>NC_081411.1:625689349-625996988 GCF_030272615.1 Cryptomeria japonica
TGTGAGGCAGTCTGTCAAACAGTCGGCGTGCCATTTCAAAGTTCCCATTTTTGCACAGGCTGAGGGATGTTGATAGAGCTTTACACCTGCACCCAGGCCCTATTCCATGAGCCGACATTGCTCCCATTTTCACACAGGTTGGGGGATGTTGATAGAGCTTTACACCTACACTCATGCCCTATTCCATGAGCCGACATTGCTCCCATTTTTGCACAGGCTGGAGGATGTTGACAAAGCTTTACACCTGCCCTATTCCATGAGCCGACATTGCTCCCATTTTTGCAAACCCTATTCAATGAGTTGAGAATGCTTGGAGCTGGCATTAATCGGACAAAATGGTTCACGTGCCTCATCCAAAAACCTGGAGTACACTTACTTTGGGCGGGAGTACACTACTGGGGTGGCAACGTGAGAATGGGAAGAGGTCACGAAAATGATTTGAAATGTCTTGGTCTTTTTTTCTCTTTTTAAGTAGTGCTCGTGGTCATCGAAATTTCAATGAACGCGAGCACTTTGTGTAAAAAGGCACAAATTTCATTGCCAATTCCTTCTCTATCAAAAACATATATTGAATTATCATCGGAATTTTGATGAATGCAGGCAATTTTTCAAAAAAAAATCAAATTTGTTCACAATATACCTTCTCTGTTAGAAACCTCCATTGGAATTTTAGGCGAAATGTATTAGTGTATAATCCCCCTAATGATCCTAACATGTTGGCACAAGGTGTTAATGAATCGCCTACATACACAATGGGTTCCTCCACTTAATGATCTCATCATTTCTTTCATATCATATCCACCTCATAATGGACTCGTGTCTTCTTCCCAAAGAAAAGAGTATCCTATGGGTCAAAATATTTATAAAGGAAAAGGGCTAGACCTCCAAAAGTTAGAACCCCTCAATATCAAATAAAATACTAATGGTCATAGCATTAGTGACATTCCTCAAGATGTTGGTATCCCTCCATCAAAATCTAAACATGCACCTAGTCCTTCATCCCTTCCATCCATCTTAGGTCCTTCTATCCATTTGTCCCCTATGTAGGGTCAACAAAGGCACACACATTTGAGAACCTTTCATCCATCCAAAAGACCTTCATTTCATTCCTATCCATCCACACATTATTTTTCCCCTCCAAGCAATTTGGAGGCCAAGCATAAGAGTCATAAGTCTAAAAATCCACATGCAATCAAGGATCAACATGTCCAATCTAATCGACATGTCAAAAAAAAGAAAAATATGATCCAAAAATAAAATAAAATGTCCAAAGGGACATAAAGGCCCATTGAGCAAAAGAAAGAAAAGTCAAAATCTATATGGGTTCCTAAATCCCTTGTGCAAGCAAAGCATTCCAAGGAACTACAAAACATGAAAAATCAAAAACCATGTGGATTCCTAAACGACTCCTTGAAGCACAATAATCTAAAGAAAAATGTAGATTGGAATCCAAAATTTATATTCCTCCATCACCTCCTTCATTCATTTTGGGTCCTTATGTCCCAAAATCCCTAGCCTTTCCTCCATCCATATCTTCATATTTGAAATCCACCTATCCTCCACCAGTCCACCACCCCTCAAGGTGTGTGCCAATGTTGATCTCACTGGCATTTCCATCAACTCAAGAACAATTCTTCCAATATCCTATTCATTATCTAATGCATATTTTCCATCCTTCCATCCCTCTTAGCCAATCCTTACCTTAGTTCCATGTCATTATCCTATCAACGTCTTTGAGTATACCTTCAATATCCATGGTCTATTGCAGCAAAAATTTCAAAGGCACCCATCAAAGCAATGAGATTCTTGAGTCCGTCTTCCATCCTCTAGTATATGTCCATTTTTTTCTATAAGGTCAAAAATACAAAAAAAGAAATTGAAAAAGTTAAAAATCATCACCTTGGTGAAAACCTAGTAAACAAATGTGAAATCAAAAGAAATGCAAAAAGACAAAGAAAATTTTTTTTAAAAAAATCATTCGTCCACTAGTGAAAACCTAACAAAAAGGTACCTTGGGTAGGTACCATGATGAAAACCTGACAAACAGGCATAATGCATAATCCATGAACTACTTTCATTCAAAACTTGGGGGGTAGGTTTTGTTTATGTTATCATATCATATCTTATTAACCTCCATTATCCTTTCATATCCTTCATTATCATATCATTCCTCATGTCCATACTCCCCTTTTCCACCTTTGATCTTGACAAGGCTGAGGATTTTCATGAACGTCATGCATCCTCTTCACATCTTTTAGTCTATCACAACTTTTGGTCTTTATCCATTGGATTATTACAACCTTTCATCCATATTCCTTAGCTTTGCCACTATCCCTTAGCCTATCACAACCTTCAATCCATATCCTTTGTCGATTTTTTATCTTCCTTATCCTATCCATATCCCATCACCATCTATAAACTCTTTTTTGTCCCTTGATCTTGATCTGACATAAGGATGTAAAATACAAAACATGGTTTCAAAACCTCTTGACATGTCCCTCATGCCATTCCATTGCTTTACATTGTCATATTTGGTCCATTATCCCATCACGCAATAGCCTTTGAAAATTGCATCCATTCTATCTCCATGATAAATGGCCTTTATCTTCCTTCTATTCACCAACATTTCAGCAAGCTTATTCATCCATTCGTCATATTCCTTGCCTTGCTAGATATTAGGGGCAAAATCACAAAAAATCACAAATTTTTTTAAAATGACCCAGAATAATCCATAAAAATTAGTCTTGAAAATATCACTAAAATTTTTTTTAAATGACTTGAAATAATCCATAAAAATCAAATAGTCCTGAAAATATCCATAAAAATTTGAAAACATCCTGAAATAACACAAAAAAATTGTAAAATGACCTAAAATAATACAAAAAAAAAAATGTCCTGAAATAAAACAAACAAAAAAATTGAAAAATGTCATGAAATAAAAATTAAAAAAATTGAAAAATATCGTGAAAAAAAGGACAAAAAATTCCAAAAGTTCAAAAAACCCTAAAAATTTGAAAACATAAAAAATCCAAAAAAAATCTTTTTTGTTTCATTTCGCCAATAAACTATTGCCCTTTGTACATAGATAGCCATTTGAGTGGACAACAAAACAAAAATGTAATAAACTCTGAGCTTAAACAAATCATGCAACAACAGATGAACTGTTCAACCAAGCAAGCATTCAAACTGATCAAAGTTGGCGTATAATATAAACAACATCAACCTTATCATGGGTCTTATACAAGGTGTGCTATACTTGAAAGAAGACTATGTCCTGTCTTAGATGGGGTACTACATTCCCTGAAACTAGATAGAATGATCATCCTATCATCACAACATTATCACTTTTGACAACAAGATCAAAATGGTTGTTTGACTTGTTTGAATTTGCAAGTCTTATATTTTCATTGATTTATCTTCGACCATGTTCCTATGTTGTTTGATGATGTTGCTGAGTGATTTAGAGTGGTCAGGATAGCTCATGTTCTCTTGGTTTTGTTTTCTATTTTTGGAGTGTTTCATAACATTCTAGGGAAAGTATGTCTTGGGTGTCTGTGTTGGCACATCCACATTGTGGCTCTCGCACATACATCAACCTTTGACACACATGTTGTTAAGAGCAACAGAGGAAAACTGAGAGCGGGGGTGAATCTGTATTCACCGGATTATAAACTTAACCACAAAAATAGATCTGATAAACTGCAGCAATAACAAAGATAAGAAAAATGATAGCACAACACACAACACCAAGATTTTGATATGGAAAACCCAGTTAATCGAAAAACTACGATGGGAACCTACCCACAATAAGATGATACTCTAAAGTAGTATGTGAAAATATTATAATGGGGAATGCACATGCATTCAGGGACATTTCTTAGAGCTCACTGCTCAATGATAGTTACCCAGAAGGCTACAACCCTTAGGGAAGTCTCACTTACTTACAACAAGATTCAGACTACAATCCAGAAGAAATGAACTACAATAATAGCATCTCCAAATGCCTGATGATAGTTTTGGTTAAGCACAATTGTGTGCTCTACAAAACCAATCTCTCCTTAGTGAACTACACCAAAAGATGAATCATTTCTCACACATACACCACTCTTTGATAAGCAAACAAAAC
Source organism: Cryptomeria japonica (assembly GCF_030272615.1). Classification (NCBI taxonomy): domain Eukaryota; kingdom Viridiplantae; phylum Streptophyta; class Pinopsida; order Cupressales; family Cupressaceae; genus Cryptomeria; species Cryptomeria japonica. Next base: position 625,693,476 of record NC_081411.1, read on the forward strand.
ATCGACACCCAAATTATTGACAATATCATCTATTTATAAAATTCATCAACCTTGACAAAAAGGTGGGCTAAACCCTCAACTCACAATTACAAAATTACATCATATGATACAAAGATCAACCACTAGACTAATATAATGATTTACATGACATAACATGGACCTAATTCAAATTCCAAAATGCTCATCACCACCGGAAATCACACCAAGATCAACCGCAACATGCTACACCACTCAGAAAACTCCATAACATGAAGAACATCACCAAAATCACCAAAAACTTGCACAACGATCAATGCAGATCATCAGGACAAATAGGAAATGATTAGGAAACATCAGCAAGCACGTTAGAATCATCAGTAGTAGCTACACCAATACCACTTATCAAATCTTCATCGATCAACATCTGAACCTCAAGAATACTCAAACAACAACAACTGACATGAAGAAGGATAAATTGTGGAGCACCAAATCATGAACCAACTAAAATGAAGACACACAAGACCATCTCAAGCAATATCTTGAAAACTCAAATCAAGATCTGATCACACTAGAATATACCGGAGGAAATACTGAACTCTACAAAGCAATGATGAGATAAACAAACTACAAAACTAGATCATATGATATGATCAATTAAGCTTCTTGGATCACCGACACCAGTCTAGAAGAATATAATAATACTAAGGATACTCCATACACCAAACCATAATCACAATGAGCCAATCTTCCATCCTCAGAGAAGGAATATGTTTACATCAATGACAACAACATATCGTAGCAACATCAATGTCCAACATGTATTGTCCTAGGATGGTTGAATCATTCATTGTCTGTTATGTGTTTTTTTTACTCAAAGGGATTGTATTATCGCCCTAGCCTACATTGCCATGGTGTGCCGCATTTATTTTTCTATATTAAATGAAGGTTTTCACCTACTATTTTGCATTTGTGAAAGAAAGTTTTTCTTCACCAATAACAGTTCTTCGTCTAATTTCCTCTTACTAAAACTTCTTCTATTAGTGCTCATAGTCAGTTTGATCTAGTGCTCCAGTATGCCATAAACAATTTGCATCATGCATTCATTGGTTAGCCCATTTTTCATATCATTTTCATTCATTATATTGCATCAAAAAACACAAAATAAAGCATATTCATTTATGTTAGCATTGTATTGTCATTGATGTCAACCTATAAGTATGTCAACCAGTATTCAGGATGTTGTTACTGGAATTGGAGGTTGTTGGCATGTTGATGTCAACCGGTAAGAAAGAAAACCCAATAAGTAAGTGCAGTCCAATATAACATACCTAACTGACAAAACATAAAAGTGCACGATATGAAGGTTGATCGGTTAGTGTATATCAATAGCATGTTCGGTTAGTGACCAAGTTTGAACCAACATAATCAAGTGATTTGGATGCTGACAGAGATGTCATGTGGACTCCAGGTGGCAAACATGCAGTGAATGAATGGTGTGTTGGTGAGGTAGTTTCTGACTAGGTCGATATTAAATATCGACTGTGAAAATCATAGATTGATTGCAGAGGATTGTGGCTCAAAGAAGATCAAAGGGTGGAGATTTTATTCTTTGACATTATAATCGAAGAAAGATATATGATCATCTTGTTGATCTGGAGAAGGAAACTGCTAGATTATTTATTGTGATCGACAAATCAAGACTGATGAATAGGGTCTAGTTTGCTAAATAATGTAAACATTTATAGGAAGAATAAAAAAGAGAACAGAGTTTTTTGTCGAGCTATTGCAGGTTGTCGATTCAAGGAAATGAGATCTGATTTGATATAGATTGAGGTCGGTGAAGAAAACCCTAAGTATGTGAAGTTTGAGTTTTGTTTTGGCAGGAAAGCATGTGTATAAATATGCAGATCTAAGACATAAGCTCTATGGAGTGAAGAATAGAGTGGATGCTAGATGATAAAGTGTGATTCTTCCCTGTTGATTAGTCTGAGTCTTGATAGAAAAATATTGAAGTGACTGAGTGCTAGTTGAAGAATCGGTAAGGAAGGTTTAATCGACCAACTTTAAGGTAACCGGTAGACAATTATAGAGTTTAATAGTTCATCTAACCGATAGTGTCTGAACTAGTAAGATAGCATTAAAGAGTGAAGGAGAGAAGATAGAGTGTGAGAGGAGATCCAGAAAGGCAGAAACTAAGTTAAAAAGATTCAAATAGAAAGAATAGAGAACTGGTAGAGAAGAGAAGCAGTGTAAAAAGAAAGAGTTTAACTACCAGATATAATTATTTACAAGAGTTACAAAACTCATTTATAATAAGTGTTTATCATTGTATTGTTTTATATCTCATTGTATTTCACTGAGTGGGTTCTTGGTGCAGGGGTTGGTGCTCCTTTGGGTAGGTGGCCATAAATGGCTAGGGGTTGGTGCTCTAAACATTGTAAAACTATTATTTTACTATGAGGTTGGATTGGAGTAGTAAATCTCCAATAGCATTTCTCACTGAGGTTTTTCCCACATTGGGTTTTCCTCATATGTTCGGTGTTATGTGATGTGCTCTTGTGTGTGGTTGCTTGTTAGTGCTTTCATTATCCTACCGGTTGCACACTTTGTTTGAAATTGTTTATAATCACTGATTCACCCCCCCCTCTAAGTGATATCTTGTGTTCTACAATTGGTATCAAAGCATTAGGTTCCTAGTTGGTCAAATATTTCTCTAGCTTAGGTATATTATGGTTGAAGAACACAATGGAAAGGAATGAATCCTCCTCCACCAAAGCTCCCATGTTTGATGGTACCAACTATTCCTTCTGGAGTAGAAGACTGGAAACCTATATGTCCTCCCTAGGTTTTGGTGTTTGGATGTTTGCGAAGAATGGATATACTATCCATAATGCTCCTCCTATAGATCTGGATGCTAAGAAGGAGTATGAAAACAATGCCAAGGCCAAGCATGCTATTCTCAGTGGTTTGTCTGACAATAAGTTTGTTAAAGTTATGCACTGCTCATCTATTAAGGAAACTTGGGATAAGTTGAAAACATTGTTTGAAGGAGATGTCAAGGTCAAGGAGACTAAACTGCAAACACTAAGAGGTCAGGTTGAAGTCTTGAAGATGAAAGATGAAGAGAATATTGTTGATTATCTTCAAAGATTGATGAAATGGTGAACACTATTAGAGGACTTGGAGTGGATATAGCTGATGAAGTCATTGTCAAAAAGGTACTTATATCTCACATCTAAATACGATACAAAGGTCTTTGAAATAGAAGAAGCCAATGATCTGAAATGCCTTCTGAATGGATTAGTTATCTGGGTCCCTAACCACTTATGAGATGAGAACAACCAGTGAAGGAACTTCAAAGAAAGAGGTTTCTTTAAACTCCGTCAAAAAGGGTAAGGAAGAAATTGCTCATGGAGAATCCAATGAAGACTTGGACACAATGGTAGAAAAATTTGTAAGGAAGCTTAAAAGAGGATCCGGTAAGTACAAAGGAAAAATACCTCTCAAAATTTTTAACTGTGGTAAAATAGGACACTTTTCTTCAAAATTTCCCTATGGTGAAAATAATGGAGAGGAGATACAAAGCACTAGTAGAACTTTGGGTATGGATAAAAAGAAGAAAGCCTACCAAGAAGAAAGAAGAAGCTATTGGAAGTAGAATAGTTTGTATGCTTTTGAAGATGATGCCACAAATGAAGAAAGTGCTTTAGAAAATGACTATTGTGAGGATGAAAGAGAAACTAATCTCTTTATGGAAATAGATGAACTGGTTGATGAATCTAATGAAGATGAAGACACTGAAGCTGAAGTGGAATTGGAAGGTGATCTCATAAGTGCTCTTGAGGAGTTGAGTAAAACAACAAGAGAACTCAAAAAGGTTAAGTGTGCTGCTATAGAAGAACAAGATCATTTGAAACAATCACTTGAGGAGACCAAGAAAACAATTTTTGATTTGAAACTCCTATTGGAAGAAGCTAAAATGATATGTCAAGTTGCATCCTCTTATTTGATAAAGAAGGAGAAGGTGCATTAGAATCTGGAAGCAAAAATTGTTAGGCTCAGAAAGGAGCTTGAAAAGAGAAAATATAAGAGCAGCACTGAAGTCGTGGACAAGATGTTGAGTAATCAGAAGCACTCAAAAGATATCGAAGGTATAGGTTTTGAAGAAGGACAAAGTTCCAACATTAAAGACACATCAGGAAAGTAGATACACTTTACTTCTTCAAGTGAGAGTAAAGAAAAACAAACCTTTACTATCAACAAATCTACTGAGAAAAAGACCTATGCTGAAGCCACAAGAAATCAACTTGTGAACTAGAATGCTCAAACCTTGAATTGAAAGGCTAACTCACTATACTAGAATGCAGATCCTAAAGGCAAGCCCAAGGTTAATAATGAAGGGCTCACTAAAGTCAATAACGTGAGTAGAAGACACCCCATGAGACAAATGTTTGCCATTCCCAAGAGATAAGATTGGTATGTACCTAAATTCCATGGTTACTATTATCGGTGTAATAAGTTTGGACATAGAATTGTTGATTGTAGTTTGATGCATAAGCCCCCTACTAGTTTAAAAGTAGAAACCTGTTTGTTGCACTTTGGGAAATGAATGTTATTTGTTATCAATGTAATGAGTTTGGTCATAAGAGTTATGATTGTAGGAGAAGTTAGCTAGTATCCTACAATAGTTTTTCAAGTTCATCTTTCAATGTCAATGCAAAATGATATCATTGTCAAAATATTGGCCACATTGCAAAGCATTACAAATTTAGTACATCTAAGCAAAAGAAGTCAATACCAGATCAGAGACCGGAAGTAAAACCAAAGCAGAAAATTACAGCAGATAAGATGAAGGAAGCTAACCTAGTTTGTGTTGAGAAGGATAAGAATAAAGAATAATAAAGTCTAATTATACAAACTGACCTAAATGAAGAAAGAAGAAATTCATGGTTTGTTGATAGTGGTTGTTCTAATCACATGACCAGAGACAAAAAAAAGTTCATCAAGTTTGATGATTGGAATGGAGGTTCGGTGAGGTTCGGAGATAATTATTCCATCAAGATAAAAGGCAAAGGTACTATGAACATATATGGAAAATTAAAAGCACATGATGTATACTATGTGGAAGGACTACAATATAATTTGCTAAGTGTGAGTTAGATGTGTGATAAAGGATACAAATTCACATTTAACTCTACTAGTTGTCAGATATGGAAGGGAAGTACCAGATAGATTGTTGTAGAAGGTAAAAGGATAGATGGAAATGTGTACAATTTGAAGGAATTCTTTGAGTCCCAATGCATGATGGGAAAATTAGATGAGAGGTGGGTGTGGCACAAAATATTAGGCCATATAAACTTTGATAATAGGGTTAAGGTGAGCAAGAAAGGCTATGTGAGACATATACCACCGATCATCAAAACAACAAGCACCTTTTGTGATGAATGTCTAAGAGGTAAGAAGACTAAGGTAACCATCAAGACCAAAGAACATAATACCTCAAGGTCCTTAGAACTTGTGCATATAGATCTGTGTGGTCCAACCGGAACAAGAGCTTTAGCCAGTAAGAGATACTTCATGTTGTTCATTGAGAATTTCTCAAGAATGACATGGGTCACTTTTCTACATGACAAATCACAAGAATATGAAGTTCAAAATTTTTCCGAAAATGTCAAAAGGGAAAGTGGATGCAAGTTGAAGTGTTTGAGATCTGCTCGGGGTGGTGAGTTCACATCAAATGAGTTTGTAGACTACTATGAGAGACATGGAACTAGAAGACAATATTCAGCCCCAAGAATACCACAACAAAATGGAGTTCTAGAAAGGAAAAACTGGACTATCAAGGAGATGGCGAGAACTATGTTGAATGAAGCAAACATACTAGATATGTACTAGAAGGAAGCAGTTCATACTTCTGCATATACACTAAACTGGGTTCAATTGAGAACAAGTAGCAGAATGACACCTTATGAATTGTGGTATGATTGAAAGCCATCAGTTAAATATTCCAAATTTTTGGGAAGTAAATTCTTCATCAAGAAAGATGAAGATAGTTTAGGTGGTTTTGATTCTAAGAGTGATGAAGGTATTTTCTTGGGTTACTCTACTCACAACAAAGCCTGTAAATGCTACAATAAAAGACTAAGAAGAGTCATTGAAAGTGTGCATGTAAGAGTTGATGGAGATTTGCATAAAGGAAAACAAGCACAAGTAAACTGGTATGATGATTCATGTGATGAAGATGAAGTTCAGTTAGAAAGTGAACTGGGAGAAGTACCCAACAAGACCCCTAATAGATATGTGAAGAAAAATCACCCAGAAGAGCATATTATAGGAAATAAAGTGACAGTGTAAACACAAGAAGAAGACTTTCCCGGAACAATGAACAAGTGAATTTCTACCTCATGACTCAAATGGAACCCAAGACATTCAATGAGGCCAATAAAAGTGACAAATGGATGGATGCTATGGAAGAAGATCTATAGAAGATTGAAAAGAACAAGACTTGGGAATTAGTTCCTAGACCAGTCGATAAAAATGTCATTGGTACTAAATGGGTCTACTGGAACAAGATGAATGAATAAGGTTAGTGTGTAAAGGGTTTTCTCAAGTAGAAGGAATTAATTTTGAAGAAACATTTGCACCAGTTGCAAGACTTGAGGCTATTAGAATGTTCTTAGCATTTTCTGCCTTCAAAGGATACAAGGTACATCAGATGGATGTCAAATCTTCTTTCTTGAATGGAAATTTGGAAGAAGTCTACATAGAACAACTGGAAGGTTTCCTGCTACATGATGATGAAAATTTTGTTTGCCAATTGAAGAAAGCATTGTATGGTTTAAAGAAGGCTCCAAGAGCCTAGTATTCAAGGTTGGATAAGTATCTTAAGAAGCAAGGTTTTAGAAAGGGAAGTGCAGATAGAAATCCATACATCAAAGCAGATGGAAATGACTTGATTATTGTTGTTGTATATGTGGATGATATAATATTTGGAGGAAACAAGGATATCTTGTGTAAAGAGTTTCCTAATCATAAGAAATCAAAGTTTGAGATGTCAATTCTTGTAGAGATGTCATATTTTCTTGGTTTGCAAATAACATAGCAAGATTAAGGAATATTTATCTCTTAAACCAAGTATGTCAGAGATATGTTGAAGAAGTTTCAGATGGAAGACAACAAACCGATAAGTACCCCCATGGTGACCGAATACAAGTTGAGCAAGGTTGATGAGTCACCAGAAGTGGATCAGACCTAGTATAGATCCATGATTAGTAGTTTGTTATACCGTATTGCCTCAAGACTGGATATAGTGTAGGCAATATGTATGGTGGAAAGATTTCAAGTTTCCCCTAAATAGTCACATGAGAATGCAGTTAGAAGAATCTTCAGGTACCTACAAGGAACACTTAATTATGGCTTATGGTATCCAAAGCAAGGATATTTCACTTTATAGGCCTACATTGATGATGATTGGGCAGGCTACATTGATGACCAGAAAAGAACAAGTGATGGAGCAATATTTTTAGGTACCCGATTAGTTTCATGGCACAACAAAAAGTAGGATTCAGTCTCCTTATCTACTACTGAGGAAACTTATTTTATTGCTGCTACATGTTGTTCTCAGGTGCTATGGATGAAGAAAACCCTCAAGGACATTCAGATACAAATATCTGACCCTATTTCCATATAGTGTGATAACTCAAGTGCAATCAACATTTCAAAGAATTTCGTGATGCACTCAAGAACAAATGACATTGCCATCAAAAATCATTTTCTCAGGGAGAAGGTTGCAGAGAAAGAAGTGAAGGTAGAATATGTTCCTACAAGTGAACAAGTTGTTGATATATTCATAAAACCTCTATCGGTAAACACATTTTAATATCTAAGACACAATTTAGGAGTTTTCTCACCAGCTTTATGCACTTAAATGTGTATGGAGATTTGTGTTTTAGGGGGAGTTCATAGCCACACATTTTTTTAATCTTGGACCATATGTTGGACACAGGGGGAGATCAAATGTTTGTATAGCAAAACTGACTGGTTTGAAGCTTTGGAAAGTTGTCTATTCAATTTGATTATCTACCAAAGTTTCCATCAACTTGATTGACATGGTAACTTCACGGGAGAATAACTTGATCATCAATCCTCATTTGTGAGTTTTATAGTTGTCTATTCCATTTGTCTATCTACAAAAGTCACAATTGGCCTGCTGGGAGACATGGTAGAGTGGTCTGGCCTACCGGTAATTGGTGTCTAAGCTCTTTGTCATTTTTGTCAAAGGTGGAGATAGTGAATATTGTGAGCCTAGGTTGTGGAGGTTAACCCGATAATATATGTGTTGACATCAATGCCAAAGGGGAAGATTGTTGCCATTGTATTGTCATTGATGTTAGCTAGTAAGTATGTCAACCAGTATGTTACCGATATTGGAGGTTGTTGGAATATTGATGTCAACTGGTATGGGATGTCAACCGGTAAGTATGTCAATCGATAAGCAAGAAAACCCGATAAGTAAGTCTGGTCCGATATAACATGACCTAACCGACAGAACAAAAAAGTGCACAATATGAAGGTTAACTGGTTAGTGTATACTGGTAGCATGTTTGGTTGGTGACCAAGTTTAAACCAACACAATCAAGTGAGTTGGATGTTGACAGAGATGTAACATGGACTCCAAGTGGTTAACATGTAGTGATAGGTGAATGGTGCATCGGTGAGGTAGTCATCCACTAGGTCGATATTAAATATTGACTACAAAAAACACATATTGATTGTAGAGGATTGTGGCTTAAAGAAGATCAAAGGGCGAAGATTTTATTCTTCAACATTATGATCGAAGCAAGATATCTAATCATCTTGTTGATCTGGAGAAGTAAATTCCTACATTATTTATTATGATCGACAAAATCAAGACCGATGAATAGGGTCCAGTTTGTTAAATATAGTAAACATTTATAGGAAGAATAAAAAATAGGATAAAGATTTTTTTTGAGCTATTGTAGGTTGTCGATTCAAGAAGATGAGATCTGATTTGATATGGATCAAGGTCAGTGAATAAAAACCTAAGTGTGTGAAGTTTTCTTTTTGTTTTGGTGGGAAAGCATGTGTATAAATATGCAGATCTAAGACTTAAGTTCCGTGGAGTGAAGAATAGAGTGGATGCTGGATGAGAAAGTGTGATTCTGCCAGGTTGATTAGTCTAAGTGTTGGTATCAAAATCTTGAAGTGACTAAGTGTTAGTTGAAGAATAGGAAAGGAAGGTTTAATTGACAAGATTTAAGGTAACTGATAGATAGTTACAGAGTGTAACAGTTCATCTAATTGATAGTGTCTATATTGGTAAGATAGCATCAGAGAGTGAAGGAGAGCAGATAGAGTGTGAGAGGAGATCTGACAAGGTAGAAACTAAGTTAAAATATTTAGACATAAAGAACAAAGAACAAATAGAAAAGAGAAGAAGACATAACAAGAAAGAGTTTAACCGGTAGAGAGAATTGTTTGCAGGAGTTACAAAACTCCTTTGTAACAAGTGTTTATCATTGTATTATTTTATATCTCATTGTATTTCACTGAGTGGGTCCTTGGTGCAGGGGTTGGTGCTCCTTGATTTGGTTCTCAAAATAGAATAGGGGTTGGTGCTCCTTTGGGTAGGTGCCCATAAATTGCTAGGGGCTGGTGCTCCTTGGGTTGGTTCCCTAAACATTTTAAAACTGTTATTTCATTATGAGGCTGGATTGGAGCAGTAGATCTCTAGCAACATTTCTCACCGAGGTTTTTCTCACATTGGGTTTTCCTCGTATATTCAGTGTTATGTGATGTGCTCTTGTGTGTGGTTTCTTCTTAGTTCTTTCATTATCCTACCAGTTGCACACTTTGTTTGAAATTGTTTATAATCACTCATTCACCCCCACCCCACCCTCTCAGTGATATCTTGTGTTCTACAATTGCATCTCATAAAGCATAAGAAAACATAAGTGCATATTTCACTCATTACATCACATTAAATGTACATAAAGCATCCATACATGACATCACATAGAAAGAAATGTGAATCCATATCATCGACAAAGTAACATAATTGCATATCATATATATATATATATATATATATATATATATATATATATATATATATATATATATATATATATATATATATATATATATATATATATATATATCAAAAGTGCTAGAGTACAAAATTAGACTGTCTGTCCTAGTATGGCCCATAGGCTTAGTACATAATAAATAACAAATGTCTACATCATAATGAGAAATATGTCCCTATTATTGTGTTCTTCCTCTATCCTTCTAATCTTTGTCCTATCTTACCTATGGTCCTATATCGTTCAATTATCTAAAATTGTGTACATGTTCCCCAAGGTGATCCACCACTAGAATGTCCGCCATCCTTTTACAATCTCCTTAGTCCAAAGCTCAAAATTTTCCAAGTTAGAGAGCAAAAATGAGTACTTTTCACCTCTCCCACCTCCTTTTATAGCCTTTTCAAGTGCCTAGATGGGCGTGCACCCTCTCCTTGATGCATTGGTCATGGTTTTTTTCACCTTGTAACATGTGTATCTTGTACACTTGATCTTTGATTTTCAATATGTTCGAATCAATGGCTTCCTGTCATCATTGTAGATCAATTGGCCTCTTTTCTATATTTTTCTAGCCAATTCCTCGAGGGGGCATACATATACCTTGTCATTGTCTGGGTAATATTTCTTGATTGTTCTTTGAAACAACACTCATAATCACATTGTCTCAAAGAGGGGCAAAATGTAGCCATCTAAAAATGGTCAACTCTTGTGGTGTCATACTTAAACATGTTCGTGTGACCTTATTTTAGGGTTTTTACATCTTATTAACATTTATTTTATGTCACACATTAGATCTTTATCATTTGTCAACACCTTGTCATTCTTCTACATTCCTTTCCTATTTAATTCCAATTCCCTTGCATTTCAATTAGGTCTTTGTCAATTTCATCTTTGAATTTAAATCAGTGGTCATGATCAACTTATCATGTCAATTGGACATCGTCAACCCTAATCGATGTCAAATTAGGGTTTTGCCCTAGATCAAGTCAACCTTTTAAATTATTTTCAATCAATTATCAATCATCCTTGATCATTTTCAATCAATTTGAATCATTTTGTATCTCGTTCAATCATCAATTATCTGTCTCATTATAAATTTTGATCGATTCATCATCGGTCTTTATTAATTCAACCTTCATCAAATTAACCTTTTATCATTCTTTGATCGATTTATCATCGATCTCAATCAGTCATCAATCTTTGTCGCTTTTGGATCAATTAGTTATTAATCCTTTATCAATTATCCTCTATCAATTTGATCCTTTTGTCATCTTTGGTCAATTCGTCATCAATCATTGTCATATTGATTTCAAATCCTTGTCAATTGATCATGATCAATTTCTTTGTAAAATTATCATTTAATTGTGTCAAGACCTAATTTCATTTCTAAGTCATTTTCTTGCTAGGGTTTTATCATTAATTCATTTGATGCTATTAACATTTCTTCCCTTTAGGTTAAATGAATTTATTCATTTATCTTTAAGTGTCTCTTTGTGTCACAATTAAGTCAATCATTTAGCTGGCTAATTTATTTTCATCTTATGTGAATTAATTAATAAATGTGAATTTATGAGTATGTGCTCAAATATGGTGCTCATAAAAGTGGACACCACCTAAAAAACACATGGAAAAACAAGCAGTGTGTACGCGATATTAAAATTTGAAATCACCGCGTACACGCTTAGGTCCATTGTTCCCGAGCCTAAAGAAAGACACCGTGTATGCAGTGTTTTAAGGAAAGTGAGCGCGTACATAGTTTTAAGTCCTAAAAACCTACATACGTGGTACCTATCAAAAAAGTTTTTAAAAAAACAACTAGATCAAGGTTAGTTTTTCTTAACTTTTCTCTTTCTTTCTCGCTTATTCAATTTTTTTTTACGTTTTGAATTTAATTTCATTTATTTTGATTAGGTTTTATAATTTTTTGTTTCAAAAACTAGATTCTGATAATCCACAACAACAACAACAACAACAACAAGATGCACCTCCTAAAAACCCCAAACAAAACCCACAAGATACACCTCTAGTTCCTCCTTTTGACTGTACACCTGAAACACAGGAGCAATTGATTAATCAGCTAGGGAAAAACATGTCTAAAATAAATATATTGATTAATAAATTAAAAACATCTAAGCTTGAGCATCATAAATCCATTGGGAAAACTTTAGGGATATGTGTTGCCAATACTATGCTAGTGGGTTATCATATGAGGGAGTGAAAAACAAAACTATTAGTAAACAATAAATATGTGCCCTTTTTGTCTATCCTAAAACTGGTTATTCATTACCTCTTAATGTAAAGAGGTTTCCCATGCATTGGTGTACCAATGTGCAGATGAAGAATTTTTTTTGGTAGAGGTGGTGGATGGTCTTTGATGATCCAACTTGTAATAATTATGGGGTGCCATTGTATTTTTTGAGAAAATTATACTGTGAGTTTGTCCTCAATGTGCGGCTAAACTATTTTGACATGAAATATTTCCATGGTAGAGGTGGCGGCTTTTCCCAAGATAGACCTGAAGCATGTAAGCGATTAGCCTTGGAGAGTCGCCGCCCCCTAGCACCCAAACCCAAGGTGAATTAGGTTGTCCCAGTAGATCTAATAGAGTTGATGGATCTACAAAATCTTCAAGTAGCCACAACATTGACTGGTGCCATCATTGATGAGCCATTAGTTGCTCCAGGTGGCGATAGAGAGCCCATTCAACATGTGTGTGTCAGTTGCGCAGGGATATGCTCAAGGGCAAATGATGCGACCCTTGTAGATGGATCCATATCTCATTCATGCATGATTTGCGGGAGTAGATGTCAGACCTACATGACTGAGGATGTGGCACTGACAGAGGAGTTGATGGACATGTTGTTTGGCCATCAGCCATAGACACAGGTGTGTTGATTTGAATTCATAGCATTTTATTTATCAGTCACTTTAAATTTGTAATTACATAAATGAATTTTTATTTATACATCTATTTAAATTGATACAAATAATGTATTTCAGGATGCAACAGCGGTATCCCATACTCCTCCCCCAGTTACTATAGTTGTAACTTCGACACTTGAGGTATAAATTTTGTAACATGTTAAAATAGAATAGTACACTTTGAATTGAAAAAAATTATAAGATATACTAACTATATTTAATGCTTGGTCCAATTTTTGGTTTGTAGTTGTTGAAAGGGGACCAAATGTCCCAGATTGATGGCATCATGCTCTCAATGAGCGATTTTGGCCTATAAGGCTTTACGGTATCATATTTTGTACACCCTTTTTTATGTATTGTTTTGATGGAATATGCAAGTAATTTCATTTTAGATTTTTTAAATTATGTTTAGTATATTATATGTACTAGTATCTCATCTTAATTTTGTTTGTTTAGGGTACCCCCTCCACGTCTAGGCCTCGTCCTAAGCAAAAGAATTCTCGAAGATGCCAAATCATGGGAAGAAGGTAATTGAGCACGTTTTTAGTTGGGAAATTGTTTGAAAATGTTGAAATTGTCTTAGTTGGGATTTGTAGATTGATTAGTATTTTGTTTCTATTTTACATGTATAGCAGCCATTTAGCTATGTGGATTTGTTGAATGCACCTGATTTGCTCGTGGATCGAGAGATCGCAGAGGTATGTATCTATACTTTATTTTCTTGATTTCATGATTAAATGCATTTGTACATGTGAACTTGTGATAAATTATAATCTTATAATTTTTCATACAAGAAATATCCATAGATGCTTCATCAATGGTGAGCCCTCCTTAATGCACTGTAGAAGCATCTCGAGATCTGGTACACTTTTGTTTGATATATTACATTAATTGATTTTAACCTATAATACTTATCATTATATTAATTGTATTTAATCTTTGATCATTTTTTGTATAGGTAATAGTGATAGTTTCTCCATCGATGGTGAGCCATCCTCAGTCCATTGGAGAAGCATCTCAGACACCTATATGTCATTGTTCTCTATATTATAGCTTTTAATTATTTTTGATGTATTTATCTTAGTACATTGTATTAATTATACATTTAATCTACAATAGCCCCCTTCATGGTTCGGCCATAACGTGGATCCTTTTGTTTGTCTTCAAGAAAGCTCCTAAGACTAACAAGGAGAGGAGAGCGAAGACATTAGAACCGAGAACAACCGATGAGGTAATCTACATTTTCATTGCAAAGAAATTATATTTAAATGCATAGTCATATTGTTAATTGTGAACTATTTTCTACAAAAGAATTCTAACTTGGCTTTTGAATTGTGGTTTTGCAGCCATCTATAGAGCCACGTACTACATCGAAGAGGCTCAATTTTGATGATCCACCACAAGTTTAGGATCATATAGTGTTAGTTGTGGTCATAGAATGACCAATACATGTAGATATACTATACATTTTTATTGTATATCAATTTGGACATTGCATATGCCACATTTTTGTAATACTTGTATTGACTTGGTAGACATGCCTTATATATATATATATATATATATATATATATATATATATATATATATATATATATTGATATTGATATTGATATTCAATCTAATGAATGTGTCTTGATTTCATTATTGTGTATTTGTTGTATTTTGTGGCTACCCTTTTATAAAGTAAATTGATCATTTGCATATGTAATAAAAAATATGAATATAAACAAAAAAAAATCTATGATATAAAAATTGCAATCGTGGAATATGATTTTATAAAAATTTTAAAATGTTGAATTAACCCTACAAAACTCCTTGTATTCAGTTCATTATTGTGTATTCATTGTATTTGGTGGCTACCCTTTTATAAATTTAAATGAATATTTGCCTATGTAATCAACAATATGAATATAAACAACAATATGTGCATGGTGTGAGAGCACCCTCATGCTCGCAATAGTCATATTTTGGTTCTCATGTTTGGGGTCATTTGGATCAAAGATGTAAAAGTTCCTCAATTGCTATCAAATTTTCTCAATTATCATCAAAGTTGTCAAAGTTTGACTTCATTTGGATAAAAGATGTAAAAGTTGCTTGCTTGTTGTCAAAGTTGGTCACTTGTCAAAGTTGCTCAGTTGTTGTTGATGAATACTAAGAGGGGCGATGAATTAGTATACCAAAAAACACTTCACTTAAACACTTAAACAGTCTAAAGATAAACTGGTAAAACAGTTTAACGGACAGACCGGTTATCACACATGCAAACCAAAATGCAAATAAAGAATTCACCCACAAAAGAAATACAACCATAACACAAGATATTTGACATGGAAACCAAAACGGGAAAAACCACAGTGAGATGGAACTCACAAGTCACTATCTGCAGAATAGAAACCAGACCGGTTAAGGTCTTACACTGTTCTTCACCAGAACAGATCATGTTAGGAATCTCAATCTCTATTAGGAGATAAGTCCAATCAAGGACTACCTTGCTAGAGGATTTTAGATTCATATAGGTGAACCACCTTGTTAGAGGATTTTACAAAAGGCTTTTGGGCCTACCTGATTAAGGGCTACAGACTTGTCAAAGATGTGAGTAATCAACAAGTGTTTGATCTATCTAATAGCACAGGCTGTTCAGTTAGATCCTTGATAGCTCGTTCTTAATGCACTCCTGCATTACTTCAGTCTTCTACACATTCATATTCTTTTCAACTCCTCAACCACCTTAAACCCTAGCCACAACATAAACTCTTTCAACAACAACAACAACAACACTAAAAACCTAGATATGATGTCCTTATAAAGGAATCTGATTTCATGTCGGTCCAATAGGATTACATTACAATTTCCTAGGTTCAATGAATCTAGACATACTCAGTAACATGACACAAAAATCACCGCCAGTGTGTCAGCACCATCAAACAAATGGTGGATTGGTAACTCATCACAAAATGTCGGTTGGTAACTCATCACAGAGTAATACTAGTTCATACAAAATACCGGTTGTCGGTTTGTCAATAATGAAGACTAGTAGAAATGTGTTATGCTGCTTTAATCCCTTGTACTACTTGAGGTCAACATGTCGCTTTAGACTGGTAAACACATTCTGCAAAACATCAATAGTCTAATGACTATAATACAACATACCTGCAACATACTGGTTGGAACAAATATCGGTTGTGCTCTAACTCATACATATAAAGAGGATCTTAATGCAAGTGTGTGTCCATCAATGACAATCACAACATAAACATCAAAAATGCCAACAATCTCACACTTTGGCATTGATGGCAATACTTAGGAAGATAAAATTTTGACATGTAAGTGTTTTACAACAAAATCATGCCATTAGCAAAATTGCTCCCCCTAAGCATATACACTATCCCTTAAGCAATACAATGTATAGAAATTTTGCATACAGAGCATAAACATTGAGATATCAGAGCGTATAACATATATCAAAGCATATAGCAAAATTTTAAATACCAGATACTTCTCCCCTATACTTCTCCAAAATAGAATACTTCTCCCCCTTTGCCAACAATGACAAAGTACTACTAACAACCCTGTTTCCATTTGGTATATAAAAATAATAAAAGTTTATGACAATAAGGAGTAGTACTTGGCAAAAATAGATTTATAGTCCTGCAAGAATTGCTTCATTGATAGAGACCAGGACTCAAGTAGGGAGGTGGCCACTTCTTTCTCTGTTTGCATTTGGGAGACCTATTCTTCCATGGCATCAACTATGCTCATCTCCTGTGTAACTGTCAAGGCATCTAGGTTCAGATAACACTTCTGAAGAATTTACAGATGTGGAAGTAAAACCATTTGAAGCTCCTACAAATCTCTAAACTGTGTGCTGATCTCTTACTCCATTTTGGCTGACTGGATATGAAACTGGTGAATGGTTTGCCCATAAGTTGCAAAGGAATCATAAGGTGGCTTGAATGTGCTCAAGTAAGACTGTAAGTCTATTTGAAGCTTTTGCTTCTGAGCTAGCACATCATCATAGAATAGATGGGGTTGGCAAATTTTGCTAAGCAGTAGATTTCCCTCATCCAAAGCATCCCTTATATCCTTTTGGTCTTTCTGCAATTCAGACCAGAGCTCATTCAACTTCTTTACTAGAGCATTGTTAAGATCTTTTTGATGCTCTTTCTTGACATTAGCCTTGGCTTCTTCTTCCAGGCTCTGCACCTGATCATCCACTACTGTGCATAGTAGCTTAAGCTTTGCTAGTGATGATTTAGTGTTGGGAAGATTTGTACTAAGTATCAAACTGGTAAGTGTGTCCACAACTGCTTGAATTATGTCCTGCTCCTTCTTCCTTCAAATGATTTAAGGTGCTCTTGAGCAACCTTGATGCTCTGCATTAGCTCTGATTCACTTGCAGACTGGAGATCTATAGGACTAGAGAGGTCAGCTGGTTTGGCTTGACTCCCAGTTGCCTTTGGAGTCTCCATCTGGGTGCTCTTCACCACTTCTCCTGCCTCTTCCACTTTCTTCTTCTCCGCTTCTCTCCTCTTCTCTGCTCCCTTGTCCTCCTTAGCCTTTTTCTTTTCTGCTTCCTTCTTCTTCTCTTGTTCCTTATCTTCTTTTTCCTTCTTCTTCTTTTCATCTTCTAGCTTCTTTTTCTCCTCTTCATCATTCTTCTGCTTCTCCTCTTCATCTTTCTTCTTCTTTTCCTCTTCATCCTTTTTCTTTTTCTCTTCTTCCTTCTTCTTCTGCTTCTCTTCTTCATCCTTTTTCCTCTTCTCTTTGTCTTCCTTTTTTCGCTTCTCTTCTTCATCCTTCTTCCTCTTCTCTTCTTCTTCCTTTTTCCTCTGCTTGGTCTCTTTCTTTGTCGCTTCTTGACTGTCCTCAACTTTCTTCTCCTATTCAGCCTATTGCTCTTGACCTATTGCCTCAGATGGTATCTCTTGGGTAACATCTTCTCCGTCCAGGGAATCTACATCAATAGTGTCAACTGGTTCATCAACCAAATTTCCTTCATCATCAAATGCTTCATCCAGTTTGGATATAACCGGTTCTTTCTCAGCTTGTCGGTTGGCTTCAGCCAATCGATGCATCTTCAGAGTGTCTAGGGAATGAGTGTGTGTATCCTTGAGCACTTCCTTACCTTTTCCTTCTAGTAGCAAGAGTCTTCTTCTCATGAAGAAAAGACCTTTGTATTTGTTCATTACATTGAATAGTTCCAAATTTGATACATCAGGAAAGTGTTCAGCAAATTTTTTTTCTCTCATTTCCTATTCCTGTTCTATGGCAATGCGCCATTTATTGTTTAATGACTTATACAAAGAATCCAATGTTTTAGATCTAATTTCTGAAGGGGACCGGTCATTAATACATAAATATTGAATTATTTCTTTTTCCACTGCCTCCTTTTCATCATCATTAAAGTCATCAAAATAATCAATTAAATCATTCAATACTTTTCTCCTAATGTTTTTGATAGTTCTTTGACAATATGTCAAAGGTTTGTAGGAGGAGATATCTATATTTACCGGTGCTGAAGATGTCGGTTCATTCTTTGTCTTCTTTCTTGTCTGGCTCACCTTCTTGGGTTGCTCTTCAAACACAGTTTCTTCTGAGTCCGGAGAGTTGCTTTTTGTCTTCCCTTTCCTCTCGAAGACTTTAGCCGATGCTGCTTTCGGTTTCTTTTTGGCTGCCGACCACTTGGTCACTCTTGGAGTTGCAGTAGTAACCGTTACTGATGTTGCAGGCACTGTCTTTGCCTTCTTCACTACTGGTTCTTTCTCTTTCACTGTTGGTGGTTCCTCAACCGGTGATATCCTCTCTAGGTAGGTGTGGGTTCTCTTCACCTTAGGATCAAGTGGTGAGGCAAAAGGGTAGAGGCATACCCTTCCAGCATGTCGTACATCACCTCATAGCCCATTGGCTCTACTTCTTCCATTCTAGGCTCAACAGCCTCCATTATGCATTTGTCCACCTGGATGGTGAAACAGATGTCATCTTCATATTTCTTGATGATATCACCTAAGATCCTCATCCTTTGGCTCATTTTTTGTCTGAACTCATCAAAATACTTGTTCAAAACTTTAGGATAACCGGTTCCCTCTGCTTGCAAACTTTACTTTATCTGTTTGGTAACCGGTTGGTCCACAGACCACTGAATGTCTCCCACTCCTGGGAAGTATCCTTGAAAGTAAAAGAACAACCCAACCAATAGTTGTCCAAACTTGAACCTTAGTGCATTATCTTGTTTGATTGATTTTATGTTTAATAGGAGTTGCCTCTGCATACTGGTGCATAGGTCAAATGATGCATCCTCCTTTATCATCCGGTAAGTGGCATTTACCATTGCAGTAGATACAGAGTTAATCCTGTTGGCTGAGAATGTCTGGTATCCAATCACCGTACATGCATACTTCACTAGATCATCCTTGATTGAATTGACTGTCATGCCACATGAGTCACTCACTGAACTGGTGAGCTTGGACATTTTAGTTTTGCTAACAGTCCCTAGGGTTGGTACTTCCCCTGTATTGCAGAAACTGGTGATTGCATGAATTTCCTATGATGTGATATCATGCGTCCTCTCTAGGTACATTTTTTGACCATGGACTCTGCTCAAAATTATCCTTATATGATCCTTTGTAAAGTCTTCTAGGAAGTATATAACATTATGGAGTTTCTTCTTCTCCAAGATACTATACTTCGGTTTGATTTTCTTATCCTTTCCACAAAACAGACCTAGTTGGGAGTGGATGGCTAGAGACCCTAGGTCTTCAATCTTGCAATCTATGTAGTTAGAAATTCCCTCTTCTACTATCACTCCAGCCAGAACTTGTGATAGGGCATTATACTTTGACTTCCGTTGAATAAAACTTTCAAACTCAATAGATGCACTAGAACTGGTATGAGATGTGGAGGCCATTGTAGAAATTTTAAGAACTTGATAAATACCTTTTAAAAAACGTGAATTTAGGGCTTTTCGATTCGCCTTTACTCCTCACTTCGTTGGTAGCTGAATCACTGCTTTGTGTTCTCCACTTGACCGTTTGCTATTTGAATTTGAATCTCCTTCATGGTTTCTCAATTTCTCCAAATCTCTGCTCAAATCACCTTTTCGTCACTCTGCTCTTTGAAAAACTTTTCTTCGCTCAAAAACTGATAGTGAGAAATGATTTCAAAAATTCTTTTAAACATAGTCTTCACCTATCGTCATTAATGCTCCTCCATTAGGGCATAAACCCTAATTTGCCTTTTTACCATTTCCGGTCTTCTGCCAAGTGACAGGTATCATATACCGGTTAAGGTCTTTTTTCGACATAAACTTGGGGTTCGAAAACATTTTACCATTTGCTCCCCCTAAGCCTTTTGAAGCTTAGTATGCCATTCTAATATTTCCACACTAGGTGCAGAAATTGATTTCTCTTCCAACATTACTGGTTTCCTCTTTCAGGTTTTGTTCATATCTGCTTGAACTGTTTCAACATCAATTCCTCCTTCCTGAGTGACCGGTATATCATCAGATATACTCTTTCTGCTTCTGTAGAATCTTGCAATGTGACCTGGTTTGTTGCAGTGATAACAAACCAATCCAAGTGCTCTCCAAGGTCCATTGTTCATGTTTCCATTCTTCCTTCTGCATGTTGTAGCAATGTGACCATGACCATGACAGATCATACAATTTTCTCTCCATCCAGTTGCTGCTTGATAGCCACCACTTCTTGGCTGATGATTGAAGACGTTAAATCAATTGTGATTCTGGTTCACAGAAGATTCAGGACCAACTCCTTGGGTCCTCTGAGGATATCTTCCAGTGTCATTCATGACAGACCTGCATTCAAATGCTCTATGCCCATACTTGTTGCATGCATAACAATGACCATTGAACTTATTGGATCGAGGTACATTGTTAATAAAGTAAGGAAAATTATTGTAGGCTTTGCTCCTACATACATTGGTAGTGTGGCCTTCTTTAAGATAGTTAAAGAAAACAGGTTTGAATTTTTGCTTACCTTTACCTTTGAATGCTGGTTGCTTCTTTGATGCTTCAACATTTGTTCCTGAGGATTCTCCTTCCTCATGTCCAAAGAAACCAAGTCCATTGGTATTCTTTACCGGTCTAGCCGACTCAAGCTTTTGCTCTAGCTTGACAGTACTTTTGCTGAACTTAGCAAGTATTTCCTTTAACTCAGAGAGTTCTTTGGAAATAGAAGCATTTGTTTCCAATAGGTTTTCATTCTCAAAGATGGTAGTGTTCAGTTCTCCTTGCATGTCTTCCTTTTCCACCTTGCTTGCATGGAGTTGAGCATTTAGGGCACTCATCTCTTGTTTCAACTTGGAGATCTCAAAATCTCTTTCTTTCACTAGGTCTTCAGTTTTTCTCCGGTTCTCAAGCTCTTGACACATCCAAATAGTCAGTCCTTCCAACTCCTTTCTTAGGTTGGAGTTTTATTCATTTAGCTTATTTACTTCTGCAATTAGGGCTTCCATAGCTGCTTCATCTGCAGAACTATTTTTAGATAGCTCCATCAACTTTTCTGCATGTTCTCTCCTTTTTTCTTGAGATGCCTTGTATTTGACCATAAGATCATCATAGGCTTGCTCAAACTCAGTGAGTCATTGAGTAAGTTCCCTCAAGGTGTATTCCTCCATATCTCTTTCCAAGTGGCTAAACTTATAGAAAGGTAGGCGCTGATACCAATTGATGAATACTAAGAGGGTGGGGTGAATTAGTATACCAAAAAACACTGCACTTAAGCACTTAAACATTCTAAA
The DNA here is from genome assembly GCF_030272615.1 of Cryptomeria japonica. NCBI lineage: Eukaryota > Viridiplantae > Streptophyta > Pinopsida > Cupressales > Cupressaceae > Cryptomeria > Cryptomeria japonica. The sequence continues at coordinate 625,715,237 of NC_081411.1, forward strand.
GATAAACTGGTAAAACAGTTTAACAGACAGATTGGTTATCACACATGCAAACCAAAATGCAAATAAAGCATTCACCCACAAAAGAAATACAACTATAACACAAGATATTTGACATGGAAACCTAAATGGGAGAAACCATGGTGAGATGGAACTCACAAGTCACTATCTACAGAATAGAAACTAGACCAGTTAAGGTTAGGCCGGTTAAGGTCTTACAATGTTCTTCACCAGAATAGATCCTATTAGGAATCTCAATCTCTATTAGGAGATAAGTCCGATCAAGGACTACCCTTTAGAGGATTTTAGATTCATAGAGGTGAACCACCTTGTTAGAGGATTTTACAAACTTGATCTATCTAATAGCACAGACTGCTTAGTTAAGGGTTACAAACTTGTCAAAGATGTGAGTAATCAACAAGTGTTTGATCTATCTAATAGCACAGACTGCTCAGTTAAATCCTTGACAGCTCATTCTTAATGCACTCCTGCATTACTTCAGTCTTCTACACATTCATATTCTTTTCAAATCCTCAACCACCTTAAACCCTAGCCACAACATAAACCCTTTCAGCAACAACAACAACAACACTAAAACCCTATACATGATGTCCTTATAAAGGAATCAAATTTCATGTTGGTCCAATAGGATTACATTACAATTTCCTAGGTTCAATGAATCTAGACATACTTAGTAACACAACACAAAAAGCACCACCAGTGTGTTGACACCGTCAAACAATCAATGGATTGGTAACTCATCACAAAATGTCGATTGGTAACTCATCATAGAGTATTACCGGTTCATACAAAATACCGGTTGCCGGTTCGTCAAAAATGAAGACTGGTAGAAATGTGTTATGCCACTTTAATCCCTCGTACCGCTTGAGGTCAACATGCCGCTTTAGACTGGTAAACACATTCTGCAAAACATCAATAGTCTAATGACTATAATACAACATACCTACAACATACTGGTTGGAACAAATACCGGTTGTTCTCTAACTCATACATATAAAGAGGATCTTAATGCAAGTGTGTGTCCATCAATGACAATCACAACATAAACATCAAAAATGCCAACAGTTGTCAAAGTTGTCAAAGTTGGAAGATAGGATAGAATTGATTTGATTCATCATGTGCACAAATCGACATCACAAGTGTGTCTAGGTGGGTAGGTTTATTCTAGGCATGCTCCTCTCATGCATCCCAAAGTGTCAGAACATCAAGAGTCATACCCTACCGACACGATCTCTCAAGTGCCTTGCGTCCAAAAAATTGTCAAACTTTGATGGACTATTTCTTTCAATCTATGACACATATGATTGATCTAATTGAACCTATGGGGTTGTGTGAGGCTCCTCTACAATGGCCTATATTGGTTTTTGATGACTTTGAGCCATTTTCACTTGGTAGCATTTTTTCGCCTGCTGCAAAAACTGTCACTTGCATGTAATGCAAAGTTGCAAGATAGGCTAGAATTGATTTGGTTCATCATGTGGACAAACCAATGTCATGAGTGAATCTGGGTGGGTAGGTTTATGCTAGGCATGCTCCTTTCATGCATGCCAAAGTGTCGGAACATCAAGAGTCATACCCTACTGTGCGTGATCTCTCAAGTGCCCTGAGTCCAAAAAATTGTTAAACTTTGACAAAATGTTTCTTCCAATTGAGGATACATATGATCAATATGTTTGACCTATGGAGTCATGTGAGGCTCCTCTACAATGGCCTATCTTGGTTTTCGATGACTCGAATCCATTTTCAATTGGTATCATTTTTTTGCCTACTGCAAAAATTGTCAGTTGCATGCAATGCAAAGTTGCAAGATAGGCTAGAATTGATTTGGTTCATCATGTACACAAATCAATGTCATGAGCCCATCCTTGTGGGTAGTTTTATGCTAGGCATTCTCCTCTTGTGCATCCCAAAGCGTCTAAACATTGAGAGTCATACCCTACTGAGGCGATCTCTCAAGTGACCTAAGTCCAAAAAATTGTCAAACTTTGATGAACTATTTCTTCCAATCCAGGACACATATGATCAATATTTTTGAACCTGTGGAGTCCTGTGAGGCTCCTCTACAATGGTCTATCTTAGTTTCTAAAGAATCAAACCCATTTTCAATTGGTAGCATTTTTTTGCCTGCTGCAAAAATCATCAGTTGCATGCAATGCAAAGTTGTAAGATAGGCTAGAATTGATTCAGTTCATCCTGTGCACAAACCGACATCACGAGTGAGTCTGTGTGGGAAAGTTTGCACTAGGCATGCTCCTTTTGTGCATCCCAAAATGTTAGAACATTGAGAGTCATACCCTACAAACACGATGTTGAGAGATAGACAAACACAAAGAGAGAGAGAGGGGGGAGAGATGGGGAGAGAGAGAGAGAGAGAGAGAGAGAGGGGGGGGGGGAGGAGAGGAAGGGAGGGAGAGAAGAAGAGAGAGAGAGAGGGATGGGTTTTGGAAGAAGGGAGAAGGGGAGAGAGGGTGAGAGAGAGAGAGATGGGTTATGGAGGAAGGGAGAAGGAGAAAGAGGGAGAGAGAGAGGGGGGAAGAGAGGGGGAGAGAAGGAGAGGGAGGGAGAGAGGAAGAGAGTGAGAGGGAGAGAAAGGGAGAGAGAGAGAGAGAGAGAGAGAGAGAGAGAGAGAGAGAGAGGGATAGGGAGAGAAAGGGAGACAGAGAGAGAGAAGGGGAGAGAGAGAGATATATATATATATATATAGAGAGAGAGAGAGATGGGGTATGGAGGAAGGGAGAAGGGGAGAGAGGGAGAGAGAGGTAGAGAGAGAGAGACAAAGAGGAGGGAGGGAGGGAGAGAGAGAAGAAGAGAGAGGGATGGGGTATGGAGGAAGGGAGAGAGAGAGAGAGAGAGAGAGAGAGAGAGAGAGAGAGAGAGAGAGAGAGAGAGAGAGAGAGAGAGACCCTGTATGTGCTTGAGAGGGGGAGAGAGGGAGACAATACACACATGTGTGTGTATATATATACTTAATATATTATATATTTGTTGGGTGAATATTTTGTCACCAGCATACTAATGACAAAACATAAAATTCACACAACACTATGCTAAGAAATTAATCTCTCATCTCATCAAGGGGAGGTTCCCTCTAAAATTTCTCCTCTAATTAACAAGAAATTAAATTGGTGGGTTGGTGTTGGGCATATAACTCTCTTTTTTTAGAGTTTACGTATTCTCCCTTCGCCTAGTTACAGTTTCTCTACCTCTTCAAATATTCAAAGAAAAGAACTATTAATCTAATAAACTATACTAAGAGTTACTTTTAAGCAGCACAAAGTCTCCTTTATGGTAACACTAATTTACACTGATCGTTACAAATTAAACAAGTAGAAACTTATCTTAAAGCTCAAAGTCTTCAAGTGTAAATTTCTAATCAATTAAACTACTAATAATCGCAGCAATACAAAGCTTACTACAAGTTACTTCCTTTATCAACAGATTTCTCAAGCATGCTAAGAGCACAAAGTCTATTGGCAAGATTTGAGAGCTCTTTAACCATGTAGCAATATCTTAAGATCAAATATGTAAAGATAATACGTATTCAATGGACATAGGAACATTAAATAATATAAACAAATTTATTGATACAACACAAAGTTTGCAATCAACAAAACCATTTTCTTTATTCATTTGATTGAATTCTTATCACAAAAGCTCAAAGTCTAAATTGGGATAAAAATCCAGCAGAGTTTTGCTAAGCATGAAAAAGATGAAAATATTTACAAAAAGGTCCTCCTTATATAGGAAAAGAAGTTGAGAAAAAGGTGGGCACAGTTGACTTATTCAACTGCACAGTCCCATTTTACTACAACTACTACATAAAGAAAACATGCAGCTGCATAAAAATATACAACATCTATTGGTGCAGCTACATGAAGGAAGAGTGTCAAAAGGGGGAACTTCATTCTTGATTCTCTTCTTTGTTGGATTTCTGAAAACCTTCGAACTTGGTGAGGATAGCTTTGACCTTTGCTTCGTTCAGCATCAAGGTAGAACTTGTGATAATTTGAACGTGGGATATCACATCTTGGATCTTCACTTGCTTCTTCTTAACATCCTTTAGCATGGATGCAAGTACTTCAAAGCTGACTTGAATTTCTAACAATTTATCAAATGTATCAAGGGAGAAGTCTTGTCCCGTGCACTGGTCCATCAAGGAAAGAAATTCTTGGGTGACGACCTCAGCAGTGACAAGATTTTGATCACCATCATACAAATAGCAAGGGAGATCACCTACTTTAGCAAAACTAAGGTCAACCTCATCATCACCTTGTTTCTTTTCATGATCTAGTTCTACAATCATTAATTTCATTGTCTCTCATTTATGAGACAATAATGACAAGATCTGAATATACTTCTCTCTTGTGGGAATTACCTTGTTCTCAACTAGGACATCTATCCTGAAATCCTCCATTTTGCTCCAAAGGGTAGTGCTTTTCAGAACTTCCTCAATTTCCTAGGATAAAGAGGTTTTGAGTCCTTACATTCGACTCTAGACCACTTCATAATTAGACAATAGCTCCATTGTTGAACTCAGTAGATGAGAGCCTTTTGACCTTAGCCACGAGATCCATTCGTCCATTACTCGGCCCTTAGCTCCTACCTGCTCAATCTTCTTGATAGCTTCAGTGTCTATTGATGATCCTATAGGTTCAACCTCTTGAGAAGATTGTGTTACCTTTAAGAGGATGTTGTTTAACTGCTCACACTTCTGCTTCAGGATATTTTTCTCATCCCTCTCTTGATCCAGTCTTCTTAACAAAGAATTAAGGGCTGTCTGAGAATCTAATTTCACACTTTCATGTGTCTCCACTCCGAGCTCCACAACCTGCATGGTATAATATTCTGATCGTATGTTGCCTTTGTCTTTATCTAACAATGGCACCATAACTTCAGTGTATTTTCTTTTGGAAGCTGGGTCTACTACCACCCAAGATACTATCTTTGGCTTCTTTGTTCCCTTAGGCTTTCGAGGAACCAAAAGTTCAAAGTCAAATTCATCAGGAGATATTACCTGTTTCTTCCTTTTAGGGGCCACTACTTCCATCCAAGGGGGTATTTCTGGATTGGATGAGGGAGTAGTGGCTCCTTGTTGACTTGGGGTCAAAGATTCTGGAATAGGTTGACTAGAATTTGGAGCAGTTGCAAGTGTAACTGATGGTGCTGATATTGAAGCATCTAATGGAACATCTATTTTTGGTACCTCTTCAATTATTGGTGGAAGAGTTGAGGGTGCCGTCAGTGTAACTTCAGAGCTTACCAATGAAGGGATGGTTGTGACAGTGGTAGTAATGACTGGTAAATCTACCGACACCTGTTCTGCAAGTGTATACTGCAAAGTTTCATTAAAGTCCATCATGGTAGATTCAAAAGTAGATGAAGGGATATCATCTAAAGTAGAGAAGTTGGTTATTGTAAAAAATTGACCAGCGGTCTCTGATTGCGGGATGCCCATACTTAGATCTCCATCTTCATGAACATCTTCATATTCTTGATCAGAATCAAAGTCAGAATCAATAGAGTGAACTACTACTTGTGAAGTGGTTGTCGTATCAACTTCAACTGAATGTGGTACTTCTTCTATCAGTACTTCCTCTTGTTGAGGAATTTCACCTTCTTCGACCTCTTTACCCTTTCTAGCTTCACTGACAGGTGGTTGTTCTGACTCTTTTGTTGCTACCTCTTGTGACACTGATGATGATTCACCTTGTTTTGACCCTTTAACTATAAATTTGATTTTAGGCCCTTTACCTTTTAATTGTACCATTAGAGCTGAAGATAGTGCTTGTGAGTTTGCCCTATTCTTGGTTCTAGTTTCTGCTATCATTGTCTTGCCCAATGGACCATCACTATTGTCATCATCTCCTGAACTAGTGGGAAACTGTTACATCCTAAGATTATTCTTTAGCAACCAAGCATTGGTGTTTGCTATGATAGGAGAGATCCTTTGAGTAATGGACTTGCTTTCCTTCTTCGACCATTGTACAAGTGGGAGTGGGGAGTCAACAATCTTCTTCTCATAGTAAATAGGATCCACTATGTCATCCGTGTCTTCCATAGTCATTGGGATCTTAGCTAGATCCTGATTCTCAATTTGTTCCAGAGTAAGATGGCTGAAGTCCATCTTCCTTATATCCTCCTCATCCTGATAGTCCGCCCAAACATCTTCAAACCTATAGACATGAGTGTATGTACTTTTGAGCTTTCTCTTTATACCCCAAAAATCAAAATCAGTTCGGGCCTTGAATCTTCTCATGGTATTCCACTACATCTCCTCCTCCATATGTTTGGCTTTGGGATTAGTTAGCACGGAATACCTGCCAATTGACTCTAGGAATTTTAGCCCAGTCTTGTGTGCTTGTGATTGTTTCTCATGCACACTAATCAGTTGTCTGCACAGCTCCATTAGGACAATTTTATTTGCAGGAAACCTTGGAAGAATAAAGGGCTCACTTGAGAAGCATCCAATCCAAATATAGGTAAAGGTGGGGAATTGAAGGAAGACACACCCAAAGTGTGAAACCCTACTGTAAGCGGCCTCTAGTATTCTTCTCTTATACATGCCTTTATAAAAAATACACTTCCAAACAGCAAAGAAAGCATCATTAACCCTCTTGTAATGATTACCTTGATTTTTGATTGTGAGTTGATCATAGTATTCCCGAACAGGCACTATTATTCTGTCACCCTTAGTTGACAAGCCTGGATATTGCCTCATAGAGGTAGCTGCATAAACCAGGTATGAGGTCATATAAAAATTCAGTGTTACCTTGACCTCTTTCAGTTGGGTGCAAAGTGCATCACTAATTTGTTCTCCCTAATCAATTCTTGCAGCTCCCTTTCTAATTATATTCTTATAGTAAATCATCTAGCTTTGGAAATAATGAGTCTTTTAATCCTCTCACTCTGGATAACATGGTGACCATGTCATTATATTCTTCATTAAAATCACTCTTGTGCAAAGACTTAGGCCATTGGGAGGTGAGGGAGGATCTAGCAGTTGAGAGATAAACAGTATTGATCACCTTTTGCATTTATCCTCGTGTTTCTCGTAGTACTCTTGAGCACTCTCTTAAGAAATATCAACCACTTCTTCTGCCAATGAGCCTTTGAAAATACTATTAAAGAATATGCTGTCTAGAGTCATTATGACCTTTGGATCATCATCCTTTACCTGTCTTGTGCTTGGTTCAAAGTGATCAGCCACTGCTAGTACAAATTCAGGATCATGAGCCGCAACTAGGAAAGATGCATACTTATGCAACTCAGATTTGATTAAACTGGTCAGGTGTGTAGGAGCCTCCTGAACCCAGTCAAGAAACTCTTGCATGTGAATGTGGCCAATTTCGGTGTCCCTGATCTCCTTAATGTTAGAATCCACTGAACTTTTAGGGTACATATTCAAGTACCTATCGTACTTGTATTTCATCTTTTTTGATGATGCCTTACTTGGAGAAGGTTGTCCTAAGGAATACTTGGGCTTGTTGTGGGAGAGATTTGACATTCATCCACAATGACTGCATTCAACACTAATGATTAGTCATTCATCATTATCAAAAATCAATTTTTTCTCAAACGGATTGAAAAACGAGACTCAAAACAGGCCAAGGAGTAAAAACTGCTAAAACAGCAGGTCAGAGAAAAACGTCCGACCTGCTTCTTTACCAACAAAAATTTGCACATCGGACTTTAAAGTCCGAAGTGCAAATTTGTGAAAGGATATCAACATATTAGACTTTAAAGTCCAAAGTGTTAATTTGGGGAAAGACATTTACATTAAAGTCCGATATGTTGAGAAAAAACCTCAAATGAGCACATCAAACTTTAAAGTTCGATGTGCTAACTAGAAAAATTTAGAGGCACATCGGACTTTAAAGTCCGATGTGCTTCTTAGGGGAAGGATAACTAGTTGGCATGTTGGGTTTTGAAACCTGACATGCCACCCTATACCTCTCTACATATCAGACTTTAAAGTTTGATATGCGAAGGTTAATAGGTCGCATATCAAACTTATGCAGAGGAAACAAATTTTCAGCTGCATACCAGAGTTTAAACTCTGATATGCAGCTTAAGATAGGGGAGGTTTTGGAGGATGATCGGGTTTTGAAGTCTGATTGTTTCTCCAAAGCAAAGGAGGCAATCAGACTTCAAAACTTGATCATCCTCCAAAAGGGAGAACCGAAAACAAGAAAATCAAACAAAAAGGAAAAAAGAAAGCGAAAACACTTAATCAATAAAAACCCGAAAACAAGAAACCTACCTATTCCGTTGTGGTGTTTGCAAAATCCGGATATTGAGTGTGGCGATTGAGCAACAAAGAGGAGAGATCCAGGTTGCAAGGAAGGAAAATGGAGGTGGAGGCGCGCGATAAAAACCAAGGATGAAGATTAAAACGCAAAGATTAACCTTTAAAAAGCTTTTTAAGAAAAACCCTAATTAGCAATAAATGCTAATTAATATAACTCAGTTGCATGTCGGGTTTCAAAGTCTGACATGCAACCTAGGGATACTTGCATGTCAAACTCTAAAACCCAACATGCAACTGATACAAAAGCCCCATGCAGTTTGGACTTTAAAGTCCAAACTACAATCCAAAACAAACAACAGTTCGAACTTTAAAGTCTAAACTACAATCAAAAGCAAACAACAGTTTGGACTTTAAAGTCCAAACTGCAATCAAAAGCAAATGCAGTTCGGACTTTAAAGTCCGAACTGCAACCAAAAGCAAATGCAGTTCAGACTTTAAAGTCCAAACTGTTGACTACAACAAAACTCAAATACATTTTGGACTTTAAAGTCCGAGTGTATTTGATTTACAAAGACCCCTGCAGTTCAGACTTTAAAGTCTGAACTGCAGGTTAAGCTGCAATTCAAAAAACCAAAGAAAACAATAAAAATGAAAAGTGAAGAACAAAATGAACTAACTGACCAAGTCGATTAAGCTCTCCCGGAGACCATAAGGTACGAAATGGACCAGTTTTGTAGGGTTTCCTCACGATTTTGGCCAAACTGAAATCGAGGACAACAATATTATATAAAATATATTATGTATATACATATATATTATATGTATATACACATTATATATACAATATCATATTATACATATTATACACACTCCCAAATTTTAAACAAAAGTAGCACATATGGGATGTTTTCGCTTTATTACCACGTATGTTTTGTTTATAGTAAAGGCAACACATACACACTTCTTATACCATAAAACCCCATAACGCTTTTGACTCTTTAGGCTTGGAAATAGGCCTGGATGACAAAGCTACGGGTTGAAAGTTTGATTTCCCTCAATTTCCTCCTTTTTGATGTGTTTTATTTTAACAACTTGGTTTCTTGACTTTGTCATCATCAATCATCATCAAGTTTACACTTCATCAAGTGGGTATTTCTAAAATTGCCACCATATTTTCACCCATCTTCTGAGCTTTCTAACCATATTTTTAAAAAAAATTTGAGCAACAATAACATATTATTATTGTTAGAGTCAATGATAGTCCCATAGACACTGAGAGGGGGGGGGGGAATTAGTGTCTAACTGATTAGTTGAATATTTAAACTTATTTATAACTTTGCCACCCAAAACAGTGTACCGATAAACAAGAATTAATGCACTAAACAGAAATAATAGAGACAACATAGAAACACACAATAACACAACATATTTAACAAGGAAACCCGGTGTGGGAAAAAACTCAGTGTGATTTGTGACCCACAATATTTACTCACTAGCCAATGAACAAATACTACTTACAATAGGGGCCTGCACATGTAGGGAGGCCAACAGCCTAGAGCTCACTGCTCAACGAAGAGTCTCACTGACTACAAAATGGATATTTAAATCCAATACAATGTAATGCTCAAAACAACATCTCTAATACCAGGTTCAATACTAGTTTAACCTCATTTAGGTACCTTAACCAAAAACCTTCACTTCCACTAAACAATTATCTTCTGCCATACATATCATATTGTCTACTACATCTCTCATATCAAAATGACCTATAATATCTCATACATATATGAGTCTTTACAATATACCATGTTGGCTTACAATAGATAATTATATTATAATAAACAAAAGTTTATCCCATGTTGGCTTGAGTACTGGTGTGCTTTGTTGTCGATGTAATCTGAATGCCAGTGTAAGTGCCTATCAGTGTCGATGTCTATCGGTGCATGAAGTTTGTGATGTCGGTGCATGTAGAAACCTATTTCTGGTTGGTGCTAGTTGGTTGCCATCAATGACAACATCAACCATTCTCATAAGAGTGTAGAATACAAACAAACTCCCCCTTTGGCATTGATGGCAACACTAATGAGAAATATCCAAAGCTAAAATCCAAAAAGATGTGCTCCCTTTGAGTAAGTGATCTCCTCTGTACATGCATTTTTCTCTCCACTACTCCCCCTTTGACATCAATGACAAACAATGTCATAAATAATCAAAAGAGTACAAAAATTCTACCTCAAGGTCTGTAACCGGTTAGTTACTATCTGAAAGATGTCTGCCAAAACTAGATTCAAACTCTACATAAACTTGTTGCTATCAGTTAGAGTTGCCTTAGTCTGCTGGATCATATCGATGAGATAGTGCATTTGCTGCTCCAGTGATCTCTCTCCTTGAACTATTGCCTTAAATAATTCAACTCTCTGAGCAATCAGACTATCCAACTTCGGACCAAGTTTACTTTTGAGTTCCCGAGCATTGGACCTTATTCTTGCCTTCCCTTTCTCAAGTTTCTCCAACTTCTCCTAAAAAATTGCCGTTTCTTGCTCAAAAACTGATATGAATCCAGGTGAACCTATCATGTTGTCCGCTATGTCATAAATTTCTTTTTTTGTCTTTTTGATCTCCTCATCAATGTCCTCTATCAAACAGTGAGGTTTGTAGGCTTCTCTATATAACTCCTTATACTCCAAAATTGTAGAATTAAGTATCAGTAAAAGTGTGTCTAAGTGATTGGTACATTTCTTAATAGTGTTCTCAAAGAATGTGTTTTTCTCTTTGTCAATTCTCTCCTTAATAGTATCCTCATTCACCTTACCTAAGGTTATTACATTATCAACAATGAATTTGGACAATGTGTCCAATTTCCCTAAAGAATCATTAATGTGATCGATATTACAATTAGGTACAATTGTCTTTAGAATAGGTAATGTGTTATCAATTGCCTTAAATGCTAAGGTGTTGCAATTAGTTATCCTCTTAATAGAATCCAATAGAACCTCTATTATGTTAGTAGGTGTGAATTCTCCTGTTGATGTGCTAGATTTTTCTATGGGTTTCTTCTCAATAGATGTTTCTCCAATTACCTTTACTATGTCCTCTTTATTTCCATCAGATGCTTCCACTTTACTTATATTTTCTTCTGGTGGATCTATTTATGTATGTACCTCTACCTTTGATGGTTTCTCAGTTTGATTAAGCACCTCTGCAACTGTCAGTTTCCCAAACTCAACATGAACCTCTGCTTCAGATTGTTTCTCTATCTGTACAGCTGTCAGTTTCTCTAATTCCAGTTGCTCTGTGTTAGCTACCTTGTCCTCTGTTGGTTTCTCAGTCTACGGTTACTCTGCTTGAGCCGGTATCCCAGTTTCCTGAGAGTCAACAATATTTGTCAGTTTCTCTAAGATATTGTTGTCCTCAACATTATCTACCTTAACCTCTGCACTCTCTTTGTCCACAACAATGTTTATATTCTATGTATCCACATTCATTGTAAAAAGTATTTCTAACTTTGGGTTAGTATCATCATGAGTTATACCTTCAGTAGCTATATCCGGTGGATTAGCTATGTGTACTGGAGATGTTGAAGTTAATAGAGGGGTGTCCTGAGCTAGTGGAGGGATGTTATATGTTACTTTTATAGAAGGTACACCACCTATTTTACCTTTTCCCTTGTCTTTCTTGATATACCTTGAATGTCTTTCCCACTTTCAGTCTATTTCTTTCTTCTCACTTTTCCTTCTCAACAAAAAATATGTCCCATTTATCTGCAGTCTCATCAGCAATTTCTTTAACCCTTCCAGCCATCAAGTTCACTTGCTGGTGTCCACTGACAAATATTGACCGGTTAGCTTCAGAAATTTGCTCATCTATCTCTTCCTTAGAGTTTACCGGATGAATAGCCAAGAGTGCTTCAACTTTTAACTTCTTATCCAGTTCCATCACAAATAGTCTTTTGGCTTCTAATCTCATGTATAAATCATTGGGTAACTCATCAATTACTTCTAGCAAAACTTTCTTGTAAATATCCAAATGTAGAATAATGCTTTCTTCAATGGTTTGCTTGTCAGAATCCTTAAAAGAATTATATCATTTATTTACATTTACCAGATTAACTTCCTATGTAATCTCATTTAGTATATCAACTAGTGTAGGGGTAATCGGTGTCTATTTCTTCTTTGGTGTAAGCTTCTTCTGTGGTTCCCTAACTGCCTGCTTCTTTTTCCTTAGTGTTCTAGTTTTCTTAGGAGGAGGAGAAGGTATCGATGAGGTTTTCTGTTTCCTCTCCATTCTCTTAAACTCAACAGCCTTGCCACTATCAGTATCACAAGATGTTACAACTAGTGAAACATGTGCTTCAAGTTGCAGTCCTTCAAGCTCACTTGCTGATATACCACTGGTATTCATGAAACTTTCTTTGATTTCTTTGACTTTCTTGGAGGCATCTTTGATAAAATTTTCTCTCCTTTTTCTCCTCTTCTACATAGATACATTACTCTCAATAGTTTCTGCACTACCAAAGAATTTCTCAGATGGCTCCCATGGTGCATCAAGTAGAGATTTAGCATATGTCTCTAGATCAGATAGGTCTATCTCATAACCCATCTCAGTAACCCAAATAGTTCTAGGGCTTATTGCTTCCATCCAAGTTTCATCTCGCTTAATGAAAAAATAGATTTGTTTGTCATACTTATCAATTATGCTCTGTTGTAATCTCTCTCTTGCTCTCATCTTAGTTTATTCTTTTTTTTCATGGAGGGATAGAGTTTTTAGTTTTTATCTCTATCTCTAACTCTCTCTCCCTCCCCAACTTCTTATCCTATTCTATCCCTCTCTTCCTACCCCCTACTCTCTCTATAACTCTCTCTCCCTCCCCCTCTCCCTACTCTCTCTCTCTAACTCTCTCTCACTCCCTCTACTTATCATATTCTCTCCCTCTCCCTCCTTATAATGTTGTCACATGTTCATTTCAGATTTAGTTTCAAGTATTTTGTATTTCTTTCTTATCCTCTATAAGTTTTAGGTCTTTTGGGAATTGGTAAAGGTTGGTATAGTCTACCATTGGAACTAGTACCCTTGGCTCTCTAACACACAAAACACTGCTCAATGTACTTCTTGATATCTTTATATATTTATCATGATGTCATAACCAAAATCTTTGTGACCCATGCCGGGTATCTCTTTGGTAAAGTATAGCATCAAGCATACTAGTAGGTTCCCAAAATAGAAAGTACCTTTCTTGTCTCCCTTAATATTCTTCAAATTGTCAATTAGTTTATCTTTAAGCCATTCACAAACATTAATATTAGCATTATTGTTCACCATCTCATATGCACTATGAATACAAAGGCTAGAAACAAAATTCAGTCTATTTACATGTGTTGCTTTATATCCAAGTACCATGCTCACATATCTCACATCTATATCCTTAACATCTTTCACTCTAAGTGATCTGCTATTAGATGTGGCTCCGGTTAATTCCATAGCTCCCTTGTTAGGTATTTTCTTGGTTTCATCAGGCCTACTACTAGTTGAAAGTAAACTAGTAACTACCTTAATTGCTTCCTTGGTTATCTTGCAAACTAAATCTAACGATATGAACTCTCCATGGACTCTCATTAATACAAGTCTTACAACTTCCTTTGGAAATTCAGGAATGTTCAGAATTTCTACAAAACCTAAGTCTTCCACAATCTTATGTTCAAGTTTAATCACACCATTTATATCGATAATAACCTCATTAAACATTTTCTTTAAATCCTCAGTCCCTAGGTTTTCTATATTGCAATGTATGTAGATTCTAGGGTCTTCAACAAATGCGACACCTTCAAAAATTTTGAAAGTGCCGATAGAATCATCCTGCTTTGCAATCTCAAGGATAATCTTAAACATGGGTCTAGGGCATTTGATGTTTTCAACAATGGTAGGGTTTGCAATAAACTCAGGAACAAAAGATGAGGTTGCCATTTCAAAAGATAAATACCTCTTAACCGAAGTTCACTTAATGCCTGAAAGTCACTTCGTAGCTTCGCCTTAGAATGCCCTTGCTCAATTTCGTGCTCTCTGATTGTTTGAATTCTTGGTGAGTAAAAAATGAGGGATTGTTGGTGCTTTATAGCCAAAAAGGTTCTTTAAAACCGCATTAAATGCTTGCAGGTTAAGTGAAAACTTAACACATCTGCTGTTAAAGAGGAAATGTATCTTCTCACCATCAACCGAGGGTAAAGTGCATGATTTTCAACTTGCTGCAATACCCCCTAAGGATTATTCCTCATTTGAATGAAGAATCTCCTACCAGTGGAGGATTACTTTGTTCTTCGGTGCAGAGATAGTTTCATCAATTCTCTGATCACTCTTCTTAATCCATTGTTTTGAAAATTCTTGCTTTACTTCATCTACCTTTTCTTTGCCCTTCAAACTAGATCCTTTATTGTTTGCCGGTATATTCTTGCTTCTACAAAATTTTGCAATATGTCCAATCTTGTTACATGCATAACAAGTTACATTATTCTTCTTAATAGCCTTTCCATATCCTTAACCAGTTTGTGATCTGCATTAATTAGATAAATGCCCAAATCTACCACAAACATAGTATTTCACATTCATTTTGCAATTTTTTGAATTATGACCAACTTTGTTGCATTTGGAACATTGACTGGTGGGTGAGTTTGTATTTTGATTATTTCTAAATCTACATTGATTTTCTCTATGACCATATTTGTTGCAATTGAAGCATTTCCCATTAAATTTATAAGCATTAGGTTGTCTTACCGATTTGTTCTGATCTTGATTAGTTGTAGTACCAGAACTTTCTCCAATTTCAAAACCAAGTTCAACTGTATCTCCATCAGGTTTTTGTCTTTTCAGCATATCATCAAGCCTTTCTGAACTTTTCTTGAATTTGTCTTTGTGTTCATTTGCAGTGATCAACTCATTTTCTAGAATTCCAACTTGTCTTGTAAGCTCCTCCTTATTATGTTGTATGTGAATCAGATCTGTCTTTAGCATATCAATTTCATGACAAAGTCTCAGATTTTCATTTCCTACATCATTAAGTCTCCTAGTCAAGTCTTCTTCATTCTTCTTCCTATCTTCAGTATCCTTACATAACCTCATAGTCATATCTTGCATTTCATTCTTCATATTAGTGTTCTCTTGTCTCAATTTATTTGCAATGTCTCTAAGAGTTTCCTTTTCATCGTCATCATTCTATATTTTCTCATGAAGTACCTTTCTCTTATTTTGTGCTATAACCAGGTTCTATTGAAGTCCTTTAATGAATTCCTTAGTAGTCCTCACATCATCTTCAAGTTTTATATTCTTCAATTTTTCTGGATCAAAATCTTCAAGAGCTTCTTCCAACTATTTTCTTAAGTTCTCCATCTATACTGGTTTCAGAATCTTCCTCAAGCTATTAGGCTTTTGCAAATAGAGGACCAGGCTCTGATACCAATTGTTAGACTCAATGACAGTCCCACAGACACTAAGAGGGGGGGGGGTGGAATTAGTTTCTAACCAGCTAATTGAATATTTAAACTTATTTATAACTTTACCACCCAAAATAGTGTATCGGTAAACAAGAATTAATGCAGTAAACAAAAATAATAGAGACAACATAGAAACACACCATAACACAAGATATTTAACGAGGAAAACTGGTGTGGGAAAAACCTTGGTGGGATTTGTCACCAACAATATTTACTCACTAGCCAATGAATAAATACTACTTACAATAGGGGCCTGCACATGCAGGGAGGCCAACAACCTAGTGCTCACTGCTCAAAGAAGAGTCTCACTGACTACAAAATGGATATTTAAATCCAATACAATGTACTGCTCAAAACAACATCTCTAATGCCAGGTTCAGTACCGGTTTAAGATCAGTTAGATACCTTAACCAAAAACCTTCACTGCTACTAAACAATTATCTTCTACCATACATATCATATCATCTACTACATCTCTCATATCAAAATGACCTATAAGATCTCATACATATATGAGGCTTTACAATATATCATGTCGGCTTACAATAGATAATTATATCATATATGAGGCTTTACAATATATCATGTTGCTTACAATAGATAATTATATTACAATAAACAAAAGTTCATCCCATGTCGGCTTGAGTGCTGGTGTGCTTTGTTGCCGATGTAATCTGAATGCCAGTGTAAGTGCCTGACGGTGCCGGTGTTTATCGATGCATGAAGTTTGTGATGCTGGTGCATGTAGAAACCTATTGCCGGTTGGTGACAATTGCTTACCATCAATGACAACATCAACTATTCTCATAAGAGTGTAGAATGCCAACAATTATTGAATTTCTTTTACCAGTGTCTCCATAGTTCTCACATACATGCGTGTACCATTTTTTTAATAACCTTTGATCTACTTATCCAAATTTTTTAAAAATTATATATTATTGTAGTGTACTTGATTCTTTACAATTTAAAAAAATTAAAATTGTAATTTTGATTTTTTTAGTGCACGTTATGCTTCGTGCAGGAATAGGTACCTAATTTTCAGGATGTGTTCGATTGGCAAAATCATTAAAAAAAAAAAAAAATACTCAACAAAAAATTACAAAAAATTACACAACTTCTAGTGCTCACTCTTAACTATCTTTCTACCAAATGATTTTTCAAAATACTAAGTCTAACTATGACTTTTTTGATGTGCACGTGAGACACTATGTTATATTTTTCAGAAAAAATCAGGGTTTGTTTTCATGTGCGAAGGATTTGACCCCCTTAATCTTATCCAATTTTGAAAAAGTTTAGTAATTTGGAGTCTAGATTCAGAGTACTACAATATTTGTTCTTTGATTATCTTTATATCTTGAGAGGATGACTTTCAAATTTTGCCTCCAAGTTCAAGTTCACCTAATTTTTGAAAAAAAGTGTCCACTTATACCTCCTTTTTGACCACCATCTTTGTGCACTTACCCTTATTTACTAATTTTCAAAATTAAAATTCTCCCCTAATTTTTCCCCCTAATTTATCCACTAATTAGCTCCCCTTTTTGTGTTCAATTTTACATAATTGAAAGGTTATTTTGCCTCTCCAGTTTGTCATAATTGAGAGGCACAAATTTCTCTCAATTTGTCATCCTGTTGGCATAGAAACTTGTCATTCAGTTTGTCATAATTGTGTCATTAATCATGCCAATTTGTAAATCAATTGCCCTTTTTAAAATTTGGAGACTTTTGTCCTATAAATTGAGCCCTCTTTTTTATCAATCTTAACCACATTTTGAGTACCCTTATGCTGTCACTTTCAAATCCATGCTTTGCAATCCAAATTTCACTCATTTTCACTTGGATTTGTAGGTGACACCCACATAATTTGAAGGAGAAAAAATGACAATGGAGGTCAATGAAGGAAACACCTTGCGATGGTTTGCGTTTTTGTTTTAGTGTTTTGCCTTCATTCTTTCATTGAGTGTATTGGGACTTAAATTTCAAATTTTGTTAGGTTTTTGGTTGCCTAATTTATATGATTTAATTTCTTTACCTAAATTCCTAGTAACAATTACATTTAGAGGTTTGGTGGTTATTGTAGACAACTAAAATTAATTAAACTAATATTTAATTATTTTAAACCTCTCCATATAATTAATTAATTTAATTGTGTGAATCCCTTTCTTCTTAAAATTAATTAAATCAAATTTAATTAATTTTATCACTATAGTCCAATGGTTAATTTATCAATAAATTAATTATTTCCCTATTCTTCTAAACACATTTCAATCATTATTTCTTCTAAATCTCCCTTAGTTAATTAACTTAAATCATATGATTCCTACATATCACTTCTTCTAATCCTCACTTAGCCTAATTAATTCTTCTAGAAGCTTCATTATCATTATTCCTCAATTTTATATTCCTCCACTCATTATCTCTCTCCATGTCACATCCTCCTAAATTTTCCACTTGCACTCTAATCACTCACTAACCCATCTAATCACTCCACTTAATCAATTGCATATCCCTAATCACCTTGATTAGGGATGGGTCAACTTTGATCCTTTCAAGGAAATTCAAATTCTTTGAATCTCCCCATGCATCCTCTTCCCAGGGAATTTTTAATTATTTTTCTCATTTAGTCTTCCCACACATCCTCTTAGTTTGGAATTTTTAATTCCTTCTTCCTTCTCCTAAGGAATCTTATATTCCCTTTCTCTTCCAAATGTACTTGGGAGCTCTTCCCCATGTACCTTGAGAGGTGTGGAAACAAGAAATGCCTTAATGGCATATCGCTTGGATCCCATACCTTGTCCTCTCAATCCTCTCCTCCATTTCATATCAATCCCAACCCTTCATTTTGAAATCAATCTCAGTCCTCCATTTTGGCCTCCTCCAATATATAAATTGGAGTCTCATTTCCTCACAAATAATCCACCTTTCATCTAATCTTATGTTGGCCTTTTGAATTCAAAATACATCAATGATACCCTCATAATGCCAAATTCCTATCCCATCTAAGCCTAATCTATTTCATCCATCATCGTCATTTAAATCAAATCACAAATACAATCTTGTTGTGTAGTGGAGAGCATTCCACACATCCCTCATCCAAGGAGAAAATCAAGTGGAGTAGCAAGGGTGCCTCTACTTCATCAAGCTCAATCCAAGGAACAAGTGAAGATTTGTGAAGGTATAATGGTGCTCATTAAGTTTATTTGAATGTTTTATGCATACTTGTATTCACACTAACCTCATACCTTCATGATAGTTTTCCCTTAGTTCAGTTACCTTTTTCAATCCAATACACATGTTGAATTTCCACATAATAACATGCCCATTCTTCACTTGATTTTCTATTTGATGTTGTTGGTGGGAGGAATGTGGTTTCTCAAACCAATAACATGATGTTAGAATTATAATGGATTGATATAATAAAATAACAACATAAAGGTAGGATGATGGAAGATTGATAAAAATTAGATCAAATGGTTCAATTTATAGATTTTTTATGGGGAGAATCAATGACTATGATTCATTGATTAATGGTTGGCTAGGATTGATTAAGGAAGATTGCATGGATTGAAGTCTTAGCCTTGTGAAAAGTTTCACAAGGAGGATGGAGGTGTAAGAGATAGGTGTGCCCACACATGTGTGAGAACACATTGGGAAGAACATAAAAGGGATGTCCATATGACATGTGTAATAGGTAGGGTGGCTTAGAAAGTGACATGTCTAACAAGAAGGGTGGCTTGCAAAGTGATATTGTGTAAGGATTAGGGTGGCTATGAGGTGACCTTTCATACTCACACATGTGTGAGGCAGATGAGGGCAAGGACACTTGTCAGATAATAGAAAATTTAGATCTTGATCCATGTAGATGGATTCAATGGCTAGGATTTAGTGGTCAAGGATTGAGGTGAGGTGGAATTTAATAATAGTGAAAATGGTAATGAGGGTTAATTACCTTAAATCAATCAATTAGGTATTAATTGATTGATTTACTTGGAGGATTTGTAGGATAAGATTAGGCATAATTAAATAATGTAAATTTATTTAACTAAGCATGAGGTATAAAGATAAAGGATCAATTAAATAAGTAGTAAAATATTTATTTAATTGGCTAGAATAGGATAAGGTCAAGTGTGATTAGGTATGGACAAATTTAGGTGTCTATAGTACTAATAGCACCATTTTTGTGTCTTATCATATTTAACTAATAATATAACATTGCATTTACTTTATGATTTTGTTCTCAATCATAGATGCACATGTCAAACATACAATTTTAAGGTCACGTCAAGTTATATTATTCTTATATTTTGTTATCTTGCATTATAAATAAACATTATCAATTATTAATATAAGACGGCAAATATTTTAATTTTTATATGTCATGATTTCGTAAATTACAAATTTTAAAATATCAAATATTACTATTTTTAGATTCTTTCCAGGTGTCCCATTTGATTATATTTAATTATTTTTTAATTATAATATAAAATTAACAATAAATTATTCATTATAATGTAAAATTAGCATATCACCTTTTATTTATAATAAATTAGGTCCTAATTACCCCTATTCATTAATGGTGATTTTTTATTTTTTATAATCAAAACAATTTTAGCATTTTTATTTAATTTACTCAACACCATTTTAAAATTTTATTTTCAAGTTATATATTGAATCATCATAGAATTTATAAATTGAAAGAAAATCTAATTTTTGAATCACATACAAGAATTGAAAAAATCATTGACCAATCTAAAATTTCATTTTTAAAATAAAAATAATAATTAATATTACACATATTTATAATAATATTATTAAATTCATATAAAAAAAATTTAAAATCATTTCCAATAATATACCTTAATATAAACATTGTTCCATTATACTCCTTGACATATAGATATACTAATATCTCTTAAAATTTAATTCTCTTACAAAAGGCAATGCTTATTTTAGCTAATCCAATCAAAATATTATGAGTTTAGAACCATGCTTTGTCATCAATGAAAAGATGGAATGCCACTTTAGAATAAATTTGGATGTGTCAAATGCCATTCTCACTTTTGTTGGGTTTCTATTTGATACTTTGTTATCTCTATCTTAATTAAATCATGTAAAGGACATTATATTTTGTACATATTCGAGAATATAAGTATGTATTGATTCCCCCTTAAAAGAGGCAATTAAATATTGGAATTAAACATCTCATCTATGTCTTGTCCATTATCCATTATAGAAGGTTCTTCCAATCTTCCTTTATTTATTCCAAACATACAATTTATATACCTTGTCCACGAGTAGTGACATAACTTGGGTAATTTTAATTCAGTATTGTATTGATTAGGTAGAAATATATCAAAGGAAATTATATTAAATAATGTGTTAACACAATATTTGTAATGAGGAATATTTAGGGTGTTATCATGGGAACTATTTTGATATAGGATTTGACAAATGGTGCAAAATATATATTTTAAAATAAAATAAAATATTTTTTAATTTGATTGTTGTAATGGTGTGAGTGTGTTAGTAAAAACTCTTGTCTTTTAGTTTAAATTGGATAACTATTTGCATGTCAAAATATTAATATTAAATAGAAATATTCTACTTTCAAAATAAACACTACATAAAAATAAATATATGACCTCAAATTTATAAGGTTTCGATAGATGTATAAATATAATATAGAAATAAAAATATTAAAAAAAAAAATCTATGATTTCATAATTATAATGTATGGAAAATATTTTTTAAAAGTTGTTAATAGATGTTAAATAATTAATTCAATCAAAAAATATATTTAATAAATATCTTTTTAACGATTAAAAAAAAAAAATGATAAGTAGTTTAAAATTTAAATATAATTTTTTTTATGTAAATAATTGCATCTTAGAAATTATTATAAAAAATTGTATTTCAAAAAACAAACAACATAGATATAATAAAATATAAATATCTTTGTATTTATTAATTATAATTTAAAAGAAAGCAAAACAATTTTAAGGTAAATAAAATAATTCTAATTGTATCTCTTGGCATTTCTTTAGATAGATATATTTAAGATACAGTATGCATGTGTACAAAATTAATTTAAATATTAAATTTATTCATTCTCCTATAAAGGGTGAAAGTTGGTTGCTAATTTAATATTTTATGTACATCATGCTTAATTTGGAAGGATTTTCTAACAATTATTATGTGGTTCAATTTCATCATATATGTAAGATAATATATTGCTTAAAAAATGTTGGAAACATTGCAGAGGGAGCATGCATATTGCTAAATGTGTACGATGTTCAAGTTTGATATACTTTGTACACAAATTAAACCCGACTCAATGATATCTTCTAGAGATATGAATCTTGATAAATTACATATTAAAGAAATAATATTACCCTCACCGATTACACTCAATTGATTAAATTGCAACCATCAAATTATTCATAAAATATTTTAATACTAAATTATTTAATTATTAATAAGTCATACTCAATTGGCGATAGGCTGGCCAAGAGGGGCCAATAGCTTAGTCGGTAGAGCACCCCAACAACAAATGAAAGGTAATTGACTAAAAGATATCAATAGCCCACTAAATCCTAAAGGCCATTAAATCATATAAACTTTGTTTTATATATAATCATGTTTTAAAGATGTTAACTGCATAGTTCACTAATATATGCCATGTTCACCAAAACCACTTTTAAAAAGTGGGTCCAAAAAACAGTGGTACGTGTGTGTGGGGATGAAGAAAAGGAAAGGAAAGAAGCATTGTCTCCCACTGCAAAATCCTATCTGAAGTTCCAATAATTGGGTCCTTTCACTTTAATGACGGCAGTACAGAAGAAGTCATTATAATTCATCACACAGAGATCATATCATCCACTGTCAAATCTATGGAAGGAATTGAGTTGGGAAAATTTGTGTCTTTTCATATTCAAACTTGTAATAATAATTCTTGTGTGGAGAGACTGTTTGAGGAATAAAACGACGTAATATGTGATGCTCTGAAGGCTTTCAAATTAATCATTTGATGTGTTCGTGGAGCTCATTTCTTTCAGATTTTTGGTATATATATTCATCAGTTCCTACAATATTGTGAGATTGTCACCTCAAAACTAGTTCAAAGTGCAATTTGATTTCCTTTACTTTTCTTTTCTGCATTATAAAGTCATACTATGTTTGTATTTGTCCACCTCATAGATTGTACCCTTTGTCTACTTCAAAACTCTTTCAATATCATAACAAGATTTAGGTCAATCAAGTGTTTTACAAAATGTCTCTCCGGTATGTATGCAATTCTTATTTTTTCTTTAATTTTTATTTGACTTATTTTGAAAAATTAGTGTTTATTTGAAATCTATCTTGTTTATCGTTTTCATTAGGGAACAAGTTTTGTGAGTGCAATGACCCCACATCATTACGGATGAGATTAAGTCCACCTTCATCTTATCTCTTATAATGTGGGGTCATTACATTAAAATATTCTCTCCATCTTATGAAAATTGTAAGGAAAATAAATATTTGAAGTCTAAATAATTTTTGAAAATTAATTGAAATAAAATGTTGATAAGAAGAATAGTATTACTATTTTTATCAAATTCGTTTAGAACCATTTTTTATTTTTAATTAAAGGGAGAGAAAAAACTTGTTTTTAGAAAGAACTCATTGTTATATATTTTTCTTAAGTAAGAAAATATAACCTACTTTTATATATTACCATCTCATCCCTTTTTTTTTAGATAAATTTTCCTACTTTTTATCTTTTCATTTTACATTAGTTCGTACAAATGTTCTAAATGGATAGTTATAGCTTTTAATTTGATTGTTTTGATTCATTAGCTAGCCCTAATTCTAATTTTGTCATTTTGAATGTAAAATTCATCACTTTAGAAGAAGAACTTTTTATTCTATAAATCTCAACCTCCTTGGACTAGTTAGACCTCATTTTTAATCATATTCCTTAGAGAACATCATACCTACAATTTAGTCCTTCAATTTTGGATTTTAAAGTACCTAGCTTTTTAGGTCAACTTTCTTAGAAATATTTTGATTACCTATTAGCATGTACACGAATGGTCTCAAGTTGTGTATATAGAAATAGTATTTAAGTACATCATCATATGTTATATTTAAATATAATGACTAGCCTATTGAATCCATTTTTAGATAAAAAGAAATCATTCTTGATTTCATCCTTTGTATTCTTTTCTTGGTGTGTTTTTATCTTGTCACAAAACTCACAAGGATTTACCATTCTCAAATATGTCAAATTGTCTTCCCTCTTCCTATAGAAAACCCCATATTCACTTTTAAAACTAGTAGTTTCTCAAACATATGTACTTACATAAGAAATTTGATGTTAGAAGTCAATTATAGTACAAGATTGACGCCATTTAGATTGGGAAAAATGTGCAACTTATTCCTAAGAATGAACCATGATTTTGAATTTTTTTAATTCATCAAAATTCTTAACACCTCTATATCTAACATCCTAATGACTATTCTAACAAAACATTGTTGTTTTCTTTTTCTATTGTAACATTTTTGTTTGTCAAAGAGCTTTAAGTCAATGTTATATCATAAATAGAATTTTTCTTTAGTCCTTCTAATCGAGTCGATTTATTTATCTCTAATTTCTCAAATATCAAGACAAATGGTTTTGGTACTGTGTCCATTGCTGATAGAAATGAGACTCTTAAAAAATACCATGAAATCATTGCTAAAGAGGAAACTTTTTGGAAGCAAAGATCAAGATGCATTTGGCTTAAGGAAAGAGATAGGAATACAAGATTCTTTCATATGTCGACGATCAAGCATAAATCGGCTAATAGGATAACCAAACTAATTGTGGATAATGGGGAGTTGGTCAAGGAGGAAGAAATAAGGAATGAAGCTAAAAGGTATTTCTCAGAACTGCTCAAGAGGGATCACAGTTTGGATGCTCAAGCTCAAACTTCTTTCCTTCATAACATCCGCTGTCTCATTGATGAACAAATGAACATCTCCCTCTCTTCCATTCCTTCGATCTTGGAAATCAAAAATGTTGTTTTTTCTTTTGATGGTAACAAAGCGCCTAGCCCAGATGATTTCCCCATGTATTTTCTATTGTTTATATATTATAAGTGTAAATTTATTTCTTTTCAAGTCATTTTATTTAGCTTTATACACTTAGGCTAAATGTTATCTCTCAACCATAACTATCTCTATTTCCTTTTTATATCACTTGTTGATCAGATGTTGTATTGATGCAAGAGCATCCAAGGTGTAAGAGAAATCTTGCATCACCCAAAAATATTCTTTAATTTTTCAATAAGGGCTAAAAATGGAAGGGTTACTCTACTTAGTAAGTTGGTGTTTATGTGTGTATGAACTTGAAAACTTACCCCATGGATTGAAACTAAAATATAAAGTGAATGGTAAAAGAATCATCCTAGTATATTGTGGCATTCAAGAGATATGAAAGTTTTTGTTCTGGGAAATTTCTCTAGCACAAATTCAAATGCAATTTTGAGGGCCTTAGAAGCCTAATATGAGCTTGAAAGTTGGGAAAATTGATTTAACACAATTTGGCATTGTAGATCCTCTTATGATATTTCCAACAATATTTAATGATGGAAGACCATTGGTTCCCAAAAGTTATACTACTAAAATTCAAATTTCCAATTTTTAATAAAATATATTCTTGAGTAGGAAAATGGATGGTTAGACTTTTAGTGTGATGCGGGAGCTCTAGAGTAGTTCATCCGGTAGGAGCAGTTAGTAGTGGATCTACTTGGAGATTGTTGTGTTTCTTCATGTTTGAGAATTTAGAGTTGCAGATTTGGATTTAGCACTTGGAGATTGTTGTCTTAATCATATCTAAGATTCATGGCATTTGGATTTGATTCCGGTGAGATATTGATTCCAGTATTGTTCTAGTGATGGTGTGCTCTTACCATCTACTCTTGCAATGTGTGGAGCGAAGAAGAATTGGGTTGCGGATCATTGAGAGATGTTGTTTTGGGCTTGACCGATGTTCTTTGAGGTCCACGTGAAGTTCTATGCATTATTTGAGGTGTTCTTAATGATTTGGGCTATCATATTATTGTTTGCATGTTTCATTATGAACCGATGGATCTTTGGCTGACTTGATCGAGTTGTTGTTGCTTGCGGATGGTATAAAGAGGAAGATAGGAGATTGATTTGAGACAATAGAGGTTGGAAGAAGAAGAGATTCAGAACAAATGTAATTTTCAGAGAGATTCTGGTCTAGGGGGACTGAGTTCTGGATCATTGCAGACAGTGCACACTATTACTGGAGGCCGAATTGTTCAGCAGATGATCTACGAATCATAGATTTGAGTTCTAAGAATTTTTGTAATCTTGGGTTACAGTCCAGCATGTGTAAAGCCTAAGGGCGTATGTAATTCATTAAATTATTATAAGGATTTCCCTTTCCTGATTTCCCTTGTTATATCTTGTGTTGTGTGAACTGGTTACCAGTATCTTTCATGGTGATTGTGTTATAGGCTGCAAGGTGGGGTTGTCCTTCATTGGATCTCCCTACCGTGACTACATCATAGTTCCCAAGATGGAGGTTACTCTTTCTAGAATATTCTAGGGCAGTTACACATTCTTGATAAATGAGGGAAACAAGGGATATAGAGGAAAATTTTGAGGGAAGATTGTGGTTTATACTTGCAAACTTTTGTAACTAGATAACCCATGTGGTTGTAGCTAGTAAGTTTTTTGAATTTTGTAATTTCATTGAGATAATAGAAATTGGGAGTTTCTTTCTTTCATTTTTTATTTATTTCTCTTTTTTTTGTGTGTTTGGGTTTATAAGGGGAGTACCCTTCATCGAGTGGTACCAAAGAATAAATTATTGAGTGTGTAAATAAATTTCCAAATGTGAGGTGGTTTGTACCAATATGGGTGTTGTGGGTCTATGACAAAAGCGAGGAAAATGCCTCCATGAAGGAATTGTAGTGGAAGAAATTTTGTTGTGACAAAAGAGGATTTTAGAGTCCTCCATAGACAAGTTCAAGCACTATAAGAAGATCTGCATAGAGGAGTTGATCTTAGAGGAAGAGATGAAAGTGAGAGTGAATTTGAAGGACAAAAGTTTGAAGAAGAACATGCAAGAAAAGATCCTAAATAAATTAGATTTTTTAGGGCCGTTTATAAATTGGAAAGAGGCCAAAGATTGAAGTGTATATGTTTTCCAAAATATAAATCCGAAAGAGTTGATGGAATAGATAAATGATATGGAAGAGTATTTTAGGTATGAAGAAGTAGAAGATCCTAATAGGGTTTGATTGTTGCTAAAGTGTTGAGATCCTTGCATCCTGCTTACAAATCTAAAGTTGCTTCTATTGATAAGATCCAAACTTTAACTACTCTGACAAGAGACATGTTGGTTGGTAAGCTTGTTGCATTTGACTTGAGTGAATTTGGAGAATCACATGGTAAATATGATACTACATTTAAAGCCTCTGTATTTGGAAAGTAGAAGTATGATCTAAGAGAGAGTTCATCTAGGGTTTCCAAGTATGAAAGAGAAATGAGAGAGATGGAAGAACATTAAAAAGAGTTGGATGAGCTTGAAGCACTTATTTCTTGGAGATTGCCTAAGGGAGCCGGTAATTATGATGGAAAGTTACCCTTGAAATGTTTCTACCGTAATAAGATAAGACATTTTTCTTCTAGGTGTCTTGAAAGACTATCAAGATATGATAAGCACAATAAATTTGATAAAAATGATAGATATGACAGGCATGATAAGCCCTATAATCCTAAATGAAAGTACAAATATTAAAAAAATGTTATTATGCTACTGATGAAGATGTGACAGATGAAGAATCAGTGAATTCAGAAAATGAATTTGTATTTATTGCTATCAAGGAACATGATATGGCACTAGTGAATTCTACAAGCTGCATTGTTAAGGAGAAATATTTAGCTGCTAAGATTGAAGAGAAAGATGAATGGGTATTGATAGTGGTTGTTCACATTATATGGCAGGTGATAAAATAAAATTTGTAAATATGCAGAAGTATGATGGCGGTATAGTGAGATTTGGAGATGATAAAGCTTGTGTAATACCTGGTAGAGGTTCTATCTCTTTTGATGGTAAGCATAATACTGATGTTGTCTTATATGTTGACGATTTGAAGCATAATATTTTCAGTGTTGGACAAATGGTTGATAAGGGATATGATTTACAATTCAAGAATGGTAAATGCAAGATTCTAAATGCCTTCGGTATAGAGATTGCATCCAGGACTAAGACTAAAGGTAATAGCTTTCACTTGAATGCCGGTGAGAAAAGTTGTTTGATTGCTGAGATAGATGAAAGTTGGTTGTGGCATAGAAGGATGTGTTATGTTAATTTTGACTGCGTGATTAAGATAAGTTTTACTCAAGATATTAGAGATTTGCCTAAAATTGTGAAGCCTTCCAATCCGATATGTAAAGAATGTCAGTTGGGAAAGCAAACAATAATTTCATTTAAAAGTAAGCAATATACATCTAATGGATTATTAGATATTGTGCATACTGATTTGTGTGGTCCTACAAGAGTGAGAAGTGTGCAGGGTGATAGGTATTTCATGTTGTTGATTGATGACTATTCTATAATGATGTGGGTTAATTTTCTAAGGGAGAAATAAAGAGCACTCAAGAAATTCAAGATAATCAAAGCTAAGGTGGAGACTGAGACAGGATTGAAGCTAAGATGTATGAGATCTTCCGGAGGAGGAGAATTCATATGTGGTGAGTTTGATTCATTCTATGAAAGGAATGAAATTAGAAGACAATTATCTGCTCCTAGAACCCCTCAGTAGAATGGAGTTGTCGAAAGGAAGAACAAAACTATTTTGGATGTTCTTAGAACTATATTGATTGAAGGAGATGTTGCAAAGGCCTTTTGGGGAGAATTTGTTAGCACTGTTGTATACACATTCAATCAGGTGCATATAAAAGGTGATTCTGGTAAGACTCCTTATGAATTATGGTTTGGTCATGTTCCTACGGTTAGATATTTCAAAGTTTTTGGAAGTAAATATTATATAAAAAAAGATGAGGATATAGGAAAGTTTGATGCAAGCTGTAATGAAGGAATCTTCTTGGGTTATTCTACTAAGAGAAAGGCCTACCGGTGTTACAATAAGATATTGAAGAAGATAGTGGAAAGTGCAAATGTGAAGGTTGATGAATGTTATGGAAAGCAAATCAAAGCATGTAGATATGAGTTTGATGATCAGGATATCATTTCGAAGGAAGTACAGGCTGAGAACCTGAAGTAGAATGCTCTGGTAGAGAAAATTAATATGGATATTATTTTTGTCGGTGAAGAAGTTCAAGAACCTATGACTCAGAATAATCAGAAGACTTAAAGGTATGTGAAATTAAATCATTCAGAAAATCATATTAATGCTGATAAAAATAAAGGTGTGATCACTATGAGAAGGATTGTTGCTGAAGAGATATGTTTGATTTCCAAGATTCAACCTAAAGATGTTACTAAATCTTGTAAGGATGAGAATTGGATAACAACAATGGAAGAAGAGTTGAATCAGATTGAGAAGAACAACACATGAGAACTTGTTCTAAGACATAAAGACAAGAATATGATTGGTACAAAATGGGTATTTAGAAATAAATTGAATGAAGTTGGTGAAGTGGTTAGAAACAAAGAAAGATTGGTATGTAAATGATTCTCATAAATGGAAGGAATTGATTATGAGGAGACTTTTTGTCCAGTAGCTATAATTGAAGTTGTTAGATTACTTCTCGCCAATGCTTCTTATAAGAACTTCAAGGTATATCAGATGGAAGTTAAGTCAGCCTTTTTGAATGGTGATCTTGAAGAGGAAGTTTACATTAAGCAACCAGATGGGTTTTCATTATCAAATGAAGGAGACATGGTATGCAAATTGAAGAAAGCATTGTATGGACTTAAACAAGCCCTTAGAGCTTGGTATGCTAGATTGGACAAGTATTTGATGAAGTTGGGATTTTGTAAAGGTACTGCTAACAGTAATCTATACTTTAAGGTTGGTAATGATAACATCTTTATTGTTGATTTTTTTGTTGATGACAATATTTTTGGAGGAGATGATGATTTGAGTATGAAGTTTGCTGATGATATGCAGAAAGAGTTTGAGATTGTCTATGATAGGTGAAATGAAATTCCTTTTAGTATTGTAGATTATGCAGACTGTTAAAGGAATTTTCATTTCTCAATCTAAGTATGTGAAGGAATTGTTGAAGAAGTTTGGGTTAGATGACTCCAAACCTATTGGAACTCCTATGGTGACTTGATGCAAGTTAACCAAGCAAGATGAAACTTTGAAAGTTAATCAGACATTATATAGATCTATGGTTGCTGGACTACTATACTTGACTTAGAGTAGATTAGATATTATGTATATTTTTTGTCTTTGTGCAAGATTTCAAGCTGATCCTAAAGAGAATCATGTTACTGCTATGAAGAGGATTTTCAGATACTTGAAGGGGACATTTGACTATGGTTTATGGTATATGAAGAATGATAATTTAATGTTATGTGCTTATACTAATGTTGATTGGGTAGGTGATGTTGATGACCAGAAGAGCACTACCAGTGGAGCTTTCTTTTTGGGGAAGAAGTTGGTTTCATTGGCGAGCAAGAAGCAAGATGTTATATCTCTATCTACTGTTGAAGTTGAATATATTATTGCTGCTAGCAACTATACTCAGGTAGTTTGGATGAAGCAGATGTTGAAGCATATTTGAGTTTTGTATGATGAGCCTATTGTTATATATTGTGACAATTTAAGTGCTATTAATATTTCCAAGAATCTGGTATTGCATTATAAAATAAAGTATATATCAATTAAGTATCACTTCTTGAGGGAGAAAGTAAGTGATGAAGAAGCCAAATTGTAGTATGTATCTACAAAGGATCAAATTCGATATTATGCTAATCAACTTCAAGTGGAATTCCTCCCATTTGTAGACCTTGCACAACTAGCTTATATGTTGCCTTCCATCAATCTATCTACACCCTACCCATCAAGATACATCCTTCCCATGTCTGGCAGCTTATCCAAATCCATCACCTACCCATCGGGATGTATCCTTCCCATGTCCAACAAACTATCCAAATCCATGTCCTACTCTTGGCAAGAGATATTAGTTAGTCATGTGCATGTTGTTTGCATGATTGAGCTTTTCACTTTTATTTTTATCTTGTGTCCTAGGACTATACCTATTCAAGGCTACCTTGATCATCCTATATCTCGGTATGTCGTGGTTGGTGTATAATGGGGCATAGTTTTTGTGGTATGACATGTTTGATGGTTTCTCTTGTACAATCCTGCATTCTTGTATCTACACCATCATCAGTGTTTGTGAACCTGTGTGCATTGAGATACCTATTGTCTGTGAGTTTATTCCACACATCAGATATTCACAACATCTTGACTTCTATAGCTAGTGTTGTAGATCATCTGTTGCAATATCAAAACTAGATTTTCTCTTCACATATACTCAACAAGAAATCTCATCCACTTACTTCATTGCATTCATTCATCTCATTCCATCCATTTATTTTGAGACTCCAATTCATTCATTCCCCTTTCATCATCCCTATCCTCTTTATATCCTTTCATCCTCAGTCCTCTAGTCCTCTAATCCATTTTGAGAGCACACCCTTGTTCTTAGAACCTGCATGTCCTCTCAAGGGGGCATACCACTACCTCCTCATCATCCTTCCTCATCTCACCTTAATAGTTTTGATACTTAATGTAAAGTACAAATTCCAATAGCTAACAAGATGAGAGGGGGGGTGAATCATACAAACTTAAACTTCCATAAAAACAATAGATTCAGCCTTGGTAACTTATACTTCAGTAATATAACCAAATCTTTCAAACATGCAAACTCATAAACACATAAACATAGTAACACTCATAACACGAGATTTAACATGGAAACCAAAGTAGGGAAAAACCATTGTGGGATTTCAGACCCACTAAGAAATATACTCTTCTAGAGTATGCTCGGTTAAAAGCAAATCCTGTTAAAGACTACAAACACATTGCTAGATATGACCCGATTAAGGGATTTCCCTCAAATCTGTTAGGATCTTCACTTTGTTAGAAGTGACCTTGTCAAAGGATTTCAAACACTCATTTAGAATGTTGCCTTGCTAGAGGGTTTACATATAAGACTGTTAAGTCCACTCGGTTAAGAGATTTTCTATCACTTACAAAATAACAATAATAAAAATCTATCTGCAACTTCACATCTAAAATGCTAAAGCAGATTCTTATTTTCTCAAAACAATCTAGTCATAGGACTTATCTTGTCCCTCTACTAGGCTCTCTACTCTGTTATTCAAATAGGTCTTCAAGCTTATGTGCTCGGTAATCACTATGTAGCATCCCTGTGCATACACTTACCCACATACATTGTTTATCAACAATTCCTTATTTATAAACAATTGCTAACTGCTTAATCTCCTTGATCACATTTCCCATGATCAATCTTCACCATCAGATCTTCAAACTTGACTAGGTTCAATGCATCCTTTGATCTAAAAATGGTTTACCTTGCCTTGGGACTTGCAGTCCTTTCTTGGAACTTGCACAAAGTTATCTTCCTGTTGATTTTCCTTTACCATAGATCCTTAACAAATTTCATGCACGACATACCAATCATTTATACATTTCCAGCTAATTATTGTCCTTCATTAAATAATGCTTTTATCCATCCCATGCGCACTATCATAACTCGGTTGCAACTCGGTAGATACTAAACTTTACTCAGTAGACATTCCGCCTTCATTAACCGATATCGATAACCTTAGGGTTTACCGACTAGGTTCTTTGCTCGGTGACATAGTATAGTATTAACCTTACAATCAACAACATATGTAGGACATCAAAATAATATAAACATCATGATCTCATCATGGTCTAACTCGGTAATAGTTGCCCATTGAATAACTTATTCCTCCTCTTATTCATCACATGCTTTCTGTGTCTTTTACCGACATCTTAATTCTCTTCTAATCAATCTTCTCAAGATATGGCAACATCATACTGAATCAGATAATCAATTCCTTTACACCAATGACAAAATAATGTTATAAAGATAGTTATCATCCTTCTTCAGTTATATCAATAATCTTCAACAACCTTCTCAATATCCTTACTGAATATCAACAATCTCCTGATATTGAAATGCCAACAATCTCCCCCTTTGGCATTGATGGCAAAACCAACAATTAAATGGTAATACCAACAAGATATTCCAATTGATTCGAATTCAGATTGTTGTTAGACTTCTCTTGTTATCCTTGATCTGGTAAAATCTTTTGAAGTCTTCTCCCTTTTCATTAGGCTTCTGATCTATTGACTTGCATTTAGTCTTCTCTATTTCTCTTACAATCTTCTCCCCCTATCATTAATCTTCTGTTATTTCCATCATTCAGGGCTTTCATTCAGTCAACTATTTAGCCTTTCAACCATTTAGTCTTCTCCCCCTTTGACAACAATGCCAAAAGTAAAAGAACTAAATCATGATTTCTTCCTCTGTGAAGTGATTTGCCTTGCTATGTAACATCTCAATCTCGGTCAGAATGACTTGTCTCTATTCAAAATTTCCTTGCACACCTTTAGAAAAACCTTCTAAAGTGCGTAAACTAGCATCAATCCACACATAATATTCTATAGATTCATCGAATTGATGCTTTCACTGAACTCGGTCAGTGAGTAGAAGATAAGGGTAGGACCCCTAACTTACTTCTGAGATACTCAAAATTGTCCCTTGGCAATGGCTTTGTGAAGATATCTACTAATTGCTCCTTTTAACTGATATATTCCAGGACAACTTTCTTCTCTTGAACTTCTTCTCTAAGATAATGATACTTTATAGATATGTGCTTCATCTTAAAGTGCATCACTAGATTCTTTGAAATGTTAATGGCACTAGTATTATCACAGAATATAGTTACTAGCTCAGTAACTTTCTCATTTATACCTTCCAACAGTTGTTTGATCCATGCTATATTGGTATAGTTCAATGTTGCAGCAACATATTCAGCTTCTACTGTTGACTGAGAAATACATCCTTGTTTCTTGCTAAGCCAACTTACTAGTCTTTCTCCTAAAAAGAAAGCTCCACCACTTGTGCTTTTTCTCTCATCAATGTTTTCGGCCCAATCAACATCAGTATAAACTTCTAAATTAAAATTATTATTTTCATTTACTAAGCCATAGTCTTCAATGCCTCTCAGGTATCTGAAAATTCTCTTGATTGCTGCCATATGTGTCTCCTTGGGATCTGCAAAGAATCTTGCTACAATACCTACTGCATGTGCTATATCCGGTCTACTATGCACAACATATTGCAATTTTCCAATCATAGATCGGTAAAGTGTCTCATCAACAGATGCAAATTCATCATTCTTTGATAATTTACAGTTAGTAGTCATAGGAGTACTTACTGGTTTAGAATCCTCCATTCCAAATTTCTTCAAGATTTCCTTTATGTACTTGGATTGAGTAATGAAAATATCATCTTTCATTTGCAATATTTGTAAACCTATAAAATACTTTATCTCTCTGATTAGTGACATCTCAAATTCTTGCATAAGGAGTCATTACCACAAAATTTAATGAAATCAACAAATATGGCTGAGATCAGTATTCCATTGTCCTCATCTTTCTTCATGTACATGTTGTTGTTTTCACTTGTTCTTATAAAACCAATCTTGATCAAATAAGAGTGCAATCTTTCATACCATGCTCTAGGTGCTTGTTTCAGACCATATAGAGCTTTGTTCAATTTACATACCTGATCTTTACTCCTATCTTCAACAAATTCTTCAAGTTGTTCTATATAAACTTCTTCTTCTAGTACACCATTCAAAAATATAGATTTAACATCCATTTGATATACCTTGAAATTTTTGAAAGCAGCATATGCCAACAATGTTCTTACTCCCTCAAGTCTAGCCATAGGTGCAAAAGTCTCACCATAATCTATTCCTTCTTGAGCATGACCTTTGCAAACTAGTCTTGCTTTGTTGCGAATGACTTCACCTTTCTCATTTAGCTTGTTTCTGAAAATCCACTTGGTACCGATTACATTTTTGTCGTTAGGTCTTGGGATCAATGTCCATGTGTCATTCTTCTTGATTTGATCAATCTCTTCTGTCATAGCATTTACCCAATCTTCACTGTCAAATGCCTCTTTCACTATTCTCGGTTCAAATTCAGATATTAGACATGTGTTCTGTCTCAGTTTGTTCCTTGTCATCACTGGATCATCCTTATCTCCTATAATATGACTTGATGCATGATGTCTTCTGACATGCTTGGCTAATATAGGCTCGGTAGGTTCTGTATGATCTTCTTCATCACTCAGTAACTGGACATTATCTTCATTTTCTTCAACAGCTTTCTCGGTAGGACTTCTCAATTGAACATAAACAAATTCTTCATATTCTTCTGGTTCTTTGGAATTTCCTTCATCATTTCTTTCTGCAAATTCATCAATTTTCACATTTTCACTTTCCACTATTTTGTTAGATGATTTGATCAGACATTTAAATGCTTTACTTCTAGAAGAATAACCAAGAAATGTTCCTTCTTCACTTTTCTAATCAAACTTTCCATTTCTGTCATCTTTGTGAACATAGCATCTACTTCCAAAGATTTTAAAATAGCTTAAATTAGGTTTCTTGTCATACTAGATCTCATAAGGTGTCTTCATTGTTCCTTTCTTCAATTGAACTCAATTCAGGGTGTAAACTGTAGTGCTGATTGCTTCTCTCCAAAATGTTTGAGGTACCCTCTTTTCTATCATCAGGGTTCTTGCACATTCCACAATTGATTTGTTTCTTCTCTCGGCTATCCCATTTTGCTGAGGTGTTCTCAATGCAGATACTTGCCTCTTTATACCATGATCATTGCAAAATAAGTTAAATTCATCAGAAGTGAATTGTCCTCCTCTATCAGATCTAAGACATTTCAGTTGTCTTCTTGTTTCATTTTCAACTCTTGCCTTGTACCATTTAAACATTTGAAAAGCTTCTGATTTCTCTTTTAAAAACATGATTGACATCATTCTTGAGTAATCATCCACAAATAATATGAAATATTTATCACCATAATAACTTTGAACTTTCATAGGACCACAAAGATCAGTATGAACTAGATCTAAAATTCTTTTAGAAGTGTAGGACTTACTTGTGAAGCTTGATCTTGTCATCTTACCCATCTGGCATACTCGGCACATAGCATTCTTAGGTTTTTCAAGACTCAGTAGACCTCTTACTCGGTGCTTCTTACTTATTTTGATTGGATTATCAAAATTTACATGAAAAAACCTTTTATGCCATAACCAGGTATCATCTATCTTTGCATAAAGACACTTGTTCCGAGTTGAGTCAAGATGAAATGTATTACCTTTTGTTTGTGTCCCGATAGCAGCTAACTTCCCATTCTTGTCATAAACTTTGACTATTCCTTTCTGAAATTCTATTCGGTATCCTATATTGTTTAGTTATGCTACACTCAACAAATTGTATTTCAATCCTTCAACCTAGTATACATCATCACATTTAGCATTGTCAAGAAGTGTTATAGATCCTTTACCTTTCACCAGACATGGTGCATCATTACCAAATCTTACATAGCCTCCATCATAGTCCTCTAATTTAACAAACTTGTGTTTATCACCTGTCATATGATGTGAGCATCCACTATCTATGATCCAAGAATCATTATTATTTATGTGAGATATTAGGGCTTTTTCTTCATACCTTTCTTCATCTGATCCATCTTTAATAGCCACATAAACAACTTCCTTAGTATTGGTTTCATCAGATTCATCATCATTGGATTCCTCATCTACTACTAGACATGTCTTTCTATCTCTCCTTCTGAAGTCCAGGTGTCCTCTGTATTGGTAATCTTTTTGCCTGTTATCTCGGTATTCTCTCTTTTCACTAGATTTTTTGTCAGGGCAGTTATAAGCCATATGTCCTATCTTATCACAGTTGAAACATTTTAAATGTAGGTTTCCTTTATACTTACCTTTTCCTCTCGGTAACCTTCTAGCTAATAATGCTTCAAATTCTTCTTGCTTCTTGATTTCCTCAAATAGTTTGTGCACTTTTTCCTTGTTCTTGCGAAATATTTCACTTGCTCCACTATGATCTCCTTTAGAGTACTTACTCATTCTATCATTGAAATCATCAGATTCACCAATATGAAAAGAACTGAATGCAGATTCTACTTTATTTACCAAAGACCCACTGTTATCAAAATTAATTAACTCAAATGCATGTAGTTTACCAATAGTAGCATCCAAAGAAATTGGCATGTTAGGTACAAACCTCAATTCATTGATTGCAGAGACTCGGATAACATAGGCTGGTAGAAGGGTTCTCAACAACTTACTTGTTATATCCTTTTCTTCAATAGTTCCACCTGCTCCTTTAATTTGATTGACAATCTCCTTTAGTCTTGTACTGTATTGGGTTATGTTCTCACCTTCATTCATTTTCATGGATTCAAATTGTCCTCTTAGACTATCTACTTTTTCTCTTTGAACATGTTCATCACCTCCTTACACAGACATGAGCTTAGTCCATATTGCTTTTGCATCATTACATCCTTCTAGATCATTAAACTCTGAGTCGGTCAATGCTGATGTAATTTCAATCATAGCTTGAATATGTTCTTTCTTTGCCTTTATCTCTTCCAAGGTCATAGGGTTGGTGCTTGGTGCAATGTAATCATTCTCCAGATAATATGTTGCATATTCTCCAATTCCTGATAAATGCAGCTTCATCCTTTTCTGCCATGTGGAGAAACTTGACTTGTTCAGCTTCAGTGCATCCCTTTTATACATTTTCGGATCTTTGCCTCTAGTACCTTTAAAATTTTCTTCTGGAGTCCAAAGCTCTGGTACCAATTGATACTTATGATACTTAATGTAAAGTATAGATACCAATAGCTAACAAGATGAGAGGGGGGGTGAATCATACAAACTTAAACTTCCATAAAAACAATAGATTCAACCTTGGTAACTTATACTTCAACAATATAACCAAAACTGCCAAACATGCAAACTCATAAACACATAAATATAGTAACACTCATAACACTAGATTTAATGTGGAAACCCAAATAGGGAAAAACCACTGTGGGATTTTGGACCCACTGAGAAATATACTCTTCTAGAGTATGCTCGGTTAAAAGCAAATCCTATTAAAGATTACAAACACATTGCTAGATGTGACCCGGTTAAGGGATTTCCCTCAGATCTGTTAGGATCTTCACTTTGTTAGAAGTGACCTTGTCAAAGGATTTCAAACACTCATTTAGAATGTTACCTTGCTAGATGGTTTACATATAAGACTATTAAATCCACTCGGTTAAGAGATTTTCTGTCACTTACAAAATAACAGTAATAAAAATCTATTTGCAACTTCACATCTAAAATGCTAAAGCAGATTCTTATTTTCTCAAAACAATCTAGTCATATCTTGTCCCTCTGATGGGCTCTCTACTGTGTTATTCAAACAGGTCTTCAAGCTTCTGTGCGCGGTAATCACTATGTAGCATCCCTGTGCATACACTTGCCTGCATACATTATTTATCAACAATTCCTTATTTATAAACAAGTGCTAACCACTCAATCTCCTTGATCACATTTACCATGATCAATCTTTTCCATCAGATCTTCAAACTTGACCAGGTTCAATGTATCCTTCGATCTGAAAATGTTTTACCTTGCCTCGGGACTTGCAGTCCTTTCTTGGAACTTGCACAAGGTTATTGCGGTTCAATCTACGTTGTAGATCTTCCTACCGATTTTCCTTTACCATAGATCCTTAACAAACTTCATGCACGACATACCAATCATTCATACATTTCTAGCTAATCATTGTCCTTCATTAAATAATGCTTTTATCCATCCCATGTGCATTGTCATAACTCTGTTGCAACTTGGTAGATAATAAACTTTACTCGGTAGACATTCACCTTCATTAACCGATATTGATAACCATAGGGTTTACCGACTACGTTCTTTGCTCGATGACATAGTATAGTATTAACCTTACAATCAACAACATATGTAGGACATCAAAACAATCTAAACATCATAATCTCATAATTGTCTAACTCGGTAATAGTTGCCCATTGAATAACTTATTCCTCCCCTTATTCATCAAATTCTTTCCATGGCTTTTACCGACATCTTAATTCTCTTCTAATCAATCTTCTCAAGATATGGCAACATCATACTAAATCAGATAATCAATTCCTTGACATCAATGACAAAATAATGTTATAAAGATAGTTATCATCCATCTTCAGTTATATCAATAATCTTCAACAACCTTCTCAATATCCTTACTGAATATCAAAAATCTCCTGATATTGTAATGCCAACACACCTATGATTGGGGCATCATGCTACTACTCCTTATCCTTTCCATCCACTATGTTTTATTCTTATTTGATATAACATCACTTCATGATGCTATATCAAAGAGGGGCAAAATGTAGACATCTAAAATTAATTAAATTAATATTTAATTAGTTTAAGCCTATCAACATAATTAATTTAATTGCGTTGGTCCCTTCCTTCTTAAAATTAATTAAATAAAATTTAATTAATTTTATCATTATAGTCCTATAATTAATTTATCAAAATTAATTTTTCCCCCATTCTTTTAAAATCAAATATCATTTATTTCTTCTAAACCCTACTTAAAGTTAATTAATTTCAATTAACTAAGGTAATCATGTAATTCCTACAAATTATTTCTTCTAATTCTCACTTAGCCTAATTAATTCTTATAGAATCATGACTATCATTATCCTCCAATTTTAAATTCATCCACTCATTCTCTCTCCTCATGTCACATCCTCTTAACTTTCCCACTTGCACTCTAATCTTTCACTAAGCCACCTAATCAATCTCCTTAATCATTTGCAAATCCCTAATCACCTTGATTAGGGATGAGTCAACTCTTTTCCATCTTTGATCCTTTCAAGGAAATTCAAATTCTTTGAATCTCCCCATGCCTTCTCTTTCGAAGGAATTTTTAATTCCTTTTCTCATTTAGTCTTCCCACACATCCTCTTATTTTAGAATTTTTAATTCCTCTCCCCTTTCTCCAAGGAATTTTTAATTCATTTTTATCTTCCCCATGTACCTTGAGAGGTGTGGGGACAAGAAATACCTTTATAGCATGTTTCTTGAATCCCACACCTTTTCCTCTCAATCCTCTCCTCCATTTCAAATAAATCTCAACCCTTCATTTTGATATCAATCTTGGCCCTCTATTTTGGCCTCCTCCAACCTATAAATTGAAGTTCCATCTCCTCACAAATCATCCACTTCTCATGCATTGTCATGGTGTCTATTTTAGTCCCAAGATCATCCATGGCACCATCATAATGCCCAAATATTGCTTCATCTAAGCCAATCCATCTAATCCTCACTTATCATTTGATCCAATCCCTTGTTGTGTAGTGGAGAGCTATCCACAATCCAATCAAGTGGAGAAGGGGTGCATTCTTCACTTCATCAAAGGCTCAATCAGAGGAAGTGGCAAATAATTTAGGTATAATGGTTTGATTTATGCATATTTGAATTTTTTGAATGCTTCTTATGGTTTATGCAACTAACCATTATCTTGAATTTTTAGTCATCTTCAAGGTGGTTTTAGCCAATGTTTTTGTAATACCATTTGACAGTTTCATGTACTGTATCTCCTATATATGATGTGTGTGACATGAAGGTTGTGTGTAATATTCTTATAGCTATTGAGTTACATTTGAATCTCTGGTTGGTGTTACTCCTATGAGACCTTTCTTTGCAAGTGTTGTTATTAATTTCTGAATAATATATTGGACAACTTTTGGCATGTGGGTTTTTTCTCCCAAAAGGTTTTTCCCCTTGTAAATCATTGTGTTGTGGTATGCATGC
Organism: Cryptomeria japonica; assembly: GCF_030272615.1. Taxonomy (NCBI): domain Eukaryota; kingdom Viridiplantae; phylum Streptophyta; class Pinopsida; order Cupressales; family Cupressaceae; genus Cryptomeria; species Cryptomeria japonica. Next base: position 625,755,962 of record NC_081411.1, read on the forward strand.
TATTTATGTTTATTTTTGTTAAGTTTCTGTAATAGTTGTGACGATCTGTAAATTTTTTTGCATTATCCTTCTCTCAAGATTAGTGTAGGAAATTATTCTACTACTTAACTTCCTTATAGTCCATTAGTTCTTCAAATAGTTCTTTGGCTTCTCTCACATTTTTATTATTTATTTTTCCATTATATTTTCCTTCGGTGTTTATCTTATCTTCATAGATAGTCCATGGTATTCCCAAATATAAACAATTAAATATTTTCATAGATCTTTTCAAATCTTGCCTTGTTTCCATTTTCCATCCCTAATTTCCTACCCTCCTCTCATAGAGGTGTCCCTTAGGGTCTGGTGAAATTCAATTTTCTACAACTTTTCCTTTTTCTTTCTACTTAAAAATTTCATTACTTTTCACTCCAGGGTGTTCACACTAGAACCAATCTTAGAAAGAGGAATAATGAAAGGAAGTCTAGAGATTTGTACCCATAGATATCTAATATAGTCATTTTAAATATCAGAGGATATAGTAAGAGAAATTTACATATGTAGAAGTAACTTAAGATAACAACTCATCCATAACACATTTGTATGGGACTAGCAACATCTTCTATTATATTATAACTCTATATTAAAAAGAGCAGGTCTTCGTCTCTACTTCATTTATTTAACACAATATATCTCAGTTTGATATACTTTGGATATGATTTACAACATACTATATATACAATATCCCATGAAGGTTTGTGTCTCCTAATATTAGTTGATGATCCATTTCTATACTATAGTCTATTTGTAGGAATATGGAGTTGGCTATGTCTCTACTCCTTGACCTAACAACAATACTTTTAAAGTTTTATTTAATTATCTTGATTCATATCATATTTTCCCTCATTCAATGTCTTGTCATCCTTGGAGAACTCAATTAATGAATGTAAAAAACAACTAATATGATTGCCCTCTAGTAAGGTTTTAAAGATCATACTTATTTAGATTCTTAATATTAGATAGAATAACCATTTAATCTCCCATCCTCGAACAAATTTTAAAGAAGAAAAAGGGTGGTCAAATTGTCAAATAATTCAAATTTTGATCACTTGAATAATTGCATTTTTCCTTCGTAAAACCACTCCTTGGAGGAGAGTGATTATGTTTGAAAGTTTCAATCAAATTTTGGAAATTCCCTATCTTTAGATAAGATAAGTTTGATCTATAAAAATAATGGAATTGGGATTTCTAGAAAAGGGATTATGTCTAATAGGGAAACAAAGATAAAAAGGGTGGAGGATCCCCTGACCTAAAACCATAAGATGTTCTTATTTGTAACATTAGTTCAATGACGTAGGGAACTAAAAGGTTCAGTCATGTTATTTCATTTAATATATTGAGGAATAGTGGGTGCCATAGAATAGATTTTGTGGGGAAAGAGATCAAAATACTTTCCTAAACACTTAATTTCTAGCGCTTTCCATGGTATCTAGGACCCTTATCTCGATCCCTTTGAGGAACCAATTCTATCTCTAATAAATTCTAAAATATTAAACCTTGGATGTGGTAGAGGTGGTGAAACAAATTATCTAAAAGTTGGTAAATGTTCATGATGTCGTTGATCGCAATATATCTTACCCAAGATATTCTTTATTAAAATATTTATATATTGAATATTAACCTCTTATTACTAGATAAGAGATTCAAATAGGATTACCATGTGCCATTAGAGTAGGAGGAGAATATTTTAAAAATTAAGATGTGGTTTTGCGAAATTAACAAACTTGTAGTTAGTGATTAGTCTAAGAATGAGGAGAGAATTGTTTGTATAGAAAAATAACTTTAGGTTATTGATGATAACTCTACTACAAAGTCATTAATGTTCAAAATAATTTATAAAGCATTAAGTATAGCCTTAATGAAATTATTGAGGTCAACAATTGCATGTTGAAAAATAGTCTCATAGGTATGAAAATTCTTAGCAACAAGCTAAAGAATTTGGTGAATAATTAGGGCCCTATAAAATTAATTCGTGGAGAAGGATAATGTAACTAGATCAAGCTCCAAGAGTTGAAGCAACAAGAAAAGCATTAGGCCAAGGAAAAGAAGGTTGTAATGAACTTTATGTATTTGAATGGAAGGTTTGATATGAATTAGAGACCACGAATACTTTACATAGGCTTAATTTTCTCTTTTGTTATTCCTTGTTTTGTTTAAGGTATTAGTCCTTGTATTTAATATCTATGAAATTGTAGTTATATTAAAATGACAATTATGTTCTTCCTATTGGAGGAAAATTTAGAAAGGTTTGCACATTTATATTAAATATGACAATTTCTAGATAAGATTGAAGGTAATCTTGTTGAACAATAACAATTTGGAAATACTTTGAAATAACTAAATTAAACACACTAAGTCAGCTAGGGATTAGTTCTTCACTCAATTCTTTTAATGATCATAGAATTTATGGTTTGCTTATTTTTTAATGTCATTCTTTCATTAATATTTCAAAGATCAAATTTATTTGTCTTTTAAGAAATGCATATTGACCATACATTGACCTTGTCCCTCTTGGACAAAATATTATATTGCTACAAGTGTCTAGGGATGTCAATATTATTCTCTAAAATGTTTTTTCTAATTTGAAATATCAAAGAGCTTATACAAAGGTTGTGACTCTTAAGCTTAGATTCATCTACCTCTAGTTTGATGGAATATTAGCGATGGATATTTTTACACTTTTCTTAGCAATTATTTATCTTGGGATCTCTTCATAATTTTCAACCCTCTCTCCTCAATCCTTCACAAGTTGAATACCTTGTGGAGCTTGAACTCATTGCCTAGACTTGGGATTTTTTTACCTCAGCTACATTTGGGTAGTGATAGTCAAGCTCACCCTTGTCCACTTCTTGCATTGTGTATAATTTTTCAAGGCCTTCGATGTGGAGAAATACATCATCGGCTAATTATTTCTCTTTCAAAATGTCTAGCCTATGCTTAATCATAGTCATTAATCCATTTGTTCCATCTTTACCCTCTCACACAAAGTAATAGGAAATTACCAAGATACATTGCATTTTATGACTTTCTAGGGCTTATGTTTTGTTTCATCTCTCAAAATCTAAAAATTGTACATTCTTTAGTAATGATATGTTTTCATAAGCTTTATGTGAGTAATGAGATTCTATAGGTTCTCACACCAATCATTTTTAAGTTCAAGAAGAAGTGATGAAGATGATGGTAAATTTTTTAATATGTACTAGACTCAATCTCTAGGGTAATACTCTTGCACCAAATACAACATGTGTTGACTAGTGATGGAACCATTCTCATAATTGTTTGCAATTAGTAGTGTTTCTTCTCCTCTCTCCCAAGAAGGTTGGACTCAATTGACCTTTAGACTTATCCTAAGACCTCTAATACGACTCCACATTCCTAATAGATTTATCGTACAATAGAAGTGGTGACTACAAACTCTCATCTTCTTTGCTAATTCAAACATAACATTTACTATTCTTACTTATATTGATCTGACAAACAATAGAAACCAAAATCTTCTTGATAATCCTACAACTCATTATGAATAAATAAATCTCAACCATCTAATAATACTCTTAGTCATCCCCCTAATATACCCACTTACAACAATAATTTAACCTTATATCTAATAATAGTTAAATCTTATCCAATTGCCTCTCTTTGATGGCCCATCAACACCATATTACCACTTTCTCTTCTAAAACCATCTATGAATTCCAAATGGCTTTCAACTTGACCATTTTTCCCATTTACCATCATTAAGAAAATGGGAAAACAGATGGATTCATGCATTTGATACAACTTCCAAGCTGGCTAGCATAAATATACATATTTGTGGATAGACAATTGAATTAAGGAGATGGAAAAGCCTAAAGACACGCTTTTGGCGACATACTGAGTATTTTGTTTCCAGAGAGCTGGAGTCCTGTAACACAAAGTAGCGTCATCAGTGACATAAAATGCATGTACTTGTGGGATTCCATCAGGGTCAAACACCCACCCATTCTCTTATAATATGTCTTTCTACTTTCTAGGAAGAAAGGTGGAAAGAAACAAAATGATGCGACGTAGGAATAGCGATGTATTGGAGATTAGAAGTGCACAGTGTACGATAAGATGGATAAAAAATGAGGAAAGACAGAGATGTAGGCAAATTGCAGGACCCCACTTTGTTGAGCAACAAACTGGGAATCTGCAGGCTCCAGCGTACCACCCTCAAACCCAACAGGTCACGTTCTTCAGATGTTTGGGCAATACCTAATATCAAAATGCGTTATGGATTAGTATACCTATTCTTTTAATTCAAGCAAAAAAAATAAATGAATACAGTTTACAGAACAGTTTGCTACACAGAAATTTAGATTAACAATAAAAAAAGATCATGATGGATTATGGTATGTCATCTGAAACGTTGATGAAAAAATCTTTACGCAATCTAATCTAAAAACAATTGTATTAACTCAAAGACAACTAAACAACTTTCAATAGAAAACTCTGTAAAGACAACTATGATAAAATATTGCAGAAGGAAGTTACAACTCCCAACAAAAACATTTGCCGTAGAGTAGTTAATATAGATTGTGTTATTATTTATATTTATCAAATAATTAACATTTTTTTGCATATATAGAAGATTTGGAAAATATAATATACTTTTCTAATTTCTTCTAATTGTGATGATGAATCATGCAGTATAATATGAAACAACAAAGGATTACCGTTTAATCTAGAAATACTTATGGAAATACTATTATAGACTATGAAAATATCTTACTTCTTAGTAACATTAAACTATTAAATTTTAAAGAAAGTAAATGCTTCATATAAATTATTTTGGTTAATCAAATAAATATATTTAATTGATAAATAAGTCATTTAGATAATAAAGTTTGAATATACAATAAAGGATAAATAACTGAATTGAAGTAAATAAGATAATTAAATGAGAAAATATTTGTATTTACCTTTGGGACCGACAATGGATAAATGATGTTGTCATTATCTTAGAATGATTTGTCATTGCCAAAAAATTAATCGCTTTAGTCTAATGAATATCTTAGAGCTTGAACTTGCACATAATACTCTGCAAAGTGATGTCACTCCCTGTGTCATCAATCTTGACTGTCATGTAATTGATTTGTTGTGTGAATTTGACTCAAATGTATCAAAATGTCTTCATATAAATTACAACTGAGAATTTATTTGTCTTCACATTTTAGACATCTAAATTTACCAAAGTGGTATCTAGAGACACCATTAAGGAGTTTACATACTTGATAGGTGAATGAGTTCCTCTAGGTAAAACTCTTTGATGGACTAAATGGAGTAAATTATTAGAAATGAGAAATATCAAAGACATCATTTCAAAACCTGTGAATAATGTAAATGATGATATAGATTTGTTTTCATTTATTTCCTTTCAAAATGGAAGTGTGTTGTAATTATTCTTTTTTTTTTGTATTATTTCCTTACATGTTCCTTGTAATACAATGCAAAGAAATGTTACTTTCTACATGATCAATCTTGACTATAATGTCATTGATCTTCTATGTGAAAATAACCTAGAATGCCTAAGAATGATTTGATAGAAAGTATATTTGAGAACTTATTTTTCTTCTCTTTTTAGAAATTTAAATTTATTGAAGAGGCATATAGAGACACAATTAAGGAGTTTATGTATTTGATAGGTGAATGAATTCTTCTAGATAAAATCTCTTAGCAAACTAAATTAATAGAAATCAGAAAGATTAAAGACAACATTTAGAAACATGTGATTAACCTATGTGAAAATTAGCTTTATTTTATTTTCTTTTCTTTTAGAATTGAAGTGCCCTCAAATTATTCTTCCTTTTATATTCTTTCTTTGCATGTTCTTAGCTAATATTTTTAAGTGTAAAAATGATGCCTTTACATACCATTAAATAGTAGTATGTAACATGAAATGTGTGCTATGTTGGCTCAAAATGGATAGCAAGTGGGACTAGTTATGTTTAAATTTAATTTTTAATTCTTGGGAATACAATATTGTTCCTGCACCTAGTCAATCCTAGATTCCATGAATATTATTTATAGAGATAAAGTGATTATCCCATGGTGTAAAATGGATGCCTCAGAATTAGCATGGATGGGTCAAATAAAGGTGAATATTGATGAATAAATATTGGATTATGAACTAGCTCTAAAGCAAGAGTATTACACATGTTTATGTGTTAATTAAGACCATCAAGATGGGCACAAGATTAAATGATAATTAACATGGTATGTTAATGTTTCTCCCACTTTGATGTGGATATGCATTTCACTTAGGTAAGTGGAAATCATGAACTAACATAAAAATAAATATTTAGGCATTCATAGGAGGATACAAATTCTTTAAAAATGATAAAATTATTCTTCTCATACTCATCTTAGAATAAGAGCTCCATTAGAATCTACAAAGCAAGAAAAAGAGTGCAATGAGAAACATCTTCCACATCTTGAAAATAAACAAAATCTACAATTTGTTTTAACTATTTATAAAAATTAGAAGAGAAAGAGAGTAATAATTTTTTTTCCTATTTGGATGTGGCACAAAAAATTGCATGCATTGCAAAAATATGATAAGGGTTTGCATTGTGCAAGCATGCACTAAAATTCTAGGAGATGAGGTCATGTGATAAAAGATTAGTACAATACATAAATATGATTAAATCCATCCAATGTGGTAATCCATTGTGACAAATGTTATATGATGTGGACATGTCTCTTCAAAATGATACAACTCTATCTAGAAAAAAAATCCATATTAAATCACAATCATGAAAAGGACTAGGAATAATATGTGAACCCCTTCCCATAAGATTGTATCCAATAGATTCAATGAATTAGAGGAGAGTTGAAGAAAAAACATTGTAAAAATGTATAATAATTATCATGAATTAGAATCATGTGACAAGAAATTGTGATTATTGAATAATAGTATGTTGGCAATGTATTGTCATTCATGTCAACCGATAAGTATAGCATGTCACTGGTATGCATGGTTACCGGTATGCAAGGTGAATGCAGGATGCAAGAAGGAGATTTTACCTGCATGGATGTTCACTCGTAAGTAAACATGACCACTGGTAAGCAAGCAAAAGACAACAAAGAAGAGTGTAATCCACCAATAGGCATGATTATCAAGATGTGCATTAATGACATGTTTTACTCAAGGATAATATCAATATGAAGGCAGGTGTAATATCACCGGTAAATAGACTTAGTGGATGAATCAATGTGTTTTATGAAAAGTCAGGTTGACCCACCAATAAAACAGAGGAAAATAGGCATGCAAGATAACCAATAAGGTGACATGTACAGGCAGGGTTAGTGAGTTGGTGAGAAAGCACCAATAGTATGTCTTGGTTGGTGAATGAATCTAAACCGACTCAATGCACTAAACAGAGATAGATATTGACAAGGGTGACATGTGGATACTAGGTGGCAAGCATCCAAAGGTCGGTGAAGTGTCCATCGATGTGGTAGGTGATGAGCAGGTCGACTTTAAATAAGGAACTCGCAAATCACAGGTCAATGACAGAAGAAGTGTGGCTCGAGGTGGATCAAGATGCAGAAGCTTTTTTATGATGTAAATCAAGCAAGACAATTTGATCTTTGTGCTCGTTGGTCAGAGGAAACAATTGAGGCATTAATGGTGATTGACAGATTGACAGAGCAAGGCCAAAAAACAAGTTGCAGGTTGCTAAATATAGAAAGTGTGTACATATGTCATCAGAAATGGTGGTGATGTTTAATCTATTGCATATCATCAATCAAGGAGATGAGATTCGATCAGATTTGATAAGAATTGAGTTGGTGGAGAAAATCCCTAGTGCACCACCTTTTGAACTCTGGTCATTGCGGGAAAGCCAAGTATATATGTGTAGACCAAAGATGAAAGATTCAGATGCTAGATGTCGGAAAAGATAGAGTAACTAGAGAGAAGATCAAAAGCATCTAAGTGTTGGACTTGACTGACAAAAAATTTGAACTGGTAAGAGGGTTTATCAGAGGATTTATCGGTAAGGTTAGAGCAACCGGCAAGCTGCCAAAAAGGATAAAAATTGTGTGAACCAACAAGGGAGATTCAAGCAGAAAGTTGTTGAAGGTGAAGGAGAAAAGAGAGTGTACTAGTAGAGGTTATGCAAGAAAGAATCAAGGCATAAAGGGTATAAATAGAGGATAGTTAATTGACAAAGAACTGAGCAGAGGAGAACCGATAGAGAATAGTTAAACTGGTGAAGTATTTTGATTGCAAGTCTTACAAAACACATTTGTAACAAGATTATTACTATTGTTTTCATATATGTTATTGTAATCACTGAGTTGGAGCTTGGTGCAGGGGTTGGTGCTCCTTGGGTTGATACCCTAAACATTCTAACCATGTTTATTGTGAGGCTGGATTGGAGCAGTAGACTCCAACAACATTTCTCATTGAGGTTTTTCCCACATTGAGTTTTCCTCGTATATCTGATGTTATGTGTTGTGTGTCTTTGTGTGTTTCTTTTGATCACTTTTCCTTATCTCACCAGTATATCCTCCTTGTGTCTGATTTGTTAACTAGTACCAAGAGTTTGGTCTAAAAGGTTTAGAATATTGGGAACCACTGATTCACCCCCTCTTAGTGGTTATAGTAAGCAAAAAGGGATCTGTGAGAAATATACCACTGATCATCAAACCGGTAAGCACATTTTGTGATGAATGTGTAAGAGGAAAGCAGACTAAGGTGAGCTTCAAGAATAAGGAACATATTTCTTTAAGACCACTAAAACTGGTGCATATTGATCTATGTGGTCCAACTAGGACAAGAGCTCTTGCCGGTGAGAGATACTTTATGATCTTCATTGATGACTACTCAAGAATGACATGGGTCACTTTCCTTCATGATAAATCACAAGCATTTGATAGATTCAAGATCTTCCAGAAGATGGTTGAGAAGGAAAGTGGATGCAAGCTGAAATGTCTAAGATCGGACCGGGGTGGAGAGTTCACATCAAATGAGTTTGAAGATTACTGTGAAAGACATGGAATTAGAAGATAGTATTCAGCCCCAAGGACACCACAACAAAATGGTGTGGTAAAAAGGAAGAACCTGATAGTCAAGGAGATGACTCGAACTATGTTGAATGAGGTAAACTTATCAAATATGTATTGGAAGGAAGTGGTTCATACTGCAACATATACTTTGAACTGGGTTCAATTGAGAGCAAATAGCAGGATGACACCTTATGAGTTGTGGTATGACCGGAAACCACCAGTCAAGTACTTCAAGGTGTTTGGGAGTAAATGCTTCATTAAAAGAGATCAGGATGGCTTGGGCAGCTTTGATTCCAGGAGTGATGAAGGCATTTTCCTTGGTTACTCAGCTCACAATAAGGCCTAAAAATGCTACAACAAAATGCTAAGAAGAGTCATTGAGAGTGTGAATGTGAGAGTAGATGAAGATATGATTAAAGGAAGAAATACTCAAGTCAATCGGTATGATGATTCTGGTGATGAAGGTGAAGAATCTCAATCAGACAATCAACCAGAAGAATCATCCAATAAGGTCCCTAATCGGTATGTGCAGAAAAACCACCCGAAAGAGCAGATTTTAGGTAACAAGAGTGATGGTGTGCAGATTAGAAGAAGACTTACCCGGAATGATGAACAAGTCAATTTCTACCTCATGACTGAAATAGAACCTAAGAAATTCAATGAGGCCAGCAAAAGTCAGAAATGGATTGATGCAATGGGAGAGGAACTGCAGTAGATTGAGAAGAATAAGACTTGGGAATTAGTTCCTAGACCGGTTGATAAAAATGTCATTGGCACAAAGTGGGTATACCGAAACAAGATGAATGAAGAAGGGAAGATTTTGAGGCACAAAGCAAGGTTAGTGTGCAAAGGATATTCTCAAGTAGAAGGTATTGATTTTGAAGAAACATTTGCACTAGTGGCTAGGCTAGAAGCTATTAGGATGTTTCTTGCTTTCTCTCCCTACAAGGGTTATAAAGTTTACAAATGGATGTTAAATCTACTTTCCTAAATGGAAATTTAGAAGAAGAAGTATACATGGAACAACCAGAAGGTTTTTTGCTACATGATGATGAAATCTTTGTGTATCGGTTGAAGAAAGCACTGCATGGTTTGAAGAAGGCTCCAAGAGCATGGTACTCAAGGTTAGATAAGTATCTAAAGGAGTAGGGGTTCAGAAAAGGGAGTGCAAATAGTAATATGTACATTAAAGCAGGTGGAAGGCACATGATTATTGTGGTCGTATATGTGGATGGCATCATTTTTGGAGGCAACAAGGATACCTTGTGTAAAGAGTTTGTTGATCAGATGTAGTCGGAGTTTGAGATGTCAATGCTTGGAGAGTTGTCCTACTTTCTTGGTTTGCAGATTTCACAACAAAGTAAAGGGATATTTATCTCTCAAACCAAGTATGCCAAAGATATGATGAAGAAGTTCCAAATGGAAGACAACAAATCAGTAAGTACTCCCATGGTGACTAGATGCAACCTGAGCAAGGATGATGAATCACCGGTAGTGGATCAGATATTGTATAGATTCATGATTGACATTTTGTTCTATCTTATTGCTTCTAGACCGGATATAGTGCAAGCAGTATGCATGGTGGCTAGATTTCAAGGTGCACCCAAACAATCACATGTGAATGTAGTCAGGAGGATATTCTGGTATCTAAAAGGGACACTTGATTATGGACTATGATATCCAAAGAAAGGGGATTTTACCTTACATGCATACACTAATGCTAATTGGGTAGTCTGCATTGATGACTGGAAGAGCACAAATGGTGGTGCATTCTTCCTAGGTAACCGCTTGGTCTCATGGCACAACAAGAAGTAGGATTCAGTTTCTCTATCTACTGTTGAGGTAGAATATATTGTTGCTACCACATGCTTTTCTCAGGTGATATGGATGAAGAAAACCCTCAAGGATATTTAGGTAGAGATGTTTGACCCAATTTCCATCTAGTGTGACAATTCCATGCAATTAACATATCAAAGAACCCAATTATGCACTCAAGGACAAAGCATATTGCCATCAAATATCATTTTCTCCAGGAGAAGGTGGAAGATTAGGAAGTTAAGGTAAAGTATGTCCCTACAGGTGAACAAGTGGCTGATATCTTCATCAACCTTCTACTGGTGAGCACATTTGAGTATCTAAGAAACAAGTTAGGAGTTGTGTCACTCACTTCATGCACTCAAATGTGTATGGAGATCTATGGTTCAGGGGAAGTTCACTGCCATGCCTTTTTAATTTTGAACCAACTGATGGACAAAGGGGGAGATTTGACAAAGGGGGAGATAAGTACTTGCAGAGTGTGGCCTTTGTCATTGTTGTCAAAGGGGGAGAATGAACTGGTTGAAGAAATGCAAAGTATGTTGACACCAATGTCAAAGGGGGAGGTTGTTGGCATTGTATTGTCATTGATGTCAACCGATAAGTATAGCATGTCACTAGTATGGATGGTTATTGGTATGCAAGGTGAATCCAGGATGCAAGAAGGAGATGTTACCGGCATGGATTCTCACCAGTAAGTAAACATGATCACCGGTAAGAAAGAAAAATACAACAAAGAAGAGTGTAATCCACCGGTAGGCATGATTATCAGGATGTGCATTAATGACATGTTTTACTCAAGGATAATACTGGTATGAAGGAAGGTGTAATATCATCAGTAAATAAAATTAGTGGGTGAATCGGTGTGTTTGATGACAAGTCAGGTTGACCCACTGACAGAATAGAGGAAACAAGGCATGAAGGATAAATAGTAAGGTGACATGTACAGGCAGGGTTAGTGAACCATTGAGCAAGAACCGACAATATATCTTGGTCGATGAATGAATCTAAACTGACTCAGTGGACTAAACAGAGGTGGTTGTCGACAAGGATGATATGTGGATAACAGGTGGCAAGCATCCAGAGCTTGGTGAAGTGTCCATCAATGTGGTAGGTGATGAGCAGATTGACTTTAAATAAGTAACCCATAAATCACAGGTCAATGACAGAAGAAGTGCAGCTCAAGGAAGATCAAGATGCAAAATCTTTTTTGTAATATAAATCAAGCAAGACAATCTGATCTTTGTGCTCGTTGGTCGAAGGAAACAACTGAGGCATTAATGGTTATTGATAGAGTAAGGCCGAAAAACAAGTTGTAGGTTGTTAAATATAGAAAGTGTGTACAGATGTTACCAGAAATGGTGGTGATGTTTGATCTATTGTAGATCATCAAACGAGGAGATGAGATATGATCAAATTTTATATGGATTGAGCTAGTGGAGAAAAGCCCTAGCGCGCCATCAAACTCCAGTCTTGGCGGGAAATATATTTGAATGCTAGATGTCAGAAAAGAAAGAGTAAATGAGAGAGCATAGAGTTATTAGAGAGAAGATCAAAAGCATCTAATTTTTGGAACTAACTGATAGAAAATTTGAACCAGTAAGAGGGTTTATCAGATGTTTTAACGGTAAGGTTAGAGAAACCGAAAATCTTCCAAAAAGGATAAAAATTGTGTGAACCGACAAGGGAGATTCAGGAAGGAATCTGCTAAAGGTGAAGGAGAAATGAGAGTGTACCAGTGGAGGTTATGCAAGACAGAATCAAGGAAGAAAGGGTATAAATAGAGGATAGTGAATTGGAAGAGAGTTGAGCAGAGGAGAACTAGTAGAGAAGAGTTAAACTGGTGAAGTATTTTTATTGCAAGCATTACAAAACTCATTTGTAACAAGGTTATTACTATTGTTTTGATATATGTTATTGTAATCACTAAGTTGGAGCTTGATGCAGGGGTTGGTGCTCCTTGGGTTGGTGCCCTAAACATTGTAATCATGTTTATTATGAGGCTGGATTGGAGCAGTAGACTCCTGCAACATTTCCCACCGAGGTTTTTCCTACATTGGGTTTTCCTTGTATATCCAGTGTTATGTGTTGTGTGTCTTTGTGTGTTTGCTTTTGATCACTTTTCCTTATCTCACTAGTATTCCTCCTTGTGTCTGATTTGCTAACCGATGCCAAGAGTTTGGTCTAGAAAGTTTAAAATATTGGGAACCATTGATTCACCCTCTTCTCAGTGCTACATTGTGGTCAACATAATCATGTAAGGATATTAAATTATGGGATGATGTGATGTTCACAATGTTGCTCCTAATAGTGAGACAACTAACATTTCTTGTAAAGAATCATGTAGGCATAAATTGACACAATGGTCAAGGGGATATGAATGGGAGAATGAAAACATATGCATGATTGTGAAAACATATAAATTATTAATTAATCCTTGAGAGTAAAATATGGGCTAATTGAAAGCAAAGGTGAAGTAGGTAAACTAGGCCAAATGGAGCCTTGATACTCGAAAGATATATGTGTTAAGGCTCTAGTGAAATTGTAACCAATGGATACCACTATTGGCAATTGACACTCATTGGATTCATATATTGGCATTGATGGCAACAAGATTATACTGAAGACATACACCGGCATTTGGAGGCATACACTAGAAGATACTGGCATTTGAGTATTCAGGGTCATCACCAGCACCGACACCGACATCAAGCACTTCAGTGAAGCTGACATCAGTCTGGATCTGAAAGGTTATTCATTTTGTAAATTATTGTATAGGGCTGACATTGAATTTCTTTTGTATTGTAAGACCACATAAGGCATATTGTTTGTAAAGGGTATATAAGTCAGCCTGTTAGGTCATTTTGTAATATGAAAAGGTAGTAGAACTGTGTGATGCAAAGCATATGTATGTAGGTCATTTGTATGTGAATTTAATATCATGCTATTATAAATAGATGGTTTATAAAGCATTCTTGGAGGAAACAAGCTACCGGTAGAAGGATTCAGGGTTTATGAACCGGTACAGAACAAAGCTTTAACCGAGACTGTTTTTGGAATTGTAGATGCATTTTGTGAGTTCACCAGTATTTTTTATCTCAATAGAAGCTTGTAGTTAGTGAGACTCTTTTGTGTTGAGCAGTGTAATCTAGGCAATGTGCCTTCCTGCATGTTCTGGTCCCCATGCTATGTAATATCTTTCATATGGCCAGTGAATTGATATTGTGGGTCATAAATCCCATCATGGTTTTTCCTCTTTGAGGTTTTCCATGTATAAATTCAGTGTGTTATGGTGTTCATTCATGTGGCTGGTTTATTTGCTTCATGTTATATGTTTCTTCATTTACCAGTTTATATGTGTATGTTATAAAAATTTAAAATCTTGGGTTACTGGCAGAACACTGAGTCATCCCCCCCCCTCTCTATATTCTTGGATTCATTGTATTCCAACAATTGGTATCAGAGCTTGGTACCTCAGAGGAAGTTTAACAGCTTGAGGAAGATCCTAAAACCAAAATCATTGAACATGGCTATGGAGAAGCAACTTGAGATGGCACTTGAGGATTATGATGCTAAAAAGATGAAGAACTTAAAACTGCAAGATGAATTGAATTCTGCTAATGAATTCATTCTTGTTTCGCAAGAAAGGTTATCATCAGCTCAAGCTAAGAGAAAGAAAATTTTGTAAAACCAGGATGATGAAGAGAAAAATGCACTTAAAGAACAATGTTAATTGGAAGCTGAGTGAAGCTAACATGCTCATGAAGAATGAAATGCAAAACCTAACTATGAGGTTATCAAAAGATATTGAGGACAGAAAGAAGAAGGAATAAAATCTTGTTGTATCTCTGAAGAACAAATATGAAGAATGTGGTGGATTGGCTCATGAGAATGATATGTTGAAAACTAATTTGGTACAATCCCAGATTAATGAACAAGAGCTTGAAAGAAAAATAATAACTTTGAGATATGATCTGGCCACTACAAGTGATTATAAAGAAAAATTCAGGATTAGTGTTGCATAGTTGGATGATTTATTGAAAAGACAAAGGCAAAATGAAGATTCTAGAGGACTTGGATTTGTGCAAGGTGAAACTTTTGGTACTGCAAATGAAGATCAGACAATTGGTACGCGTAACTCATCAGACCAGAGGAAAACAGTAAGACAATCTAATGCTTACAAATTCAATGGTAGATTCTTTGTTTGTAATAAATTTGGGCATATGGCTAGACAATGTAGAAATAAAGAAAATCAAAACTACAATTCAGTTCCCGGTCAATGTACAAATTACAAGAAATATGGTCGTAAGTTAGAAGATTGCAAAATGAATGTTAAGTGTCATGCATGTGGAAAGTTTGGTCATTTGGCTAATCAATGTAGGTCAAGGAATGACAATAGATATGTCAAAGCAATTCAAAAGAACAATGTTACATGTTATGCATGCACCAAAATAGGTCATATTGCTAAGTACTGTAGAAGCAAGACTACACTAGCTAGCAATGATAAAGAAAATGAGAAAGGAAAGTAGAAGGTAGATGAAATACAAGAAGATCACACCAAGAGATGGGTTAGAAAATCTGAAGAACCAAGTGGATATGCAACTACACTGGCAACTACACCTATAATTCCACCGGTAGAATAGAGCATTCCTACACCGACAACAAATTCAACTGGTAACTGAGGCATGTGTCTTAGGGGCTATAAATTTCATTAAAAATTTTACATATTCCCCAAAAGAGATCTGGAAGAGATCTGGAGAGTGGTATTGATCATTGATGGAGGTATACCTAGTATAAAACTGTTAAACTGACATCTGGTAGGGTACATTGCTAATCATTTATGACAGTGATGAATTAGGGTTTACTCATTGATAAAAAGGGAAAATGGACTCATTTTCACTCACCCAATACTCGAGAAAACCAAAGTGAAGCAAAGGAGAATCATAGGCGATCTAGAGTGAGAAAAGGCATTCCAAAGAATTTCCAGTAGTCATCTGAGAAATAATCAAAACCCTTTAACCGATTAATTTTTTCCAAGTGTTTCTTTGAAACGGCATCCAGATCATCATCTGCTCATACTTTCATTGTGAATCCCACTATTGTCGTGGTCAAGGATAGGCTTGGGCCTATTTTCAAGGAAGTTCCCCAAATTGCTATGTAGGAAGACTCTAGTGGCCCATTTTTGAGAGTTCCCGATGGCGTGGTTTATGTAGAAGATGCCAAGGCCTATATTAATTGCACCTTGGAGGATTTAGGCACTGACGAAATCAAGGAAATGTATCAATTCGTGATACTAGGTAACTCTGGAACAATCAAGCCAGAATATCAAATTATTGAAGACCTAGGGTTAACCAGAATCCTGTATATACCAAAATTCAAGGATGAAGTGATCAGGTATGTTCTAAGAAGGGTCCATAATGAATTTATCTAGTTGGACTGACCCCACATGATTACCAAAGAAGCAATTCAGGTGGTCATTGACTTACACAAAGTTGGACAGGAACTAGGAAAGAAGATCTTCGACATTGCGGTTGAGAATCTCATCGGTGCAACGCATGATGGAAGATCTATGAGGGTTGGCACCATCAAAGACACTAATGTGAAATTTACTAGCATGGTCATTGGCTACAAGGTAACTCAATCAATTTGATTGAACTCTGTTGCCAATTCCTGCATCCATGATGCACACCAAATGATAAAGAATAATGAAAACTATGACTTGTGTGAATGGTTAAAGAGTGAATTAATGATTAATCTTGGAAAGTTCAAAGGGGTTAAGAAAGGAACTTTTCAGTTTGGCAATCTTATTGTCTTTTTTATGTTGTACTTCAAGAACGAGCTATCAGGTTTGGGAAAGAAGTGTTGGGCTCATGACATACCAGTAGGTATGCAGATCAAAGATGCAATCGCCGGTCTTGGCAATAACAAGGATGAGAAGATTTGGGGATACTTCAAAACTTTTTAGGAGAACATGAGACTGAGGGAGAGAATTTCCAAACACATTATGGATAAATACTCCGCTGATATTTACTTCATGGTAATGAAGAGGGGAAAATAGATTAGAAGAGAAAATGATCAAAATATAATGACATAAACATGAAAAATGCTAAAATATGATGAAGAGACCATTTCACCTTGCTATTTTACCTTCTCCTTCGGATTGAGCCTTTGGTGAAGTTGAATGGCGACTCTCTCTTCAACTTGATCGAATGGGCTCCTCTTGCTTGCTTGATGTGGATGGCTCTCCAAATGTGCACAATATGATTGATGGGAGGATGAGATGGATGGATGAGTGACTAAGTGATGGATGAGTATGGATTTGGCTATAATTTGGATGCTTTGTTGACTTTTTTGAACTCAAATGGGCAGCATAAGATTATTAAACTTGGAGATGATGAATGGAGAGATGGAGTCCTCAATTTATAGGAAGAGGAGAGGAAGAATGGATGGCTAGGATGGATTTAAGATGAAGGGCTAGGATTGCTTGTGAGCTCACACAAGGCCCAAGAGAGGGTGTGGAGACCAAGAGATATGCCTTAAAGGCATTTCTTGTCTCCACACTCCACAAGGTGCATTGGGAAGACTCCCAAGGTACCTTGGGAGGAACAAGGTGCATTGGGAAGACTTCTCAATGTGCCTTGAGAAGAGCAAGGGATGTGACATTCCTTGGAGAATGGAGACGAGGAATTAAAAATTCTCCAAAAAGGGATAAGCATAGGGATTGGAGGAATAAGAAGGAATTAAAAATTCCTTGGGAGAGGGAATTCCAAGAGGAATGTGAGATCTTGAAAATCTCACATTCACCTAGGAAAAGAGCATTTAAAGCTAGTAGTTGGATGGAAGGGACAAGGGGTTGACTTTGTGCCTAATCATGATGGCTAGTCACTAGAAACTCATTAGGAAGGGGATTAGAGGAAGTGTTAGGTGGGATTAGGATTTGTAGGAGGATTTGACTAAGAGAGAGAATGAGTGGAGGGAATTAAAAATTAGAAGAATAAGGTTAAGTGAGTTTAGGGAGTTTCTAGAAGAATTTATTAGGTTAATGATGAATTAAGAAGATGATTTGTAGGAATCATGGGGGTTAACTAATTAATTGAAATTAATTAGCTAAGAGGGAGATTTGTGAGGATTTGATTTTTTAGAAGAATAAAGAAAGAGATTGATTTATTAAATAAATCAATCACATGCTATAGTGACAATATTAATTATATTTAATTAATATTGAGGAGAATTTGAATTAGCATAATTAATTAATTAATTATGTGAGGAATTAAAAATAATTTAAATAATTATTTTTAAGTGTCTATAGGTAAAATAGATGAGACATTGATGGAAGCAGTGGAACCTAGAACTATATGGGTCATTAGACTGGGTTATGAAGTAGATGATAGCATTTTGGAGCTATATGCTAAAATGTTGATTGATGCTCCTTTGGATGACAAGGTTGAACACTTTAGAACTACAGAGGAGAAGGCTCTTGAGGTTAAGATTGGTTTCAACAAGAAAAGAAGAGAAAAGAAGATAGACAAAATGTATGCATTTGTTCAAGATGTAATTCACAGGATAGATATAGGAACTAGGTTCTAGATCTAAATCGATAGATCAACTGGTAGCAACAAGTGCTCCAGAGGTGAAGATGCTTGAGACTTTCATTTCTTCTATCACTTTTGTCTCTGATCTAGAGGATAACCAACCTCTTACATTTAGAAGGGTACAAAGGAAGAAAGCTGACAAGCCTCCGGTAGAGGAGAAGAAGGTGGAACCAAGGAGGATGCTAATAAGAAAGGTAACAACTGCATCCACACCTTCGGTAAGGAAACCTACTCAGAAGAGGTAGCCTGCTCCATCCGCTTTTGCAACCCCCAGAAAGAACAAAAATAGTGTGATAGATGAAGCAATTGAATTTGGTAAAGTTACCATCATCCCCCCAATGACTTGTGCAGAATTGATTGATGAGATAACAAAAGATAGAATAATGAAGAATGTGTCAAATTTCTATGAAGATTTTGAAGATAATGAGAAAAATAAAATAGAAGAAGCAATCTTGTTATATTTAGACATATATAAGAAGGCTTTGATATAGATTTTGAAGGAAATTCCCTTTTCATTGTATAATAAGTTAGATGCAAGCAGATTAGATGTAATCAGGAGGGACAGAGAAATCAAAGAAGTTGAACTTTTGAGTATGTGTGGCTCTATAAATAATGAGGAAATGAAAAGGTGTATAGATGTTGCTAATAGAACAACCTTTAGCAGCAAAACCCGACAAATAGGCCTAATGATGTGTAGAGTTGATGAGATAGTAAATGAGAACAAAGATGGTTGGACTAAATTCTTCCAAAAGAATCGTGATTTTCTCACTTCTCAAGAATAATTTGCTAAGGCAACAACTCCCACCATTTTGGACAATTCTAAAGGGAAAGGAATTTTGGGAAGTTCAGATCAAATTTTGAGTGAACCAATAGTTAAACCCAAAACTGATGAGAGTGTATAGACTAAACCAGCAGAGACTACATTTGTACAGTTTGGGCAAGGCAATGTACAGGTTATAGATAATATTATGGATAATACTCCACTAATAGTAATTGATACTGCACCAAGTGACGAAGCCATCAATGCAATAAAGGATGAGAAAAGAGATACACTGAAAGAGGGTAAGGAAGAAAAGGAAAAGGATACTAAACTGATAGTTGATTCCCCAACAAAGCTTTTGGCAATTGACACTTCTCAAGTTGAGAAGAAATCAGTCACAAAGATGAGTCCCACAGAGCTAATGATGGTGGCTACTCAAAAGCTAATGAAGGAAGGATATTTAGACAAAGGAATAACAAATCAATCAATAATAGTTTTGCATAGATTGATTCCTGATTGTATGATTGAAAATGAAGCAAGCCCATCTGGCAAGCTTAAGGTATTGACAGAACACATATCTAAAAAATTTTAATTATTGCAGGAGATTTCTGACAAGATAGCACTTGAAAGATTTACTATGGCCAAGAAAGTCGCTTTTGACCAAATTATTGAGACAGAGAAGAGGAAGGTTGAAGGGAAACTTATACTCATTGAAAATTCTTTGAAACAATGTACTAACATCTATAGGGTCTGTTGTAATATAGAGATTCTTATAGCAAATGCAGATTAGAGGTTAAAAGAATTACATGAAAAGATTGCTAATATTGCTAATTATTGTGATGGACTAACTTCACTTAAAAATTCCATTGATGGACAAATTTTGACCTTGGAGAACCAAGTTTTTTCTTTTGAAGAGGAAAGAGACAAGATCATTCGAAGAGCAAGGAGTCTCAGAGGTTTGGTGAGTCCAAGATTGGATTCACTTGGTGTACATAAGAGGGAATGTATGGATATGCCTATGAAGCCCACACTAGCTAAAGTCACTGAGAAAGAAACACTAGCACATTTATTGAGTGGACTTGTATCCATATCTGACACTTTCAAAACTAGCTGGGATACCTATGTATAGTTGCTAGAGAAAGCTTATCTGAAAATTTTGAGATTTGTCAAGCTCCGATAAAGTAATCTGTAATTATTCTTTCAATTTTTCACCGGTCTTTAGCATTGATGACAAAGGGAGAGTCTATATTATGTGAAAAATATGTGTATATAAACCTAAGGGGAGGCAAAGTCAATCAACTCAGTGGGAGCATGTTTCATGTTTCAGTTGAACCAATAGGGAATCCATTTTTTACATGAGTGTTGCCATTAATGCCAAAGGGGGAGATTGTTGGCAATTGGCATTCATTGGATTCATATGTTTCATTGATGGCAACAAGATTCTATTCAAGGTATACA
This sequence comes from Cryptomeria japonica, assembly GCF_030272615.1. Classification (NCBI taxonomy): domain Eukaryota; kingdom Viridiplantae; phylum Streptophyta; class Pinopsida; order Cupressales; family Cupressaceae; genus Cryptomeria; species Cryptomeria japonica. The sequence continues at coordinate 625,776,659 of NC_081411.1, forward strand.
CTGACATTTGGAGGCATACACTAGCAGATACCGACATTTGTGTATTCAGGGTCATCACCGACATCCAGCACTTAAGTGAAGCCGACATCAGTCTGGATGCGAAAGGTTTTTCATTTTGTAAATTATTGTATAGGGCCAACATTGAATATCTTTTGTATTGTAAGCTAACATAGGGCATATTGGTGGTAAAGGGTATATAAGTCAGTCTGTTAGGTCATTCTCTAATATGACAAGGTAGTAGAACTATGTGATGTGAAGGATATGTATGTAGGTCATTTGTATGCTAATGTAATATCATGCTATGATTACTAGATGTTTGTAAATCATTCTTGGAGGAAAGGATATACCAGTAGAAGGATTCACGGTTTATGAAGCAGTATAGAACAAAGCTTTAACCGGAACTTGTTTTGGCATTGCAGATGCATTTTGTGAGTTCACCAATATTTTTTATCTCAACAGAAGCTTGTAGTCAGTGAGACTCTTTTGTGTTGAGAAGTGTGCCTTCCTGCATGTGTAGGCCCCCATGCTATGTAATATCTTTCATATGGCTAGTGAATTGATATTGTGGGTCACAAATCCCACTGTTGTTTTTCCTCTTTGAGGTTTTCGATGTATAAATTCAGTGTGTTATAGTGTTCATTCATGTGGTTGGTTTATTTGCTTCATGTTATATGTTTCTTCATATACTAGTTTATATGTGTATGTCATAAAAAGTTAAAATCTTGGGTTATCGGTAGAACACTGATTTACCCACCCCCCCCCCTCCCTCAGTGTTCTTGGATTCATTTTATTCCAACAATCACAACATAATTAGGTTATCATCATTTGGATTAATGAAGGGTTTACAAATCCAAACAATGATCAAGAATAATACTTATATAGAGCAATAATAATCAACATAATCTTATTATGTCTCATGTGATGATGTGTTAATTTCTAACAAATATATGTCATATAAATAGTGTCTTAGTAAATGGTTATGAATATGTACAAAAATTGAATTCATTTCACCAAATAATCATATGACATCATAAACAATTTAATATATGTCATTAGAGGTTGGAATGTTAAATTTTTAGCATGAATATTATTAGAATAAGTATTTATGAAAAATAAAAAGGGTACTGTCCTAATTATTTATAAGAGGGTAAAAAGATGAAAGAAACATCTAGTTATTATCACTGACTATTTCGGGGAGATCTAAAAATATATTATCATGGTATAGTGTAATAGTCATATCTTTACTTGAGTATAGTATTAGAACCAAATAGGCTCCTTTATTCATTTATGAAAGTGTAATCTTTAGTCTAAATGTAAAGAGATTCAAATTTGATATGGAGAATCAATGGTAAGATTGATGCAAGAACATCAAGGGTGTAAGACAAATCTTGCATCATCAATGAATATTGTTTATTTTAAATTTTTATGAAGTCCAGTGAATAATTTTTCAATAAGAATTGAAAATGGTAGGGTTACTATTTTTAGTAAGTTGGACTTTCTGCATGTATGAATCTAAAAAATTACCCCAAGGAGTGAAACTAAAATATAAAGTGAATGGTGAAAGAATCATCTCATTATCCTGTGGCATTCGAGAGATATCAAATTTTTTATTCTAGGAAATTTTTCCAATATAACTTCAAATTCAATTTTAAGGCCCTTAGAAGCCTCAAATGGCTTCGAAAGTTGGGAAAAAAATTGATTGCACAATTTGGCATTTTAGATCACTTCATGAGATTTCCGACAATATTCAAACGTTTGAGTCATCCAATTTGAGGGTTGAGGAGGACTCATAGTTCATATATAAGTTCATGGTGTTGGTTTTTGGAGGTGATGATGAGATCATACCTTTAAAGTAGGTGGCAAGGGAGAAATCTAGTAGTCCAACTCTAATGAGGAAAATCTAGTGGTAAATGTCAAGGATCAAAGTTTGGGCCTACTTCATGATAGGTATTTAAGGAGAGGTAAATCCACTAGGTTGATAGTTATAAAGGAAAAGTAGGGTGAAACTAGGGAATATGTGAATCGAATACTAGGACAAGGAAGTATGTTATCTAAACAAGGAATAAAGGAAGTAAGGGTGGGAAAAATTGCATGATTGGTAAGAAAACTTTAAAAATTCTGATACTTTGCACAAACTTAGATATTCTAGCCAACAACCCAAACACATAGACATATTTTAGAGCTTGGACAACTATACAATATTATAAGCATACGAGGAATGATAATAAATACATTATATTCAATTTTGACCAAGGGAGACCCACTTTATACTTTTCATATTAATTATAAATAAATTGGGGACCAATTATGGTCAAAAAAATACAAAAAGGTAATGGGCAAGAAAAAATTGGCAATACAAGATTGAATGCCAACATGCTCCACAATATCTTTAGAGAAGGTTATTTATCTTCTTGTAATCTTTCCATCCTTGTTAAGAGATCTCATTCCCATAGTGAATCACCTCTAGAGGATCAAAATTTTACATTGTATTTCCCATAATCATCCAATTCTTCTACATGACTTTGAAAGCCTTGTGCATTCTATTTTCCTAAGATTCTATGCTTCTTGTATTTGATTCCCATTTTCCTTCATGTCCTTTTTTTTTCTTGTCATCAAGTAGAGGTTATGACTACTATAGAGAAGGATATAGACAACCCTAGGTCACTAAGGACGCAAGCCTACTATAGTATTAAACATATTTTTTCAAGTTCTTTCATTTTTAAAAGTTATTGTAGATATAGTAAATAGAAATTTTTCTTTCTCTTAAGAAAGTAAATTTTATATTTCTTTTGGCTTGGTTTATAATTCAGCTTAGGGAAAGTCGTATAGATTAATAGACATTTAAAAAGTTCATTTCAAACAAAGTAATTTTAGTCTTTAAATTTTGGGAAAATGTCAAAAAAGGAGAAGGAAGACCCTTTATTTTCACATGGTGCATTCAATGAACAAATATATTCATCACTCTTAGATGGCAACTCTTAAGAAATCTCTTTATCCCAAGATTTTTGTGGAGTGCAAAAAGATTGGTGCAAGACAATATTAGATGAGATCAAAAAATCTACTTAGGAAAAACTTGATAAAGAAATAATCCAAGGGCAAACATAAATTCTACAACAAATTAAACCAAACAAAACAATGGCTCATACTTGTATCATTAGAATCTTTCAAATTTGGATTCAAGTTATATAGCACTTTTGTAAAGAAACTAGACAAGACATTTAAATAATAAGAAAAAATGGAGATGCCAACTTGAACTTCCTAAAAGAATTAACTACTCAACTCCTTCTAGTTAACGATGATAATATAACCAATCAGTAATGTCACAAACAAATAGACTACATAACAAACTTGTTGCCATTTGTGATATAATTACTTTCACATGAAATGAACAATCCCTTGATCCAACCCTCACTCAACTATCTTTCGGCATGAGAGCATGAGTGACTCAATAGGCACCTCTTAGCAAGGATCCAACACATGTTGTCAATAGTCTAACTCATTCGTATTATACTTAATATAATTTAGATTCACAATTTCACCAATCTCAAAGATCACTTACTTTATAAATAAATTTGAATCTTAAAATTATATGAATTAAATCCATAATGACAAGATTGATCTTTAGATAACATAATTTATTATTATACCCTTGTTTTGTAAAGTCAAATGAAAATGCTACCATAAAATTATTTAGTATGTAAAAGTTGTACAAATGAAATGATTAAGATTAATATAATCCTACCTTTATTATCATATTAGAGGAGAATATAGAATTCAGTTATTTTTGGAAGACATGCCCTACCTACCAACTGTTAAAACAGCTAATAAACCAGCCCATCTACTGACCAAATCAAATCCAATCTTAATATCACATAATCTATAAAAAAAGAAATCACATGCACAAAGTTTTAATTTAATAGCTCAAAAAGATATTCTGAATTCCATGGCATACAAAGTAAGTCTGAAAGAAGCCTCAAATCAAATCTTCTTTGATGGCAAAGTGAAAAAATAAAGTGAATATTGATTAGAGGCAAAATAAAGCCTGAAATTGCGGTTGTTGGTGTCCAAAGGAATTTTCTATGACAAAAGTAGCCTCATCAATGAAATGTACACAAGTTAATAGAATTTGGGCATTCTTACCTCATCAGTAAAACTTATAACCGTTTTGTATTTGATGCTTTCCAAAGTCTTAATGGTAATAAAAAATTAACTGTTCAGTGAGAGAAATAAGCACCAATTATTTAAGCCATTTGAAGCCATTTTGAACATATGAACAGATCAGCTAAGTACTTGAAATCGTCACTGTCTTTCTCATCAAGATGTATTATAGAGTACACAAATATAATATTATTTGACTTTAGATTTGTGTTGGTTAATTTTTCATATCAAATATAATATTATTTGACTTTAGATTTGTGTTGGTTAATTTTTCATATCAGTTGTATGTCAAATATGGTATGTTTTTTGTTTTTTGTTTTTTTTGTTTATCTTGCTTATTTCAAAAAAAATATGATTAAACTTAAATAACTTTTATAAACTAGTTTTCTTGAAGATAACTTAATGAAAAGACAAATTTAATTTAAATATAAAATTATTGAGCTTATTATGATTTATATAAACTTTATATAATCCACAAATTTTTAAACAAATGGAAAAATAAACTTCTCAAAACATTTAGCTTTCTCATTAGATAAAATAGTTTATAGTTAAGAAAGTGTATCAAAGGCCAAGCTGGAAAATGACCATAAGATGACGTCAGCTGTGACATCAGTCATTTAAGAACCATGCTTTTTTATTATTAATCACTGTTTTTTTAAATATGCTGAATGTATTTAAGTTTACTTGTTATTCGATCAACTTATTTTAATTTACGCACATGGTTGTGTCTGTTTTCTAAAAGCTAATAAAAATATTAAAGGTCAAAAATATATTTAATAAATAAATGTGTTTTTCTTTTTCATTATTGATTAAAAAATTAATACATAGTAAATTTACATAAGTTGAGAAATAGTGCTTTTTTCTTTTTTTTTTTTAATTAATAAAGACGGATAATTTGAAGCATATTTAATGTATAAGTAATAAGATTGGTATACTTTTATTAAAATCGATACATTTTTGTTCTCTAGATATGTGATCCGTTCTAATAATGCAGATAGGATAATGCTAAAGAGCACCATTATATCTTATTGTATTAGGAAAGGAGTCAACAACTTCCCACCTTAAATCTTAGGCAAGCCTATTAATTAATGTTTTTGATAAGTATGCAAAGATGCCAAGTAAAATACAAATAACCATATCTATCCTTGTGAATACAAATGTTGACATTATGCTCTTATAATGATGATATTATGTGTCTTCGATATGATTGTTATATATTTTCCTATTCTCAAATTGCATAGAAATTTCATCCTATGCAACACCCTAGAGTGATTTTCATCCTTGAATCAATGGATTGTAGCTAGTTGAGAGTAAGTTAGCTTGGCCTCACATTAATTTTAAGTTTTAGATTGTGTGAGTCAAGACCACATATACAATCCAAAACCAAGTTCATGGCTATAAATCTAGAATTGACCCAAGATAAGAAGTAGGTAATGTGAAGATTGGATCTAGATCCTTTAGTGATGAGGAGTCAATTTCTATCATGGCTAAGGTAAAATTCCAAATTTGACAAAAGAATGTAAAATTTTCTCACTAGATTATTACACTAGAGACAATAGGTCAAAAGGTGTCCAAAGTGAAAAGGAAAAAGTGCTTGGATTAGACTTTTTACCCTTACATTTTACCCTCATTTTGAATTATATATGAACTACTGTAGATCATGCATCACAAAATAAAATAGAAGACAACATGAAATTAAACAATGTAATCACATACACAAATGATATAGATATGTATGGTGATCCACATGTGTTTTATCTAGTTATAACATTGAAACCTATAAGCATAGTAAATTTTGTGATTCATATTTGCTGAATATATTAACTAGGTATCTTATTCAACAAATTTGTCACAATAAATGTGTGATTTATATTTAAATCCAAATTATTTCCAGCTACATTAACATGAAAATAAAAAGAAAATCTGCCATATAGTGGCTTGCAGGCACACTTTGCAAGTTTTTGAATCTAACTCACAAACTACTAAAATTCCTAGCCTCTAATTTCTAGGATCTAACCCTTTACAATGAGAATCAAGCTCCAATTTAAAGCTTTCCTGAAACCATAATTCTCTCCAAAAACCAAAATCTTGAAGCTAATGTTTTTCTTTATATATCATCAAAAATTTTGAGATTCAAGATTTTGGAATTTTGGGATTCTAGGATCTTTGGGATTTCAAGTTTTTGGGATCTAAGGATCATTTTTATTTACAGGTTCATTGAGTCCTCGGGATCTAGACTTCTTAAGTATCAAGATGTTAACTCATTTTGATTTTATTGTCTCTTTAGGATCAAGGGTCTTGAAATATATCTTTTGGCACCTTTTAGTAGTTGTAATTAAAGTGATCCTGAAGATCCAAGATTTGAAAGGTTTTGGTCTCAAAATATGAGGTTCTTTGAAATCTCTAGGACTTGAGGTCACAAAATGTGAATCATTTTGACACTTCATCAAATATCATTAGTCAAGTTAGGGTTAATGGGTACGACCTTCAAACAAAAAACCCCAAGCATAAATTTCTTGGCCTAATAAAGCTAGGGCTCATAAATGCTAAGTGTAGGTTTTGGGTTTTCAACTAAGGAGTGATGATCTTGAGGGTCTAGGCATATGGGCTAGGTGGAACCAAAGATTTAGGTCGTAACCAATGGAACAAGGTTCAAATTTTGATTCCTCAAAGAGGGAATCTATTTCTACCCTACAAAAGTGAAGAAAACCTTAAACTACTAGAAAGAAAAACCTAAATTAACCAACAATGAAAACCAAGAAAGAAAGAACATGATTGAAAACAAAGATTTAGCCAAAATTAAAACACATGAGTAGAGAACCAACCTTGGGAATGCAAAAGATGAGAAAGGATGGGATCACATGCACATAAGGGTACATGGAGTTCATGAAGATCGAGCATAAAAATTGATGCAGGACCATCCCCGATCGATGAGCAATCTTGCATCAACTAAAAAACATTTCCTTTCAGTTTTGTTCTTGTTTAGTTCTTTGTGTAGTTTCAGTACTCTTACTGGTATGTATCGGTAGTTGTTTGTTTATAGTTTCTTGGCAGTTTCATGTGGTTGATTCCAGATTTCTAGATCATTTGGGTTGTTCTCTGGTCAGTTATCCCTTCCAGTTGGTTGTTTCTGGGTTTCTAGGATAGTTCTTGTGCTTACCGGTTGGTTTTCCTTCATTACCAGCATGATTCTTGGCATGTAGATCCATCTTGGATCTTGTCCAATGTTCTTTAGCATGTGGACAACCTTCTTGCTAAACCGCATCACTTGGTTGTTATTTTCTAGAAAGATTTCTTAAATCTTAGGGCTGACCTAATTACACATTTCATTTTCCTACATTGGTGAATGTAATCTTTTGAGGCTGACCCGGATATGTTCCAGTGGGTATAATATGATGTTATGTAATCATTTGTAAGGGCAGAGGAAGTAGAACTTGGGAATAAGGATTGAGATTTGCATGTTGTGATCTGGTTGATCTTTAGAGTATCGGTTGGGTTGTTTCTAGCTTGAAGCCTACATGTAACCAATTAATTACCCGATGTCCTTTGATGATAATCTAATGATTACCGGATGATTGTCGAAAGTTCTATGGCTTGAATATGATTTGTTTATATGAATTTGTTATGTTTTCTTGTTGTTTTCATTGTGTCTCTCTTGCTGCATAAGTCAGTTGACTCTTTTGATTGTTATTATCAGTTATGGTTGCATCAATTGGTATCAGAGTTGGTTATGGACCGGCTGGTGGAAGAATCATTTGCGAACATTGAGGCATTCCTTGAGGTGGGTAGATCATCGATTGGAGGTAGGTTGGATGTGTGTTCAATAGATCATCGAGGGGAGGCAATTGAAATTAGTAGTCAGATCATCGAGTTGAGGCATTTCACCGAAGTGGAAGAAGAGATGTCACTGAGGAGAACAAACCCCTAGAGGGTAGAACAGATGATGGAAGACTTCAAGAATGAAGTGAGGAATGAAATCTGGAATGCTTTGGCCGATTTGCAAAGAAACCCTAATTCTGAGGATGAATATGAGGAAGTCGGTGAAGAGCTTGAGGAAGCTGAAGGACCAGAAGATGAGAGAGAGGAAATATTCCTAAGAGCAGTAGCACAAGCAAGTAAAATGCATAAATTTGAGGTTTCTAACTTTTCTGGAGCGTTGAACCTGGAGGATCTGATCAATTGGATCAAAGAGTTAAATGACTACTTTGAGTTTGAGGATGTCAAGGACCCACAGAAAGTCAAGTTGGCACAAACCAATTTGAAAGGGCATGCTTCCTTGTGGTGAAAAGAGTTGCAGAAAGACTAAGTGGAGAATGATGAATTGAAGATCACTCAATGGAGATAGATGGTTGCATGGTTGAAGACCAAGTTCATACCGGGAGACTATGAACTGGAGTTGTTCAAGAAGTTGCAGAACCTAAAATAGAGAAACATGACTGTGAAGGAATATACTGAGGAATTCTACAAGGTGGTAATCAGATCTGGACATAGAGAGATTGACAAAGAAAAGGTGGTGAGGTACATCAATGGGCTTTCTTTTAACATTCAAGATGAGATGAGTATGTTGAAGGTTTCAATAGTTGAAGAAGCTTACCAGTATGATTTGAAGGCTGAGGAGAAGGTGAGAAGAAGACAACAGAATAAGGGAAAGGAGAAATTCAAGATGAATGATAGTATGAAGAAACTGGTTGAAGAAGAGGAGGAAAAACCTAAGTGGAGTAAAGAACCAAAACAAAAGACACAGAGGAAAGGTGGCAACAATACTGGTAGAGAATTTATTGGCAAATGTTTTAAGTGTGGAGAAACCAGACATACATCCTATGAAAGTAAGAAAGAAATTGCAAGAAGTTGTGTGGCAAGTGAAGAACCGGATGGTACTGGATCTGACTATGCACCAGAGCAAGGAGAATCCCTTATGTTCAGAAGAAAGGATACCGGATCTACTCAGAGGAAGAGTCTTTTCTAGACGGTATGCAAATCAGGTGGCAAGTGTTGCAAGGTCATTGTAGATAGTGGAAGTACTGATAATTTAGTATCTTAGGAGATGGTTGAGAAGCTTGGGCTGAAGAGGCTTGAGTATCCTTGTCCTTATGAGGTAAGTTGGTTACAATATGATCAGAAGATAGAGATAAAGGAGTAGTGTTGGGTGAGTTTCAATATTAGGCCTTTCAGAGATGAAGTTTTATGTGATATTGTGTCAATGAATGTTTGTCATGTCTTGTTGGGAAAACCTTGACAGTATGATAGAGGAGCTATTTATGATTGTAGAAGAAACCTATTTACTATTGAAAAGGATGGGTAGAAGTTCACATTGATTTCTTTGAAGGAGAAAGAGAAGGAGGTGAAGAATCTGGTCCTAAGAAGAGTTGTAGGAAACCGGTGGCAGAGGTTATACCACAAGGTTTGAAAGAATCAGTGGTAGAGGTTATACCAAAAGGTTTGATAGAATCGGTTGCAGAGGTTATACCAAAGGTTTTGAAGAAAAATCTGATAGAACTAGTTGCAAAGATTATACCGGAGGGTGACATGAGTTGGCAGAAGGATTTGACAGATGGAACCGGATGATAGGGAGATAATGGTAACAAATCGGATAAGGTCTTGTGGAAAAACCAAATCAGAATTGCAGAAATAAAGGCAATGTGCAAAACTGAAGCAAAGGAAGAGAAACAAATAGAGTCATAGGTTTGAGAAGTTGGTTGAAGCACCGGGAGAGATAGAGCAGAGATTGGCATATAAAGAAGATGTTTGGATCATAAATGAGCATGGGATCTTCATTCCAAATCCTTTTAGATGTTCATGAGTTGCCTCTCATGGAACATCTTTTTCTACTTGGGTTGTCTGATGCAGGAGAATCCTCGGTCGATGAGCAATCTTGCATCAACCAAAAAACATTTCCTTTCAGTTTTGTTCTTGTTTAGTTCTTTGTGCAGTTTCAGTACTCTTATCGGTATGTATCGGTAGTTGCTTGTTCTTCATGGTAGATCTTGTTTTTAGTTTCCTAGTGGTTTCATGTGGTTGATTCTAGATTTCTAGTTAATTTGGCTTCTTCTCCAGTCAATTATCGCTTCCGGTTGGATTTTTTTGGTTTCTTGGGATAGTTCTTGTGTTTACCGGTTGGTTTTCCTTCATTACCGACATGATTCTTGGTGTGTGGATCCATCTTGGGTCTTGTCCAATGTTCTTTGGCGTGTGGCCGACCTTGCTAAACTGCATCACTTTTGGTTGTTATTTTCCAGAAAGATTTCTTAAATCTTAGAGCCGACCTAATTACACGTTTCATTTTTTTGCATTGGTGAATGTAATCTTTTGAGTCCGACCTGGATATGTTTGGGTGGGTATAAATATGATGTTATGTAATCATTTGTAAGGGTAGAGGAATTAGAACTTGGGAATAAGGATTGAGATTCGCATGTTGTAATTTGGCTGATCTTTAGAGTCCCAGTTGGGTTGTTTCTAGCTTGAAGCATGCATGTAATCGGTAAGTTACCAAATGTTCTTTGATGATAATATGATGATTACCCGATGATATCTGGAAGTTCTATAGCTTGAATATGATTTTTTTTATATGAATTTGTTATGTTTTCTTGTTGTTTCCGTTCTGTCTCTCTTGCTGCATAAGCTTGTTGACTCTTTGGAGGGTTTTTATCGGTTATGGTTGCATCAAAAATCAAACTAAAATCATGCAAGAATGTTTGGTTACTCACGGTTTGCAAATAAGTTCTCAAAATACAAGGTAACTTTAAAATGAGTAAACTTTGAACTTCAATACTCATATTTTAAAGGGTCATTGATGCATCATGTGAAGTCATAGAGTCTAGAGCTTAAAGGCCAACAAACAAACAATAATGGAAATTAAGGGCAGAGACATAGGACACAAAGTCCTCATGACAATAAACCCTGTGAGACCTGAGGCCCCATAGGATAAATGCAATAGAGGATCTTGTGGAACCCAAGGTTTTGCAAGGAACAAACAATGCACAAACATCCCTCTAGAACCCAAAGTTCCACAAGGATAGGGAATGAAATACAAAATGAGAAAGCAAAGAAGGAAACACAAAGAGAACAAAAAAGAGACACACTAAAGGCAAGAGGAAAACTAATGAAATTGAAACAAAGAAGAGGGGGTGCCCAACTCAAGAAGCAAAGATTTGGGGTCTATTATGCAAGGGTAAAAACTATACATATATACATACATATATATGCATAAATACACACACACATATGGGTGGGTGCAAGAAGTTGAGTCCCACTTTTGGGCAAAAAGTGGAAGTGTTTTCCCTATTTTTCAATTTTTTTGTCGATTGATGTCAAAATTTGAGGTACTTAGAGTTTGAATCTGAAAAAAATTTAGCAATAGAAAATGTAGTGCTCAAAGTCTAATTTTCAAATATGTAATTTATTTCAATACCCACATGGTAGAAATTGCTTTTTAGTAGGAATATTTAAAAACCACTTTTTCAAAATGCCTATTTCAGGATTATACCACGCATGTGTACGACCACCATATTTTGACGTAAATAAAAGAATTTTTGCAAATCCTTATGGGAAAAGATACCTAATACACCAAATATTCATGAGAATATTTTTTCTTATTTTTTTATTGAATATATTTTTTTTAATTAATTTTTAATTGACTATATTGTACATTTTCAAAACATCTAGTGTACGACCACCATAATTTGATGAAAATTTCATATTTTTTAATTTTTTTTTTTAATCTTCAAAATAATTGTATGTAGATTGATGTCATATAGTTTATTTTCAAAAAAATCTAAAAACAAAAAAGTTATTAAAGTTTTACTGAACCTCACTATTTTACATTTAGGTACCACTTTTGATTAATAAATAATGCAAAAATAGTAAAACTAATCATATCACTGTGAAATTTACATTTTTGAAACTAGGACAATGAGAACTCTAATGGGTTTTTGTTTCATCAAAAAATACGATCAGGAAGACCTTCAAAAAATTACGGCAAGGCAGAAATCTGGTATTCCAGTGCCTTAGCCATTTTTTTGGAGGTCCAAGCATAGGCTTGGTCCCACCATGCCTAACCCGAAGCCAAAACCAAGGCATAGGTGTGTTTCCCACTCCATCTTTTATGAAACGAGCGCCCGTTATTTAAAATTCAAAAAATGGGCACCCATTTTGAAATTTATAGTACTTTAAGAAACGTGTGCCCGTTTTTAGAAACGGGTACCCATTTTTAGAAACGGGTGCCTGTTTTTAGAAATGGGTACCTGTTTTTAGAAAGGTGTGCCCGTTTCTAAAAATCGTGCACCCGTTTCTCTATGGTGGTCCGATCCTAAACAGGCACCTGTTTTTCAAAACGTGCACCCATTTTATTTTTATGGGTCGGGGCTCCGAAGCTAAACGAGTGCCCGTTTCTTAAAAAACGGGCACTCGTTTCTAGCGGCAAAATTTTTTGCTCATAGACTTTCGTGGAATTGGGACCCAACTTCTTGCACCCACCCATATGTGATATGATGTGTGTGTGTGTGTGTGTGTGTGTGTGTGTGTGTGTCTATATATGGGTAGTTCCACAATACTGGGTTACACTTTTTGGTACATCTCGATTTTTACTAAAATTATACATTTTTTAGAAAATATAATGATTTAAGATTTAAGAGGTCCCATTTGAAGTAATTAATTGATGAGAGTAAGATCAAAGGCTCTTAGATCAATTTTTTTTGGATAAAACCTCTCTACTTTTAAATCATACTTGCAATGGAGTCTCCTTTGCACCTATCAAAATGATGATAAAAAACCACTTTTACAATAGCTTTTGGGGGGTTAGATGAATTCATTTATAAGTTTTATTTTTTCATTTATAAGTTTTTTTTTTAAAAGTATTTAGTCCTTATTATATTGTAAAAACCACTTTTACATTAGCTTTTGGGGGGTCAGATGAATTCATTTTTAATATATTTGCTTTCATTGATATATTTATATTTTATTTCTTATGAATGTAGGTTTTTCATCTAACATTAAGGATTTTGTTTCACACATGTGGAAAATTTAAAAAATAGAGAAAAAAAAATTGTAAAAAATATCTACTCCCTAGGTATTGATATCCTCATTTCAACACAAAAGGAAGAAGTTAATTCAAATGTGTAGTGTCCCTCTTAGATTTACATTTTTTTTCATGATTCAATAGACTTATCTAGACTTATGATGATATTTTGATGATGATTATGGCTTTATTTGTATGCAATAGACATTTATGATGTCATATGGACATATGATATATTGATGACTTTTGATGATCTATGTGATGGGTGACATGTTATGATTACTCAATGGATGATATTTCTTGATAGACATATGTATTTGAGATTCTTTTGTAATTTATATGATTTCATGATATGTGATGATGATACTAACCCTACTTCATGAGGATGATTTTATGAGATGTGTTTGTATTGGGTGAATGTCTTCGTGAAAGGGATGATGCCTTATCACTCATCGCGAGCATGATAAGGTGTTGTGATTCTCTTTCACTTTCCTGCTACTATGATGTTGTATATATATATATATATATATATATATATATATATATATATATATATATATATATATATATATATATATATATATATATATATATATATATATATATATATTTATGCACTCCGTTATGTTTATCGGTGGATGTAGGTTTGTAGGTACCAGACATCGACTCCACCTGGTCTCATAGGTCCAAGCATTTCCTAATCCCAATGGAATTTGTTGGAGATGACTTGGTTTTCTCTCACCTAATCATGATCTAGTATGCTCACCCTGTCAGTCGTGTTAGTTGTAAGTGTTGTCCTATCTTGAGTCGGTATCTCGTTTTATCTATGTGCGGCTGGTTATGTGTGTGTATGGTTTATCTTGGATTGGATTAATTATCCTATGGTTGGATAATGTTTATTTGATTAATTAGTTAATGATGAGTAATAATGAATAAATTTATAATTAATTAAGTAATAGATATTTGATTTAGTATTATTGAATTTATTAATGTTTAATTTATTAATTAATTGTTTTACTTTGGATTTAATTGATTGATTATTTATTTAATTGATTTATTGACTATTGTTTTATTTAATTGTTTTTATCCTTTTGATTTATTGTTGATTGATTAATTTTAATTTGTTTTAGAAATAGTTATAGAGTTCATTTTGATTAATTAATAGTTATAAAAGTATAAAGCCTATTTATATTCCTACACCTCTAAAAAGTAATAATATTAATATATTGTTTTTTTTGTTTTTTTTTTTATTGGTAAGAGGCTGAGGCCAAGAATTTTATTAATTATTTTAAAGTTTACAGTACAAGACTCCACTCGTGCGGGCACCGGTAGGAAAGAGTGGAGGCGAGAAAACCTCCGGCCTTGCCCAGGACCATAGTCCAGCTTAACTTACATAATATACAATAATTCCAAATTTTACTATAACAAAACCAGCAAACCTTGGGCCAGGGTAATCAGGAGGGGTGTTTCTATTTTACCCCTCCTTTACAAGCCCTTATTTGCCACTTTCATAACTAAGAAGTCATTGTCACTTAACATCCATCTTTTATAGCTCTGGAGATGATCTTTGATTGTATAGTTTCCATGATTGCTCAGGGCCTACCTATTTGGCCTGCATGGTTAGTTACTCAAAAACTAGGCAGGTTGTTAGAATCACTCAGCACATTATAATAAATGAGAAATTTAGCTGTCCAACTAGAAAGATTACCTTAATAAACTTATCTTGTGAAACCTGTCCTCAAAGAACATTCATACGAGATATAAAACTTAAAACTGAGTTAGGTATCAAATTCGTTAATGCCCAAACATGATCGACCCATGACCCAGCCATATAAGGAATCTCTCACTTACCAACTCTTGTTAATGCTCTTGGATGTAGTCCCTGAGAGAGAAGGGATCTAGGCTACAATAACAAGGGTAGATAAATGGGATTCAATCAATCCCACCTCCCTTTTTTGAAATTATAGCAGAAGGGATGATGGGGTATGATTCTGCCAGGCTGGATATAAATAGCTGTCCCGACCCTAAAATTGCCTATTAACCACCTTTAAACCATAGTCTGTAAGATATGACATGCAAGATAACTAATTATAGAAATTCAGCATGTGGTCATTAAAGACTTCTCCTGGATTCATATATAAAATTATTCCCTTAGTGAGTGTAAATGCCAATGAATACATACTTCCACATGCGATCTAAAGTAAAAATTAAGAATTGCTTGGTCTATAGAATAGAAAGGAAAAGTGTGACTGCCTAGCCTATGTCTAAAGTATTCAAAACCTCTTATTAGTTTGACCCAGTACTGATATCTATAGTTAGGGTCTCATTTACTCGAAAGAATCTTCTGCAAATATGACCCTGCTCTACTATCGAGAATTATACCCTAATGATACTTTAGGTATGAAAAGATTGTGAAGTGGGATAGGAATGAAGTATACTTCGAGGACTGAAAATTTGGAGGAGGGCATGAATAGGAAAAAGGACCATGGACAATTTTACCAAATTTTGTATAAGTATTTATATAGGTAGACATCCATAAAATTCCTGAAAGATAACACAGAGTAAATATATATATATATATATATATATATATATATATATATATATATATATATATATATATATATATGCATGTGTAAATGTATATGCATATGAGAGTATGTCTGTATATATATAAGTATATGTGAGTATATATATTTGAATGTAAGTATCTATAGGTATCTGAGTATATATCTATACGACACTGAGCTTGCCTCGGGTTAGAAATGACTAGAGGAAACTAGGACTACCAATAAAAGGGGATATATCCGAATGAAAACCCTTATAGTCAAAGCACTACAACATGAGTACTTCCCTTCATATTTATCCCTGAAGCTTAAAAGACCCTGGAAATCTTAAAAGACACAGGAAAACGGGATTGAAAGACCCATTTATGCCTTTAAATACTAATAATCACTTGTCTCTATATTACTTATGGGTCTGTGGCTAATGTCTGGATTAAATATATAATTTACTAGATATGCAAGGCACAAAGTTACCTTTTTACTAGGGATGGTAAACACCTTTAAAAAACCACTAAAATCAGGCATTTTAGAGGTGAGAATAATGCCTAAAATACGATGGCCACACATCTTAAAACCAGTAATATTGAAAGCTAACCAGGAATGTTTATATTCATATGTATGTATTTTATATATATATATATATATATGAATATAGATTACTGAATTAATGTATAATACTGAATTAATGTATAATACTGAATTACTTCCCCTTTTTAGCCTAGAAGCATAAGAACAACTCTTGAAAGTAGACATCTTCAGAAACAAGAACAAGATTGGAAACTATATTTTACCTTTGTGAGAATACTAACCTTATAACTCATTGTCTACGTGATCAAAAATAGCTTAGAAAAAACCAACTCAAGACTATCAAGTTTGAGAGATCAACTATGCTACGTCCTTTTTCATAAAAGGCTAGTAAGAGTAATGTTTCCGAGTATTCCTTAACATCTAAAAACAAAAAGATTATATCTAATACCGAGACCTTGTCTTTGATGAGTGCCCTTCCTTGGCCATTATCCTTTCCTGCTCAGCTTTTGAGAAGAGCAAGGTCCAGAGCTCCCTGGGGTCTCTGTAGAGAGGGCTTCAGGAGAGCGGGGGATGGGCATGTGATCAGGGATGACCATAATATTTTTTGCATCCAAATAATTTTGTAGTCACTTCTCCCATGGGGGTTTCTTTACTAGGAGGATCCAAGAGAGAAATAAGAAGTTACTGCTCCTTACAGAGCATAGAGCTTCAAAAGCCATTTGGTCTTCAATAACCAAAATAGGGAAATGAGGAACCGGTTTGTTATTCCTGATAAAGACATCATAGTCCCGAGGCTTGGGAGCTGTAAGTTCATCATCTATGTTCACCAGAACCTGCTCCAATTCACCAAGAACATCTTTGGTGAAGACCTTCTTGCATAATTTTGCCACCACCTCCCTATCCCTTTCAAAATACATTGCCAAGGCCAGAAACATTGCGGCAATATCTGAGTTGGTTCGAGTTTGGTCCTTGTTCATTATGAAATCCTTCCCAAGAAATTTCATAACCGCTCCAGAAATCAGAGGGTTCTGTTGAACAAGTATACCTTTCAATCTCTCATCTTTAATTTCACCCACAAAGGCCATCTAGTGTTTCAACCCTATAAGTCTGAGCATTGTATCCATTGTTGCTTAGCAAGAAGATACTCAGCATTCCAAACAAAGACTCACACTCTACCAACTTGATAATGAGCAGTTACTAAATATTAAATATCAAACAAGGACTGTGCATTTCAAGATGAGAGATCATTAATATTACCTTGCCACCATCAAGCCTAGGTTAACTCAACTATCCCATCACTGCGGCAACATTACTCATCTTTCACTTTTAGCCATCAAAACAGGCTTTGATCGAGAAAGGAGCTGACGTATGGTATTATCAATAATGATTCATATGGCTCCTAGAGTCCTCCATCTAAATGGAGAATAAAGATATGGATACCTTGAAAAGCTTAGGTTTTAGCGGAAGGCTATCTATACATTAATAGAGTTCGCTCTATATCCATGCTTCATATACTTTAGCTGAGATATGAAATCATGTTTATAATCCTAAACTTGTTTAATGTATGGATTAGTCTTCTTCTAATCCCAAAGCCTATGACCTCGCGATTAACTTTGAGTATTACTCGAGAAGAAGGAAGAAAAATACAACTTAAATCACAAGGTGTCCCTTTATTTAGAGCCTGTCTAAAAAGGTTTAAAGGGGAGAATCCTCAAAGATTAATTAAAAAAGTGAATATTTAACCAATGGCTCTGAAGATTCTAAAGGTAGACTTGCAAGGGCTCAAAGCCTTCCCAAGGCTTAAATAAGTTTGACATATCTAGTTAAAAGTATATAGATCTTGATAAATATGATTATATATTAAAAACTTCTACATGAAATGTATTTATATATATATATATATATATATATATATATTTAAATAGTGGCTCTAGAGATTCTGAAGGTGGACTTTCAAGGGTTTAGAGCCTATCTAAGGCATAAATAAGTTAGAAATATATGGTTAAAATCTATAGATCTTAATAAATATGATTATATATATAAAAATTCTACATGAAATGTATATATATATATATATATATATATATATATATATATATATGAGGATTTGTATTTATAGATATAACTTTATTACGGATATGTGGATATATGTAAGTATATATATCACATTTGGAAAATATATGTGTGGATGTCTATATATACATACATATATACCTGCATACATCCTTACATCCATACATATATGTGTCTATATATCTATCTATTTGTATTGATGTATGAATGTATGTTTGAAATTATATCTATGTATATATACCCACATGCATATATAACCAGACTTGTGTATATATACTTAGTATATTCACCTATCCAGCAAATGTATTTTGGAGGAAGCTGAGGACACCCAGAATCTATTCCTGGATCTAAATACAGAGGTGAGAACTACCTATGGATGCTAAGATATATCTATAAGATTGATGATTTTCTAAACACATCGGTTCTAGGAGAAGATTGACAATAGATTATAGATCAAGGAGTGAAGATAGAAAAGGAAGAACTTATCTTAGGTAGGCAAGGACAGGAGTTTGATGCCATTAGCCCCCAGGTTAGCAAGCTCATCTGCCCTTTTATTGCCCTCCCTATAGATGTGATTAACTGTAAACCTATCAAACCCTTTGCATAGATCCAGAGCCTTTGATAACAAGGAATTAAGTTTCCAATTTGGGATGCTACCTATTCTAAGAGCATTGACAATTATAGCCAAATCACCCTCAATATCTAAGCACTTCACTTCAAGTTTCCTGCATAAAAGCAAACCTTCCACCAAGGCCAATAGTTTTGCCCAATTGTTTGTAATAATGCCAGCTGGAGAAGAAAGGGATGCTACTTCCTTGCCTTCCCAATTGTGCACAATGCATCCTATCCCTTCTTGCCTTGGGGTGCCCCGAGAAGCCCCATCAAAGTTTAACCTCAGCCACCCTTCACCAGGGGGGTACCATCTACATGATGCTCTAGATTGAAGGCTGGCCATAGGACCTACAACTACAAAGGGGGGAAAGGACAAGCCTTTCCAATTTTTTTTAATCTTTTCATCCCAGTAAGAAATGGAAGCATTTTTAAGTGAACCCGAGGAGAGTCTATTATTTACAAGCTCTGTGACAACTGACTCTATTTTATTTATGATTCTTAGGACATCTAGTTTTTCATTCTTAAAGATGTGCCTATTTCTTTCTTTCCATAGTTCCCACATTATGGATGATGGGAGAGGTCTCCACAATCCTTCAAAGAGACAACCCCTCTTAAGAAGAGGCCAAGCCGTAAGCATCCCTAAGATGGTGTTAGGAAAGGCTGCAGACCATTCAAGTTTATTGGTAAACCATATCTAGCATTGATGATCCTAGGGATAGTTAAGGAGAATATGATTGGTGTCCTCTTCCTCTGCTTCACATAGGGGACATCTACTGGGACCCTCATAGCCCATACGCCTAAATTTGTCCACAGTGAGGAGTTTGCTTTGGATTGCAAGCCAGAAGAAAATGCCTGCCTTGGGCAAACAGTTCCTATCCCAGCAAAGATTTAGTGGAAGTTCTACCTTAGGCCTTAACACTACTTTGGATATGTGAGAGTACCCATCTTTGGCATTGTATTCTCCTTTTAAGGAGCCTTCCCATACAAGCTTGTCCTTATCATGAGTTAGGATAAAGTTCCTAGAATTAAGAATGGACAAGAGTTTGTGCTTGTCCCCTATCGGGATGACTTCATCATCCCTTTCGATCCATTGCCAGCCAGCCCCCTCCTTTGAAGGGGATAGGTAACTATTTAACAGGGGACTTCTTTTTGCTTCAAGAAGGACTCAGGTAGTCCCAAAGTCATGGATGTTTTCAATGGCTTTATAGACTTCCCATGAATCTGACCAAAAGAGAGCTTTGTCCCCTGAGCCTAGGTTCCAAGTAAGCCTGTCCGTGATGATCTTCCTACATTCAAGCATAAAATTCCAAAGGTAGGAGCCTCTAGGAGGGTTGGTCTCCCTGAATATTTGGGATGGGTCATCTCCATTAAGGTACTTGAGGTAAATTAATCTTGCCCATTTAAGATGTGGGTGTCTGAATAATCTCCATACCAACTTTTCCCCCAATGCTCTTCCTTAGGCTCGAAGGTTTTTGATGCCTATACCCCCATCCTCTTTGGGTGAGCATATCTTGTCCTAGGAGATAAGTGAGATTTTTTGGTTGTTATCAGTTCCTTGCCAGAAGAAAGTTCTAAGATGCTTATTGATTTCAGCAAGTTTTGAAGAGGATAGCCACTGAAGGGAAAGCTGGAAAATGGGCATAGCTGATAAGACTGATTTGACTAGAGTTGCTCTGCCAGCCGAAGATAGCCATTTCCCTTTCCAAGTGCTGATTCTAGATTTGATCTTATCCACTAAGTTATTCTATAAATTAGAGGGTCTCCTACCTCTGTCAAGGGGAATGCCTGAATATTTGCAAGGAAGGGATCCTATACTAATTTCCAGGACTCTGCAAATGTCTTTTTCTAGAAGGGGATCTATGTTGAACATAAAGATAGCAGATTTAGCTAGATTAACCTCTTGACCCGAGGCTCTCATGTAGGAATTGAGAATATTTTTAAAAGTGTGGGCCTCCCCTATGTCACCTTGTCCAAAGAGCATTGTGTCATCCACAAATTGCTAGTGGGTAAAGGAGGGGAGGCCACTAGTGATGGGAATACCTTGAATTTTCCCTTTCTTTTTGGCCATCATAATAGCTCTTCCTAGGGCTTCAGCCATAATGATAAAAAGAAAGGGAGATATAGGGTCCCCCTGCCTAATCCCTCTCGAGCTAATAAAGAAGCCTACTGGGGAGCCATTAACTAGAACCAAGAATCTAGGGGTGGATGTGCATTCGTAGATAAGGTTGATCCAGGTTTTCGAAAAGCCAAAGGCTTCCATGCATTTGCAGAAGAAGCACCAGTCAACTTTGTCATAAGCTTTACTAATGTCCAATTTGATTAACATGCTTGGTGATTTGTTAAGATGAATTGAATGCAAGGCTTCCTAGGTGATAATCACCCCATCATAGATTGATCTTTCCATAACGAAGCCAGTTTGTTCCTCACTGATAATTAAGGGAAGGAGATCTTGGAGTCTAGCTGCTAAGGTTTTAGTTAAAAGTTTGTACAAAGTGTTGTAGAGAGCAATTGGTCTGAAATCATTGAAGCTCTCTAGGTTTTCTTTTTTTGGAATGAGGGAGAGGAAGGTGTTGTTGACTTCTTTAAGAATATTTCTTGAGTCCCTTACCTCTTCGAAGGCCTCTGTGATTTCTATTCCCATAAAATCCTAGCATTTTTGAAAAAAACTAGTGGGGAAGCCATCGAGACCCGAAGCTTTGTCTGGATTCATCTTGAAGAGGGTAGATTTAACCTCCTCCATAGAGAATTTCTTTAAAAGGATTTGGTTGTGGTTATTGGTTATGAGTTTCAAGATATTCTTAATGAAGTCAAGTTGGCCATTAAGGTTAAAGCCTTCAAGATTGTTTAAGATATTCTCATAGAACTTAGCTACTTCAGACACTATCATATCTGGTTCAGACAGGATGGAACCATGGTTGTTCATAATTTGAGAAATTTGATTGACCCCTCTCCTTTTCTTGGTGCTATTGTGGAAGAACTTAGTATTTTGGTCCCCTTCCTTCAACCAAGTCTCTCTAGATTTTTCTTTCCAAAAAATCTCTTCGCAGGATAGTATCTTTCCATATTCCAAGAGAAGGGCCTTCTCCTTAAGGAAAAGATGCTCATCCATCCCCCTCTCTAGGACCTCAATATTAACCCTATTGAGATCATTCTCTATTGATGTTTTTTTGTCAAAGATGTTACCAAATTTGGTCCTATTCCCCTCTAAGAGCTTCCTTTTTATAATTTTTAGCTTACTTGCAACAATAAACATCTTCAAACCTGAGAAAGTGGAGCTACTCCACCACTTTTCAAGTAAGCTTAGAAAGTTATCATCTCTAAACCACATATTCTCAAATTTGGAGGGACATTTTTTTGGAGTATAGTCTAATAATAAGTTTAATTGGAGTGGGAAATGATCTGATCCTGATAAAGGAAGAGGCTCTACCTTCAAGGAGTAATTCAATTCTGAGAGCCCACCATAGATAAAGAACCTATCAAGTTTCTCTACTATATTACAAAAACTAGATCTTCTATTGTTCCAAGTGAAAGCATTCTCTACCGTCTTGATTTCCAGCAGGGAATTCCTATTGATCCAAAGATTGAAGTCTATAGTTGAAGGAGGAAGCTTGCTGCTTCCTCCTCTTTTATCTGAGGCTTTAGTGATGGCATTGAAATCTCCCCCAATGATACTAAGGTCATTCGGGAAGCTTTTAAGAAAGATCTCAATATCCTTCTATACTTTCACCTTTTCATTATTCTGGATGGGGCCATAAACATTAATTAGTTTGAATCTGAGGTTATTTTTGTAGTTTACAACCTCTCCTCCTATCCAGTTCTGTTGGATCTCTAGTGATGTGAACGAAAGGGTTCTAGGATCCCAGATGATAACTAAGCCCCCTAAAGCACCAGAGGCTGGGGAATGATTAAGTTGTCTAACCCCTAGTTTTTGCCCAAAGATAGATATCTCAGATGCATTCATTTTTGTTTCTTGAATTAATATTAAGTTAGGTTTAGAGTTAGAGATGCAATGCTTTAAGATACATTGTTTGTTAGGGGCATTCAATCCCCTAACATTCCATGTTATGATTTTCATGGCTCTGTGGGGAGGTACTTCCCCTCCCCTACATTAAAAAGAGTAGATATTTTGGATTGACCCCTAGCTTCTCCATCCTTCAGTCTCAATTTAGCTAAGGATCTCCTGCCCCTTCTTTTACTCAATTTAGCACAACCTAGAGAATCTTTGCTTTTGACAGAGCAAAGAATGCCCAAGGTGTTAGGATGCTGATTTTCCACATTCTCTAATGCTATGAAGAGTTCCTCTATTTCTAAGTTAACTCTAGTAATATTTACTAGATTATTAATGAGGAGATCTCTTTGTCTTTCCAATTCTTCATTATCACAAATTTCATCAATCAATTGATCCATGAGGTCATTTACTACTTCTTCCCCTATGAAATTGGTGATGTTATCAACTTCCTTGGCTACTTGGTCAACCTCAGAAGCTATAGTTGTGTCAGGGTCAGCCTCTAGGGATGAAAGACTAGCCTTTTCTCCTAGAGGGGTTATCAGATTTGAAACTGGGGAGATTTGATGGGATTGTCATGAAGTATTTTCTAGATCTTGGGGAGAGTTACCCTTATCTTTTGAAGGTAATAGGGTAGTAAGATCCCACAAAGGGGAAGCTTTTAAGGAGTTCTCTTTGTCTTCTGGGGTAAGAGAGCCTAATGGTGACATAATTGTCATGCTGAATTGTTCAATCTAGGGGAGCCCCTCACAAATTTCCCCTTCTTCCAAATTACCAATCCCACTATAAGGGTCACCCATAAGAGGGACAAATGATGGAGGTGGTTGGGGCTGAGAACATGGGGACTTAATTAGGGATTTCTGATGACATAGAACCGGAGAGGGAAGATTAGTGCTGAAGTTATTAAAGCCTATGATGGTGAAACCCCTTCCTTCAACAAATCTAATTGGAGCTATTCTTGATTCAGTGATTAGTTTAGGGAAAGAATTTTTTGAGGGGAACTTCCTTGGTCTATCCATTTCGAAAGGACCATTGTAGAAGGGTAATTCAAGAGATAAACTCGGATTATCATACCTTAGTGTTACTGGTTCGATGGTTTTAATGTTTATATTCATGTTGACAATCAAAAGATTGTTAAAGAAGCTTAAAGCTGATTTTTTAACTTCTACAAATTTGCCTATTTTATTCCCTAAAATTCTTAACAAGTCATTATTTCTTAATTCAATTGGGATTCTTTCGAGTGATATAGCTCTATTAACCATTCATGAATTTAATTGCGAAGGATGAAAGAGGGTATGCCACTCCCAACAGTCAAACCCTAAGCCCATGAACTTAGATAAACCCTTATTTAGTACTAAATTTTTAAAATTTTGATTACCGCATTCAATAGCTAAGAACTGATTAGGGAGGATGTCAATTTTTACCTGATTATTGAGAGAAGACGCCACCCAGTTGGTAATTTGTTCAGACAAAATCCCCCAACCATTCCATCGTGCAAAAAACATTCTTTCTTTGCAATGCATTCAATACAAATCCACTATTTGGGAGTCAATGTCAATGATTATCCCATTGGGGCTATCTTTGAAAGATTTGCCAGCAGACATTTTGGTGGCTGAAGCCGTGGGACTGTTTGTTCGGTTAGGTTTTACAGAACCTTCCTTCCACCCTTTGTTGGGATGTCACTTAAAGCAATTTGAATGTCTTTCTGCCTTCTTGTTTTGGCACCTTACCGGCTGCTAGTTTCGATCCCTGCCTTGGAGTGAAGGAAGGGAAGCCCTAGCCGAAACAACCAATGGGTATTTTGTTTTAGCAAAGAAAGCTTCTTGCTTTTTGATCTAAGATTTTGCTCTACTCAATTCATTTTCCCTAGCATCATTAGCTAGAACCACAAAATGGTTTCCATAGCCTTGATAAACACTTCGCAGAGGAAAGGGCTGGTCGCAGAGAGAAGACTTGATTCTGCCTTTCACGGGCATAGTCATTTTTGCTTCTTTTTACTAAAGTGGTCAATATTATTAATATATTGTTTTTACGATGCATGGGAGGTGTAAAATAAATAAATGTAATTCTACCTACCCTCCTAATTGATTGGGCGAATTTAAATTTGTTGGTAGAAAATATAATAAAATATTCTTACCTTGGAACTATACACGGTAGGTAAGAAATGTTATTTTTATGGATTTATTTGATTGGTCGAGAGTTTTTGCTGGAGATCTTCATTTTTTGGCTTCCTATAGTTGTTTGGAGGTTACGAGCGAGGAAATATTTTGGATTTTGGATTTGCTTTTTTTTATTTCGATTGAATATTTTGGAGTGGTTTTGGGTTCAGCATTTCTTCTTCTTTGATTCAACTCTTTTGGATTGCAATTTGAAGGTCGATGGATTTTTAATTTTTTACATTCATGTTTTTAGAGAATGCTTCATTCTTGAGAAAATATGTTTGTCATGTCTAGAACTCAAATATTTTTTGGGAATTAGTTTATTTTGGTTTGATAAGGGAATGGTTAGATTTGTAGGGAAAAATTGATTCTCTTTTGTGAATCGTTATTGTGAATCTTCTCTGTGAAATTCTCTTGAGTGTGTTTTCCGGGAATGTTACATCTATGAAATGTTGTTAAAATGAAAATGGATCCCATGCATATGAATGTTGATGTTTCTAGTATTTTCTAAGAGTGTTTTGGATATCTTTTTGTGTGTTGTTCTCTTGTGAACTCTCGGTTGAGATAGGAGTTGTTTTCTCTGATTTGAATGTGTCGATTGCATTGTAAGAGATTCTGAAGCTCATAGTGGAGTGTCCATGTCATGATCATGAATTTTTAATCTTGTTGCTGGAGTATTGGAAGGTTTGGAATTTTTTTGGTTCAGTTCTTTTGGCCTATGTAGAGATTAGGTAGTCTCCTTTGCTCTTTGGATCTAAAATGCAGTTTTAGCCAAAATGCTTACCAACTAACTTGCAATCTCATTTCTACAAGTTTCATTTGATGCATAAACCTTGTGTACACCTCTTCTAATTCTTATCTAACTGCATGCCCATGAGGTCATTTTCATCTCTTGAGTCAATCTGGGCAACTAGTTTACCTTCAGGATCCTTCAAACTTGAGTTATGGCATACTTTACCAGAAAGCCACCAAACCAACCAAAAATGCCACTCTATCTACCAGGAACACTGCTATGCATACCAAAAACACCATTGTTCAAACCCAGATAGCTGACAAACTGACAAGGAGAGCCAACCTACAGACTAAGAAAGCTGACCTATGGACCCAGAACGCTAACCTATGGACCATAAATGCTATGAAATGAACCAGAAACACTATGATAGGTACCAAAAATGCTACCCTATAAACTGGGAATGCCACTGTGCATACCAAGAGAGCTAAACTGGTCCAAAATGCCTAGAAAGGTCAATTTTGGTGTTGTACAGCCCTACTTTGGATTGTGTGATGTTTCCAGAGGCATGTGAAGTCTTCTTTGAGTAATTTTGATTGGTTCATGATGTCATATGATGTTTCATGATATATTTTGTGCTCTGGTATGTGGGATCATGCCCTACTGTTAAGGAGTTTCCTTATGCAAAAGTTTTCTCCAGTGAGAGGTTCTTGCCTTGTTGTTTGAGGATTGTTTCCATGACTCCAATGGGAATTTTTGTACCTCACTATTGAGGATTCGTAATAGTTTATGATTTTCTTATGTTTGATTTTCTTTCTTTGGTACTATGTCTATGAGGTATTTGTGAAGGCCTTATGCTTGTAATGGTTCATATGTATGCTTTATGTGCAGTATGTGCTCAGTGATGTTATATGTTCTTGAAGACCTCTTTGTGAGTATTCTTTCATGTGTTGTGATTTTATTTTATGTGTTACCCTATGGCTTAGCATATGATTAGGGGGAGTGGGCTTCCTTGTGATGACTGAGGTCACGTGAGTTAGGTTGCTTGGAAAATAGTTCGACAGGGCACAATGGGAGTTTTCCTCTTTATAATTTAGTCATAACTTGTAATAATTGTTTGGGTTTTGGTTTCACCTAATAAGATAATTCTATATGGTTAGGCCATATGAGATGGAAAGATAATCTCCCTTGTACTCACATAGGTTGAGATGGCTCCACATGTCTGTTAAGGGATTGTTTTCACCCTTCTTTTGTGAGGGTAGCTTATATGACTATTAGGAGTATGGATTTCTCCTCTTTGTGAGGATAGCATACATGTCTACTATGGGTGCATAATTACCTTCTCTATGAGGCTACCACGTAGGAGCGTGACTAGTAAGGATGGCCATATTCCCTTCTATATGAGGAAAACATGTGATGACACTTCATTCCTACATTTGACCATGTCCATATGCCATGATTTTACTGTATGCCACTGGAAGAGTCTATTGTTGATTTCAAACTTGTGAAGTTATCTGATTATTTCTGTGTTGAGTTAATTATGTGCTATATTGAGTCCCATGGTTGTTAGGTGTCATCCCAGGGCATGAGTGAGTGTTGTAACCCCATGTCATCTCCTATCACGGGGGGTGGTTCCTATTTGGTTCCACATGGTCGGGTGGTTTGATTCCTTCGCCCATTGGGATATTCTTCATTGGAGTTGCATGCGTGGATGTGGATTATATTTCTCTTCATCATGTGAGAAGACTTGTAGCTTGGTTTTGAGGAACTATTTGTTTTTTAATATGTGAGAAGACTTGTAGCTTGGTTTTGAGGAACTTTTTGTTTTTTAATATGTGAGAAGATGTACTAGGTTGGGTTTATGCTAGGTGTTACCTTTTATCTCTCCCCAAGACATTTGATCATTTGGAGCCACCTTGTAGCAACGATTTCCCTTGAGCGCTCAAAGTGGAAAAAATGGTCAAACTTTGACATCACGTAACTCAGAGACCATGGCACTTATGGACAATCCATTTGAACCTATGAGGTCATGTTTTCACTACCTAAAAAATCCTCTCTCAGTTTCAGACAACTCCATTCCATTTTCTTGTGGTGAGATTTTTTCTGTTGCATAAAAAATGGTCAAAAACCATGAATGAGAGGTGGCAAAATAGTGCATCTTTCGTTATGCTTGTCATGGGAATGAATCATTAGTGAAAGAACATATAAGTGGCTAGGTTTACACTAGGTGTTCCCTTTTCTTACTCCTTAAGACATTCGATCGTTCGGAGCCACCTCGTAGCGGCGTTTTCCCTTGAGAGCTCAAAGTGGAAAAAGGGTCAAACTTTGAAATAATGTAACTCAAAGATCATGATACTTATGGATGATCCATTTGAACCTATGGGGTCATGTTGTCACTACCTAAAAAATCCTCTCTTAGTTTTGGACAACTCGATTTCATTTTCTCATGGTGAGATTTTTTCTGTTGCATAAAAAATCGTCAAAAACCGTCAATGAGAGGTGGCAAAATAGTGTATCTTTCATTCTTCTCGTCATGGGAACAAACTGTCAGTGTGAGGGCATTCAAGTGGCTGGGTTTATTCTAGGTGTTCCCTTGTCTCTCTCCCCAAGACATGCGATTGTTTCGAGCCACCTCATAGCGACGTTTTCCCTTGAGCGCTCAAAGTGAAAAAATGATCAAACTTTGACATTGCGTAACTCGGAGACCGTGGAACTTATGGATGATCTATGTGAACCTATGGGGTCATGTTGTCATTGCCTAAAAAATCCTCTCTCAATTTCGGACAACTCGATTCCATTTTCTTGTGGTGATATTTTTTCTGTCGCATAAAAAACGATCAAAAACCGTTAGTGAGAGGTGGCAAAATAGTGCATCTTTTGTTTTGTTTGTTGTGCGAACAAACTATCAGTGCAAGTGCATCTTGGTAGCCAGGTTTATGCTAGGTGTTCCCTTGTCTCGCTCCCCAAGACATCCAATCATTCGGAGCCACCTCGTAGCAACATTTTCCCTTGAGTGCTCAAAGTGGAAAAAATGATCAAACTTTGACATCGCGTAACTCGGAGCCCATGGAACTTATGGATGATCCATGTTAACCTATGGGTTTGCATTGTTGCTGCCTAAAAAAACCTCTCTCAGTTTTGGACAACTCGATTCTATTTTCTTGTGGTGATATTTTTTCTGTCGCATAAAAAACCTTTAGTGAGAGGTGGCAAAATAGTGCATCTTTCGTTGTGCTCATCGTGGGAATGAACCGTCAGTGCAAGTGCATCTGGGTGGTTGGGTTATGCTAGGTGTTCCCTTGTCTCATTCCCCAAGATGTGCGATCATTCTGAGCCACCTTGTAGCGATGTTTTCCCTTGAGCGCTCAAAGTGGAAAGAATGGTCAAACTTTGACGTCACGTAACTCGGAGACCATGGCACTTATGGACGATCCATGTGAACCTATGGGTTTTTTTTTTTGCTACTTAAAAAATTCTCTGTTGGTTTCGGACAACTCAATTTTTTTTTGGTGGTGAGATTTTTTCTGATGCATCAAAACCGTCAAAAACTGTTAGTAAGAGGTGGCAAAATAGTGCATCTTTCATTTTTCTTGTCGTGGGAATGAACCATCAATGCGAGTGCATCCGAATGGTCGGTTTTATGCTAGGTGTGCCCTTGTCTTTCTCCCCAAGACGTCTGATCATTCTAAGTCACCTCATAGCGATGTTTTCCCTTGAGTGCTCAAAGTGGAAAAAATAGTCAAACTTTGACGTCGTGTAACTCAGAGACCGTGGTACTTATGGACAATCTATTTGAACCTATGGGGTCATGTTGTTGCTGCCTAAAATTGCCTCTCTCGGTTTTACACTATTCCTACTAGCCCTTCAAATCAGGTAATTCAACAATAACTCAAAACTTTCCCAAAACACTAAGTTATTTAACATATGTCAAAATTAGACATGGTTATTTATATTCAAATACTACAAATTTATAATCAAATGGTACAAGTTTATTATAAATGTATTTATAATCAAATGGTACAAATTTGGGCTCTCAAAATTTGTAAATCAGCCCCATGGACACTTTCATATATAAAATTTGGCATCTAATATAAATGATCAAGCTCATTACTGTTTATATTTACAAAATTTTACATCTAAATATGCAAATTACAACTCTTTGTTGTTTTTTAATACAAAAATTAGCATCTAGATATGCACATTACAACTCATTGTTATTTTTTTATACAAAATTTAGCATCTAGATATGCACATTACAACTCATTGATGTTTTTATATACTAAATTTGGCATCTACATATGCACATTACAACTCATATGCATATTATAGCTCATATTCATATAGAGAACATCCAAAAAAGTAAAGTTACAATGTTTCACAAAAGATATATACAAAATTGTCAAAATTATTCTACCATATTGTAGAATTATTCTTCTAGATGGCCCATAATCAATCAAGTGAACCTTCTCGATCATCTCTAACCCTTAGTGTCTCAAGTATTGCCTCGTGGTCAGATTCACAAACTTTCCACAAATCCTTGTTAAGATGTCTACCACGCTATTTAATCAAATGAATATTTGTTGCAACAATAAGGTTTGACTAATGAAGAATATGTCTATGTGTCTCAAAATCCTCAAACAACCAGGCATTAGAATTTTTGATAGGGTACCTGCATTTTATAGAAGGATAATTTAATGCTAAAATCAATACAATGACTACTAAATAATGAGTTTAAGAGGTCTTAATACAACTCGACACAACAATCGTAACTTCTAAGCCATGTCCCTGTCACAACAATGGATCCTATTGGGTACTCAATACCCTCTCCATCAACCACTATAGAAGTCAATTTCTTTTTGGCCTCAATACAATGAGAAAAAAAGTATTATATTCCTTCTTAGTTGTTCTCATTCGCAATAACTGCATATACATGACCTGCATTTAATAGAAGGATATAAGTTAATACTAATGAATTGAGCTTAAAATTTTAGCAAATTGCAACCCTTTACTTGGTTCAACTATGTCTAATACATGATCAAAATCCACTGATGCTTCAATCTGGTTTATTTGTAGTGCTCTAGGAAGTTGATATGTATCTAGGGTTTTCAAAGGTCTATAAGACCATTGGTCAACCCGCTCTTTTGATTCACAATCATACCACACAAAATGCATACACGAAGAGAAAAAACATGCAATCTATCTAGTATAAATAACTAGTGATGTTGCATTTGAACTTCTAAATGAATGCATGTCACTTGATCCAGTAAGTGTAAAACAATCTAGATAGTTTTCAATGTTAGATTCACGTATTAACCAAAAATATATAGAAACCATAGACTTACTTGCATTACCTGGTCCCATTGTAGAGTTACACCATTGCACAATTGTTTTTGCATCTATTAGCATTGTACCACCTTCGTACTTCAATTCCTCTCTCGTAAGAAATATTTTCACACATGCTCCCACACCATCATCCTCTCCCTTTCCATTCCTTGCCTCAATGAAATTCCAAAAATGTTGCACACCACTTGTCACATGCATCCTAGTCAACCAGTAGAACATCCTTGCATTCTTGAATTGTGCGGTGAAATTGTCCGACCATATTAAGTGTTGGTTGTATCTTATATCTCTTTCCCTTAAACTTTCATAGAAGATTGTAAAGCATCCTTCCAAAAAATCTAAGGAATGAGTATGATCATCACTGATATAGAAGTGATACTCTCTTATAACTGTAGGATTTGAGAAACATAAATCCACAGAACCCAAAGAAACCTGCATGCAAGAAACCTGTCACAGAGAAAGAGAGAGAAC
Organism: Cryptomeria japonica; assembly: GCF_030272615.1. NCBI lineage: Eukaryota > Viridiplantae > Streptophyta > Pinopsida > Cupressales > Cupressaceae > Cryptomeria > Cryptomeria japonica. The sequence goes on from NC_081411.1 coordinate 625,808,313, forward strand.
AAATACAAGGGTTTTGGCTCTGACAAAGTGAAAAGATTTATTATCAGAGAAAAATAAATCAAGAATATTGACAATAATACAAGAGATCAATCCTTATAAAGGAGATCAACACCGAAAGGAAAACCTAACCCTAAGGTGAGAGCATTTGATAATTAAATATTAATTATTAAATGACTAATGTATGCATAAAGAGAAATCTTAAGAGGAGAGTAAAGTTAATTAATTACTTTACTCTAACACCCCCCCTTAAGATGAGCTACAATGCAGCTACAAACAATGCAAAAGAAAGCAAAGGAACTACAATGCAAAAGAGGGTCTCGGCAACAAGGCCTGATCAGGTACCCGAATACAAGAAAATCTCTATAAAGCGGAGTAAAGGAGAAAACCTAGTGGGAAAAAACTCCTCTCCAAAAAGAGATACAGAAACATGTTGAAAAGAAAACATGAAGGAAGGAAGGCCTCACTGAGACCCCCCAAGGACAAATTCCTTCACCCCAAGCATGGAGCGCAACTGAAGATAGCGCGGAGATGCCAAAGGTTTAGTGAAGATGTCTGCAACCTGCTCCTCTATAGGAATGTACTCCAAGATGAGAGAACCATCCTGAATCAACTGCCTGATGAAGTGCATGTGGATTTCAATGTGCTTTGTCTGCTGATCCTCCACTGGGTTGCGAGAAATGTGAATGGCACTCTGATTGTCGCACCAAAGAAGAGTGGGACAATCTGGAGGAAACCCAAACTCTGTCATCAACTGCCGAAGCCATAAAACCTCCTGACTGGCTAACACTGCTGCACGGTACTCAGCCTCTGTAGATGATAATGCAATAGCAGACTGCTTCTTGCAAGACTATGTAATAGGACTAGAACGAAGGCAAAAAACAAAGCCAGAAGTAGACTTTTGATCATTGACATCACCAGCCCAATTGGAGTCAGTGAAGCCAATGATGTGAGGGGATCCTGAAGTGTAGTGAATGCCATAATGTGTGGTGCCCCGAATGTACCTCAAAATACATTTGGCTGCTTGCCAATGGCTCTCATGAGGATCATGGGAGAACCGAGAGACAAGGCCAACCGCAAAGGAAAGATCAGGATGAGAATGTGTCAGGTACAACAAACTGCCAACCAACTGCCTGTAAAAAGTGGAGTCTATTGAAGGACTAGAGCAAGTGGAAGACAAAACAACACCTGACTGAAATGGAGTGGGGGCAGACTTGCAATCAAGCATACCAAATCACTGAAGCATATCAAGAGCATACTTCTCCTGAAATATGGAAATCCCATCCGAAGACTGAATAACGTATAGACCCAAAAAGAAGTGCAAGAGACCAAGATCTATCATCTCAAACTGCTCCATCAAAGCTCTCTGAACACTTTGAATCATGGAGGATAAGCTACTTGTAAGAATGAGATCATCTACATATAGCACAAGAATCAAAAGATCACCCTCCTGGCACTGAATATACACAGTGTGATTGGAATGACAACATGTGAAGTGAGAGGAAAGCAGGAAAGAGTCCATCTTCTCATGCCAAGCCCTAGGGGCTTGTTTGAGACCATATAATGAATGACAAAGTTTGCAAACCAAAGAAGTGTCCTACACAAATCCCTGAGGCTGCTCCATATAGATCTCCTCATGTAGGTCTCAATGCAAGAAGGCACTCTTCACATCCATCTGAAACACTATCCATCCCTGTGAAGCTGCAAGTGAAAGTACCAGGCATATAGAATTCATCTTGGCGACAAGAGCAAAGGTCTCAGAGTAGTCAATACCCTCTACCTAAGAAAACCCCTTCATAACAAGATAGGCCTTATACTTATCAATAGAACCATCTGTAGCATACTTGGTATGATACACCCACTTGCACCGAACCAACTTTCTTCCCTTAGGAAGAGGACAAAGATCCCAAGTATGATTCTTCATCAAAGAAGAATACTCCTCATCCATGGCCCTATCCTACTCAAGGTGTCCTGTGGCCTCTGAAAACTTTTGAGGATCATCTAAAAGGGCATGACTCAAAAGACTAGAACCAGATGTCTGAGCACGAGTGCGACGAGTATCAGAAGGATCACCTGCCAAAGAACCAGCTGCCTCAACAGTATCATGGGCCCACCTCGGCAAAGACAGAGCAACTGGTGGTGGTGGAGATGGAGGATCATCATCTACATCATCCTCAAGAGATGAAGAGGAAGGAGTAGGCAATGAGGGAGAAGCTGGTGATGGAGAATCCATCTGAGGATAGAGCTCATCAAATTGGACATCCCGCCAAAACAGGACCTCTCTAGAATCAGGATCAAACAACCTGTATACCTTAACATCCTCACAGGAGCCAACAAATATGAGTGGTCAGCTCTTCCTCTCCATGGCTTTCCACTGAGCATCAGGAATAAATTCCCAAGCCTCACTACCAAAAACTCAGGATGTAGAAACATCAGGCTTGACATGGGTCCAAGCCACCTCAAGAGTCATATGTCGCAATGCCGTATGAGGCATCCGATTCTGAATATAATTGGCACAATTGACTGCCTCAGCCCAAAATGAAGAACTCATAGCTCGAGACTATATCATACAATTTGCCATCTCCCATAAGGTTCTGTTCTTTCTCTCAGCAACACCATTTTGCTGAGGGGTGTAAGGAACTATAAACTGATGATGTAAACCATGCTCAGTGCAAAAATCTCTGAAAGCCTGATTTACATACTCCCCCCCATTATCTATGCATATCCTCTTGATAGAAAGTCCAGATTGCTTCTCCACAAATGTCTTAAAAATCCTGAAGGAGTCAAAGACATTCGACTTGTACTTAAGAAAGTAAACCCATGTACGTTTGGAGAAGTCATCAATAAAAGTGAGCACATAACGAGCCCCTGAAAAGGAAGGAGTCGGAAAGGACATAAGATCACTGTGTACCAACTCTAGGGCTACCCTAGCATGAGAGGCTCGAACCTTAGGAAAAGGATCGCGATGATGTTTGCCAAGAACACAACCACAACATACACCATCCATACAAGAAATCTGTGGAAGCCCAATCACAAGTGCCTGTGTACTCATCTGCTGTAGATATCTATAATTGACATGGCCAAAACACTCATGCCAAAGCCTGCTCACTGAATCTACATGTGCGATAAGAGAGGAACCAACAGTGTCTGAACTCTCAAAGCCATCAAAACTATATAAATGAGATGCAGAATCCACACTCCCAGTAGCCACAACCAAGTCAGGATCATGAAGATCTCAAATAACCACATCATGAGGTGAGAACTCAACTGTCTTACCAGAGCTAGAGTGGCAAATCTGATAAACGGATAGAAGGTTTGTCGAAATGTTAGGAACCAAAAGTACATCCTGTAGACAACCACCATCCAATGAAATAGTACCAAAACCCTAAACGGAAAGTTATGTTGAGTCACCAATTGCAATATGTCTAGTGCCTGTAGGGGCAAGAGCGGTGACCAAATCCTCTGTGTGTGTCATATGGTGAGAAGCACCAGAATCTAGAATCCAAGTGGAAGCGGAGGACATTGCTCATGCAGAAAGAGCATGACCTTTCCCTGTGGGCTGTGAAGGAGGCTGAGGTGCACTGATATTATGCTACTGCATGGCTTCCTCCAAAGCCTCTAAATGTTTCCAACACCTGGAAACGGGATGTCCTTCCTTGCCACAAAAACTGCAAGGATCACCAGATTGCTTCTTAGTCTTGGAGGAAGACTCACCAGACTTTGAAGATTTGCCCTGTTTAGAATTGGACTGTGGTTTTGAATCAAACTTAGGTGGTGGCTTGGAGGGATTCTCACTAGCCTCTGAATCTTTCTTAGGCTTTGGTTTCTGCTTCTGTTTTCCTTTGGAGGACTGGGCTACCAATGCTTGGTTCTGTGAACCTGAAAGTGAATCCAACTGCTTAAGCTTAGCTTGCTCACAAGTCAGACGATCACAAAAGACCTCAAAAGAAGGCATGACATGTTGAGCACCCAAGGCATCCATGGTGGAATAGAAGGTCGAAGAGAAGATCTGAAATGGACCCCGAAGTTTGGAGAGGATTAGGAAAATGCACTCTATATCAGTCTTAGTCTTACCACAACCTTGCAAGATAGATCTTTGTTGTTTGAACTTCATCAGAAAGTCCTCAATAGAGGGAAATGAATCAGGTACCAAGGAAGTTAACTCTGCCTCAAGCTGCAAAGCTCTAAACTCGTTGACAGTACCAAAAAGTCCTTCAAACTTGGTCCAAATGGCTCAAGGAGTGAGACAACCCTCAAGATGAAACTGGAGACTGTCGGAAATGTGTAAAGCCATCAATCCCATAGCCTGATCCATATTGTTCCTGTGTTGCATAACCTCAAAAAGACATGTCAACTGAGGTTGAACCTCATCCAAAGAGGAACATAACCCTCAAAACTGGAGAAGATTCATCATGTGACCCTTCCAAGTGTCGTAATTATGTGGTGTGAGAGAGTCAATAGGTCTGTCAGCCATCTCGTGAACTGTGCCTCAACTGCTCTGTATTTTTTAATTTATTAAGTGTTCTTTCAGAACTAGACAGAAGATGCAAAAGGGGTTTGATTGTTTTGTTTTGGTGTTTGTATATTCTGGTTTTCTGATGTAAATAATAGAAAGGAAGAGAAAACACCCCCCCACAATGCAAAAAACTAATCCCTAGTACAAACTGAAAGCCTGAAAAAGATAGAAGGCAGTAACAGGTTGAGACAAAATTTTGAGCACCTAAATAATTTACTAAGGAAATAGACTGTAGATCTGAAAAGAGCATAGAACTACCTTTCTGACACCTATTTGCTTTCGAAAAATGGAGCAAAAACGAGCAAGTTATGCCCCTTGGAGTGCAAAAAGGCTCCTCAGAATTTGACTGTGAAAAAATGCAATCAAACTAGAGAAATAGGAAAAAATTCCTACACCATTAGAACGGGCTTGGAGTTAGCTTTCCAATGCCTATTCATTTTCGAAAAACAGAGATCGGACGCTCGAGTTATGCCTGATTTTGTAAAATAGCTCCAAAAGGGCTTAGATGGGCCCTTAGAGCCCTCAAGGGCTAAAAAAAAAAGGCCCCTGGTCCTCTGGGCCACCAGGACCTGGCGCAGGGGGTGGCAGTGTGGGGGTGGCATAGGGGTGGCACCGCTAGTTCCAATGGAGTGCGGGAGGCGCACGGGCGGCACGGGGGCGGCAGGATTCGCCGGCGGCGCGACAGTGTCTGCTTGGCCGCGGCCGGTGGTTATCGCGGGTGGCGGTGGCCGCCGGGCTGCACACCTGCAGAGCGTGCTCCAAACGGACTGCACCCATGATTATAAAAAATGCGCTATTTTTATTTATTTATTTATTTTTATTTTTGAATGTGCCTCGAACTGCGTGCCCTGGGGTCGTACGACCTTGGGGCAATTTTTATTTTTTTTGCCTTTTGGAGCAACTGTGTCCAAATCGGACGAATTTTATATGAAAATAGGGGTTTTTGGGTGCTACGAGCTCAACGGTGAGGTCCGTTTGGGCTCAAAGTGCACCAAAAAAAATACCCTCCTATTCCAAAATAAAAAATAGAAGACAAAAATAGATCTGATGCAACCAAAACCTAGATCTCAAAAATCTTTCAAAAATCTGAACAAGCTGCAGCAGATAAGGCTCTGATACCATGTAGGATTTGAGAAATATAAATCCACAGAACCCAAAGAAACCTGCATGCAAGAAACCTGTCATAGAGAAAGAGAGAGAACAAATACAAGGGTTTTGGCTCTGACAAAGTGAAAAGATTTATTATCAGAGAAAAATGAATCAAGAATATTGACAATAATACAAGAGATCAATCCTTATAAAGGAGATCAACACCGAAAGGAAAACCTAACCCTAAGGTGAGAGCATTTAATAATTAAATATTAATTATTAAATGACTAATGTATGCATAAAGAGAAATCTTAAGAGGAGAGTAAAGTTAATTAATTACTTTACTCTAACAATAACCTTTATGTCCTCCTCGGTGCTATCATGTGCATGCATGAATGCTATGTGTACAAAAATTGTAACTTGTGTAGAGTGGTAATACATAGATTGTACTTCATTTTGCATCTTTAGTGTATAATTCTCAGCAAAATCAACAATAGAGACACCTTACACAACTTGAATTTCTCATCTAACCACCTAGGTCTATGTGTGTGACCTATGTACTCATACACTAGTTTCTCTTGAAACATCTTCATAAAATCAGCTATGCATATATCCCTTTTCACTAACTCACACCTCTTTAATTATTTTCCATCTTTAACACCATATGTGACTAACTTGTATTTTCCAATACAAACTAGTTCCTTACCAACTTCATGTTTGCTATCCAGATGTAGGCATCTATGCAATTGTTGCAAACTGCCACATGTAGGACAAAACCCTCTCAAACGCATCATCTTATAGTAAATGCACCCGTCATCTCATCTACATAGTACACTTGAAATAAATTCTCTTGGTGACTTAGGAGGTGCTTGTAGACCACATTCCTGCAAAACATTGTTAGTATGCAAAGTACAACATATATAGTGATAAATATCATAATGCATGGAAAATTCAACATGGACCCTACAACAACATGTAGTACATGCATGGTTAATCTTACCATAAAATGGTTTTGTCATCTCAAAAAATATTTGACTAATTTTAATCTGAGGAAAGCTTTGAAGAAACCTTTCATAAAATTGTGTTTGATTTTTATCTAAATAGTGTTTTGGATGTGGCTCACTATTACTGATTCCAATTCGCCTTCAGACAACATCTCTTTGGTTGGGTGAAACCCTTGTGTTGTCATGCCAATATTTCTCAATTAACATTCTTAGTGCATCAACAACAACCTTGTCCTTGTGTGGGAGTCTACCCAAGAATGCCCAAAGAGAATTATTGTTAGGATCCTCGATTTTCTCTCACCTCTCTAAGGCATAGTGTAATGTGGTTCTACTTATCCTTAATGACTTGCTTGTTTTTCTTATTAAATGAGATTTTTTCATTTCCTTTCCCATTATGGTTGATGTGAGGACACGACGAGTAACATTAGCATCTTTAGTGCGTGATTTCAAACCAATGGCTTGGTATGAATCAAAAATATTTCTCACAGTGGTTCTTTCACTATTATTTTCGGATGTTCTTAACCCCAAACTTTTCATTGTCTCTCTAAATTTCAGTTTTTTAATCATTTCAAAAACTAATTGGCATCTTCCACTTTGATTTAAGTTTTCAAAATAGTTATTCCAAATTCTTCTAACCATTCTTCTACAAGTTCTTTCGGAAATTTTATCATGCATTGGCTTCACAGTATTTTAATCAATATCTATTAGGAACTTTGGTTTTCTATGAATTATTGTAAGAGGTATTAAGATTGGTGCATGCTCTTTGTTTTCATTAGGTGCATTATGTGCATTGATCACATCAGATTCAAATGGTATATCTTCTTCAATTTCATTAACATGTGCATTGATCACATCAGATTCAAATGGTATATCTTCTTCAATTTCATTAACATGTGCATTCACCAAATCATTTTCAAATGGTGTATGTTCATTGCATTCATTAGGTGCATTCATCATATGTATTTGAATTGGTGTATGTTGATCATTTTGATTTCATGCATTCATCATATCAATTTCAATTGTTGAATGTTCATCACTTTCATTAGGTGCATTAGATGACGTACCTTCATGTAATCTCCTCATACGCTCCCTTTATCTTTCCTTTGCTGCCTCTCTTATTCTTTCCCATTGTCCTACACATAACATCATGATGACAATCCACAATCAAATGGCAAAAAAATAACAAATGATCATCATTCTATTATAATCTAAAGTAACAATAATAAAATAACTTAAAAAAAAACCAAAATACAAGAAAAATCAATCATGATCAAAGCAAAAAAACAATAAATGATCATCATTTTGTTATAAGCTAAAGTAATAATGATAAAATAACTTTTAAAAAATCCAATATACGAGACACATAAATCATTTCAAAGAAAAAGAGACAAAAAAATATGAAAACCTGACTGTTACTGTCCCAGAAAATCATGTGCAAAAGTAGTGGGGCCCTCAAAAAAATTGCAACACTAGTTTTTAGGCCATTGGGACTAAAATATATTAAGATTTTCCCATAACCCATATGGGTTATGGAAACCTTTAATGTGAACATTCACAATTTCTCATAATCCATATGGGTTATGTAGAACTAGGAAAAGGAGAGGGGGACATGGATACGGAGAGAGGAGATTGGGAAAAGGAAAGGGGGAGAGGGAGAGAGAGGGAGATTGGGAAAAGGAGAGGGAGAGAGGGAGGGAGAGGGAGATTGGGAAAAGGAGAGGGAGAGAGGGAGAGAGAGAGAGAGAGAGAGAGAGAGATTAGGAAAAGGAGAGAGGGAGAGGGAGAGGGAGAGAGAGGGAGATTGGGAAAAGGAGAGGGGGAGAGGGAGAGAGTGATGGGGGGAGAGAGAGAGAGAGAGAGAGAGAGAGAGAGAGAGAGAGTAGGATAAGGAGAGGGGTATGGATGGAGAGGGAGATTAGGAAAAGGAGAGGGGGAGAGGGAGAGGGAGAGAGAGAGAGAGAGAGAGAGAGAGAGAGAGAGAGAGAGAGAGTAGGGGGAGAGGGGGTAAGAGAGAGAATAGGGGATAGGAAGAGAGGGGGAGAATAGGATAAGGAGAGAGGGATGGATGGAGAGGGGGAGAGAGAGAGAGATTAGGAAAAGGAGAGGGGAGAGGGAGAGGAAGAGAGAGGGATATTGGTAAAATGAGAGGGGCAGAGGGAGAGAGAGGGAGATTGGGAAAAGGAGAGGGAGAGAGAGAGAGGGGCGGGGGGGAGAGGGGGTAAGAGAGAGAATAGGGGATAGGAAGAGGGAGAGAATAGGATAAGGAGAGAGAGAGAGAGAGAGAGAGGGAGTAGAGGGGAGAGGGGGTAAGAGAGAGAATAGGAGATAGGAAGAGAGGAATAGAATAGGATAAGGAGAGGGGGATGGAGAGATAGTTAGAGTTAAAGAGACTAGGGTTTCAGGAGAGGGGGAGGGAGGGAGATTGGGAAAAGGAGAGGGGGAGAGGGAGATTGGAAAAAGGAGAGAGAGAAGAGAGAGAGAGAGAGAGAGAGAGAGAGAGAGAGAGAGAGAGAGAGAGAGAGAGAGAGAGAAAGAAAATAGGAGATAGGAAGAGAGGGAGAGAATAGGATAAGGAGAGGGGAGGGAGAGAGAGGGGAAGAGATAGAGGAGAAATTGGGAGAGGGAGAGGGAGAGGGAGGGTGGAGATGGAGAGAATAGGAGAGAGAGAGAGAGAGAGGGGGGAGAGAGGGGGGAGAGGGAGAGGGAGGGGGAAAGAAAGAGAGAGAAGGGGGAGAGGGTGAGAATAGGATAGGATAATGTGTGTGTGTGTGTGTGAGAGAGAGAGAGAGAGAGAGAGAGAGAGAGAGAATGGGATAGGGAGAGAGAGTAGGAGGAGAGGGTGAGAGACATGAGGTAGAGAGAACGAGAAGGAGAAAAGGGTGAGAGAATCGAAAAAGAGAGAATTATAAGGGGTAGATAGATGAGATAGAACTCAAGGAGGATAATTAGGGCTTAGAATAGACAAAGACGATGATGGGGGAAGGAAGACGAGAGAGAGAGGAAAAGAAGAGATACATGCATGTATACAAATATATATACATATATCTATATAAATATATGTATATATAGCTATAGATATGCATATATACATACATAAACACATTATATAGGTATGTCTAACATATGTGTAGTAAATGCTAAGTTTACAAGCATACATTATTGTCTTCATAACCCATACGGGTTTTGTGAAACACAAATAAATGTTTTTAGTTTTACATAACCCGTATAGGTTTTGTGAAACACAAAATAATGGTTTTAGTTTTACATAACCCATATGGGTTATTTAGAACTGCGAATAGTACTTTTTGTTTTTCAAAACCCGTGCGGGTTTTGGCTTGGTAAGAGGGTTGGAAAATGACCCTAAGGCTTGCAAGCCCTTTTCCCCCCCATTTTTGTCCCTTTACACATTTTTTCATCCTCCAACATGATTTCTCGACTTTTACAAATGATCAACTGGGTATTTCTAAAATTACCACCATAATCTCACACATCTTCTCAGTTTTCTGACCATATAATTTTTTCTATTTTTGGACATTAGCATAGTAAACTTTAATTTTCTTTATCAATGCCTTAACAGTCCTCACAGACATATGTCTACAATTTTTTTAATAAATTTTAATATACCTAACAAGATTCTAGATAAATTACATATTATTGTTCTACACTATATTCTATACACTTTTTTAAAAAAAGTTTGCGTTTTTTATTATTTTGATGCAATTTATGCCCAGTGCACAAACAGGTACCAAATTTTCGGGATGCAGTCACTTCAAAAAATCATAAAAAACAAAATACTCAACAGAAAATTACAAAAAAATACACAAATTCTAGATATCACTCTTACCTACTATCCTACCAAAGGGTTTTGAAAAATAATAAATCTAACTATATATTTTGTGCAATGCACACAAACAGCTATGTTATGTTTTTCTAAAAACATCATGAACAGCGTTTCATGCATGAAAGGTTTGACCCTCTTAATATTATCCAATTTTAAAAAAAATTAGTCGTTTAGAAACTAGATTTAGAGTAATACAATTCTTATTCTTTTCTCAACTCCTAGTTTTGAGTGCATGACCTTCAAATATCTCTTTGAAGTTCAGGTTTACCTGTTTTCGGAAAAAAAGTGGCCACTTATACCCCCTTTTTTGTTCACCATCTTGGTGCATTTACCCTTTTGAAAAAAAGTGTAACCCAATATTATGGGATCACCCATATATGTATATACACATATATATACATACATATACATATGTATGTATATATACACATATATGTATATATATACATACACATACATATATATACATATATATGTATATATGTATGCATATATATACATATATGTATACGTATATGTATATATATGTGTATATGTATATATATGTGTGTGTATATATACATATAGATATATATATACACATGTATGTATGTATGTATGTATGTATGTATGTATGTATTTATGTATGTATGTATGTATATTTTGAATGTGTATATATATATGACTAGACTCCTCCAGAATGCACTCAACACTAGTACTTATAGATGGATGGAGAACCCTTTCAAAGTCATACCGATTGACTCACTGATGATTTACACCAGTTTTTTTGTTGCTTCTACCACAGTCAAGCCCTATAAATTGTAAGGGGCTTACAGGTCGACCCCATTCTCAGTTCACTGATTACTCTCTCCTAGTTAGTCATATGCCCGAGCTATTACCAATGCGCCTATTTTTCTCACTCCCAGTTGTTGATATGCCCACTATCGATTCATAATCTTGGGAATTGAAGGGATATGGCCAACACTAGAGAAGAGGGGCCCATTCAAGGGAGGTGGTTTGGAGAGAGATATGAACAAAATAGATTTCCGATCTCCTCCCACCCACCCCTACTTCGCGGTTCAGCTCTGCCTATAAATAGAACTGAGGTTGTTGCTCAATGTCAGGTATAATCACCATCATGTTTGATCCAGATCTACCATGAAGCATCCAAAACTAACTTGAGAAAATAAGGTAATCTGTCAAGAATCGATCTATTCAAAATTATGTACCCCTTGGCGATAAAAGGTTGACCCATTCAAAAAAAATGGTTAGTCTCTTCATCTGAGAACTAGCCTAAGGTAAGGGAGTGGGGAAACTATAGTTGCCTTTCAGTCAAGATTCTATACGTCCTATAAAATTGTAGGGACCAACTACAATAGAATTGTAATAGCCCTCCCACCCTACATGAGGAGATTTTTATTCTATTGGTAGGGGTAGGCATGTTGCGTATAGATGGCTAATGCCTAGCCAAATTGCTAAATTAATTTATTAACCTTGTTTCTCAACTCTAGCAAGTTAATTAATCCTAAGGGCTTCTACCTAGATTGATAATTTCTCCTCCGCCCTACATTGGTTATCTACATGATACAACTAATGCCCCCGCTATTGATGATAGGGGAATATAAGGGTGACACAATTGATGCCCTACCAACTAGCCATAAAATAGTAGGGGCCAAGCACCCTACATGGAGAGAAACGAGGCAAGGATTCTCGACTGAGATCAAAAGATAGGGCTCTGAAACCCTTATAGATTATAGGGGACTAAGATCAGATAGATAGGGCTCTGAACCCCTTATATATTGTAGGGCCCTATTGATTACTTTCCACTAGACCTTCCTCCCAACTATATTGTCCCCCCCAACAACTTGTATAAGGCAGGTCCCCCACATGTTTTCTCGACTACAACTTGAGAAACAGAGAATCGATTTTCCAATATAATCTCTCCTCCCACCCTTTGAGAATAGTAGGGATCTACCGACTACCAACCGAATGGTAGGGGCCCAACTATATATATATTGATATAATTTAGCTTATATCCTATTCTTTTAGTGAGCTAAGGTAAGCAATTAGGAAATATAATTTTTAATTTTTTTGGTCTTATTATAATTCAAATATTTTCATTGTTGGACCATTAAATATTAGATATTTTATGTTTTATCCCAAGAGGGATGTTGGGATTATGAAGTGGTCATTTCAAGATGATTCATAATTATTATGACAAGAATCTAGGATAGGTTGTAATTGTAAATATGATTGTGTAAGTGACAAGATATCTTGAATACAAAATATAGTAGAAGTTTTTAGTGCATATTTTAAATTTATTTTTCCCACAAAATAGGGTATGAAAATTTTGGGCACCCAACTTGATATGATATCTATAGATAAATTCATTGTTGGAGACTTACAATGGGCCCTTTTCATTTTAGCTTCACAACATTTCATTGTATGAAATAGATGTTTTGTAATATCTTTTACGAATGAAATTTTATGGATTATTGTGGCTATTGGATGAAAAACCATAAGTTGTAGGAGTTAAAGGATGAAAATATTTTTATTGGATAGGGAATTCTCATCCAATGAGTGCAAAGTTTCTTCACAAGTAGTTTTAAATAAGATAGTTTCAATGTGGTGTGTTTGTGTACAAGTGCAAGTTTGTAATTTGATTTTAGTTTGTTGTAGGTGTTGTTGCTACCATATAGAGTATATTTCAATTTAATTTTGTGTTTCATCATATTACTCATAAAATTTCAAGTGTAATACCTAGTGACTGTTGATACTAAAGAAATGGAGATGTTAGAAATCAACATTAATTCATTCTAGTAATGAGTCCACCCATAAGCTACATGAATTCGAACCATTTCAATAAAATATCAAGAAAGAAAAACATCAAACATGGAGAGTTAAAGTAAACATATAAACACAATAATGGTTCTCCCATGATCAAACATGCAGCTCTTCCTTGGCCTCATCCTCTCCAAGATCATGTTGTTATTAATGTTTCTCTTAGTTTAAGCACCAATACAAGGATGACAGATGAATATTCGAAGATGGTTGATTGTATGAAATTTGTGGGTGAGTATTCAAGAGCTTGTTGAATGTCCATAGTAACACCAATGATAGTGGTAATACTATGAAAATGGAATACAAAACCCCTTGAGATATGCAAAGAAAACCTCAATATACTTGCTAGCCAACCTCCTCTTATAATGGAAATGGGATCTCCTCTTTATAAGAAGAATGGGCTAATGGATACTCATGATTGAATGCCTTAAGAGGGGCTAGGATTGCTTGCGGATTCCATGATCCTCAATCCATGTTCTCTTCCTCAAGTAATCACATGTTGAAAAGTGTTGTAATGCCCACCAAGAAACCCTAGAGAATGAATCCAACCAACAACCTAGCTAGACATTATAGAGATTTAAAAAAAAAAAGAGATACATCACATTATTCTTAAAGGAAATGCATACATTTATATTAACATGATCACAAACACTAAAGTGCAAGTGGAAATAAACTCATAAAATATAACCTACATTCTCTAAGGTTTCCCAACGTCATTACTGATAATGCAATAATAATAAAGATACACAAAGCATTCCCTAATTAATCTATTGATTCATCATTACACATAGCATAAGATAGTAACCATTTTAAATCCATAGAAAGATAATAATGAGATAAAATCAAAGATGCACAACCTCCACATGAACAATGAATCAACATGAACTAGAAAGCCTTAAAAAATGAAGTCCCCAAATGCAATGAAGTCTTAAAAATAAAATCCACAATACCCCTTTGCAATTCTTCAAAATATCCCTTCTCAAATTCACATCAAAATCTCCTCCAAACGCATGCAAATTCAAGACTCTTCTCTACAATTCCCCCTTTTTAAAGAAAACCATTCATCCACAAAAATACCACCATACAAAAATTCCAAAACTATCCTCCATAACTTACCAAAACACACTCCACCCCCAAAAATGAAAACTCAAATGAAAATAAGACTTTCGTCTTGTACTGAAGACCCAATTCCAACAAAAGATCACTCCCATCAAATAAATAAAAATAATAATTTAAACTCAATTACCAAATTCCAACTCCCACAAATAAATGAATAAATAAATAAATAAATAAATAAATCATAAATCATTACCACATAACGAAAATGCTATAATAATATTATCCACAAAATAATGTAAATAAGAGGTAACATAAACAATATAATATGAGACCCATTTATATACCCCCACATAATTAATCATTGAAACTTAGGATTATACATTATAATTTATTATTTACCTAAACCATACAACAAAACAACAATAAAATTAAATAAAATACACCAAACATTCATACACAACATATATATATAAACATAAAATACACGAGCAGGTGAAAGAGAATCACAACATCACACCCCGCTTATATATGAGTGATGTGAAATCTTTCCTTTCACATCCACAAAAGTAAAACATCATAGAAAATATATAACATAATAGATGGCTTCAACATCATTTGCATCTAATGTAGACACTAAATTAGGGTTATCACAAGATAAATCATCAATCATGACCTAACTTCAATAATTAATCCAAAGTATAGAATCAACATCATCATAGTAATCACAATGAATCTACTATTATCAAAGAAAATATCAATATAAAGAGTGAAACAAGAAGGAGTATCAGGAAAAAAAACAAGTTCATAAGTATCTAACTTAACCTATCATAAAGGATGAATTAGGGAAGGGCACTACAAGTGTCAACAAGGGAAGACTTGAGAGGGAAATGGAAAAAGCCTTAAAGGCTTGATAAGACATGAAGGAAGCCATTAATGGCCAAGTTGATGGGTTTGGGCTTAACCTAGGGTTGGAGGAATGTGTAAGAGTTAAATGGGGGATAGAATAGTCAAATCCCATGTGGGTTTTCTTGTAAAAGTGAGAAGGTTTTGAAGGCTTTGTAAGAGCCTTAATGGTTGAGAAGTGGGAATGGTTGAAAATGCAAGTGGGTGAGGGTATTTAAATTAAATAGGATAATTATTTAATTAAATTCTATGTGTGGGAGGAAAAAGGATTTAAATAAATATTAATTTATTTAAATGTGAGAGGTTGGGTTTTAGGACAAGAGGAATTAGTTAAACAAATATGGTTTGTTTATTTGATTAATAGTCAGAACATGATTTAATGAATTAAATCAAATAAATTGAAGAATTTATTTAAGTAATACAAGAACATAGCTAGGGTGAATTAATTAAATATTAATTTAACTAATAGTCAAAAAAGGGGAATGCATTAATTAAATGCGAATTTAATTAATAGTTGAACGATTGATAGTTAAACAAATATAAAATTCATTTAATTAGGTATAAAAAATTCAAGTGCCTACAATTGTTATTGCTTTTGTATTAAATTTTGGATATTTTATTCCATTTTTTTTTACTATTTTATGGGAAGTTTACTATTAGTTCTAGCATCAAGGACCATTTCTAACATGTGTATCTTTCTTTGGTGCTTTATGGGCAAAGTTTGACAATGTAATGTTGAAATGCTTAATGTTTAATTCATCTAATTTGTTTATGGTTATTTTTTATGTTCCAAATCTCATTTTTCTATTCTTGGCAAAAAAAAAATTATGTTATAATAGTCATTATTCATCTAAAAATAAAAACTATGATTTATAAGTGGCAATATTTTAAAGCATTTTTGGTGTATTAGTAGTGTTGACTAGAACTAGTTGATTGTGATGTTTAATTCTGAAATTTTTGAAATGGGATAACCATCATTCCTAGATCTAAAAAAAAATCATATTAAAAAATTTAGTTATCTTATTAGAGTGGTATCAGGTCCAAGATTTGATTTTTTGGGGGTTGATTAATGTTTCTGAGTGATAGGGAGCTTGGGTATAGAGAAGAGAGCTGAAGAAACTAGATCAAGGAGAAAACATGGATGAACCAAGGAAAATGTTGACTAGTTTTTATTTTTGACTATATTTTTTAGTGACTAACAACAATCTCCTCTTTCTTTCATAACTATCCATCGTTGTTTGTAAACTGCTTGCTAACCCTTATAATTTATCAAATTGTGAATTTATATACTTTAGGATGTCCTATTATTTTGTTCTACTTATTTTCTCTCTTCTTTTAGTAGCACCCACAGTGGAACGCATAGCAACACCCTCTCTAGAATACACATTTCTTCTCTCATGTCTTTTCTTCTCTCTCCTTTGTTTGACTTAGTCTTCTTTTTTCTCCATTAGGGTTGGCCATTGGCACCTGACCCCCTCTTGGAACCTAACCCTCTCTCATATGATAAGCATTAAGAAGACAAAAAAATTATCAGTCATAGTCTTATCCTTATTTCTTGATTTCTTTCTAATCCAATAATAGATTTAAAATTTAAAATTTCTTTTGACACACCCCAACACAACTTAACCAAGTTCCCGTCAATGAAACCAATGTTAGCAAGAAATATAAGGGAGACAAACTAGAGTTCTATTATTGAAGGATTTATATAGTTGTAGTCTTAATACCCTAGACTGATTCCTATTAGGGCTACAAATAGAGTATTATTGATCCTACTTAAGTACTTAATCAGAAAGAAACATCACATACATAGATTAGACCCAAAATTATATGTATTTATATTCATATATCAACATATAATAAGTACGTTCCTTAAATAACTTGAATTTGTATCTTATATCACTTATCTATCCTTATCTTTTCTTATCTATATCTTATTTTATGTCTCTTCTATATCCTCTATATTCTAATGAATAGAGATCTATCTCCTATACAAATATATTCTAAAGGGGACATATCCCTTAGATAGTAACCTTAAAGACTTTCCTACCTTACAAGTTTATACATTCTAAAACCTTTTTTTCAGAATACAATCTTATATCTCTGGAGTAGTATCTATATCTAGTTTTTTTATCAACACATGCCTTATAGAAATATCAACAAATTATCCCCATGTCTTGGGGAGATCATCCTTTTTAAGTCAATTTTTGAAATGAATCACTAATTCCGCTTGGGGATGAACATTTTGATAAGTTCATTTTTGGACTTCTAGTTTTTTTGTATCCATTAACCTTCTTTCTTGAGTCCAATGGTATGTATTATCAATTGTTTTGAGATTGTAAATGTGAGGTCATGAATTGATGACATTATGGATGAAATGATTATGTGTTGCATTGATGTTTTGTCATTGATGTCAACACTAGGTGATATGGATGGTTACTGGCAGACATGTTTTGGTTACTGGTAGAAGATCTAGTGTTACCAGTAGAAGAGATTATCTGTTGGACACTTCCGGCATGTTTAAATAAGTGAAGTATATTTGATTTCATGTGTTATATGCTCCATGAGCATGTTTTGGTCAGTTGGTATTGGCTTGGTATTGGATACTATCACACATTCTGGTAAACCCTTACTGATATTGGTTTAAGGCTCTAATGACAGAGCTTTCTCTAAGGAATCTTAACAAGATGCATAATTGGTGTTGGTGCAACTTCTACATGGATTTCAAGAAGTTGAAGATGTTCTTTGATCGCGCTTCAAATGCTTGAAGACATTGCTTTTGTGTGGTGGACCTAGAATAGGTCTGGTACCTATCTAGGTTATGGACCAGTATCATGATAACGTGTACTCTACATGATATCAGGATGTTTTATGGATTTGTTATTGTTGTTTGGATCTTAAGACGACATGGCATATTATTGTAATATGGATTTATGTAATGAACTTATTGTAATATCTTTTAGGTGGCTAACCTAATTGGTTTAGGTCTTAGGGTTTGTATAAAATGATGTAAGATCTCATTATAGATCATGAGGATTATGTGTCGTGGTCTTAGAATGAAATATCATATGTGAAGGAGATTTGGTCAATCATAGGTGATCGAATTGGGATTAAGGAAGAGATCAAAGGCCTCTGGTATTGAGCTTAACCGAGACTGTAATCAGGCATGGTAGATGTTATTTCTGGCAGTTCACTCTATTAGATTATTGTCCATTTATCTTGAGATGGTTGTAGCCTCTCTATAGTCAATGAGACTCTTTTGTAATGAGCAGTACGCACTAGGCAGTGTGTCTTCCTGCATGTGTAGGCCCCTCATTGTAACACATATTTTCTGTAGAAACACATACTCTCTATAGAAGTATCATCTAACTGTGGGTAGGCTTCCCACCGTGGTATTTCCCTTTCTAGGTTTTCCACATACAAATCATGGTGTTATGTGGTATGGTTTCTTTGCATTGATTATCTAGTTAATTGTTAAGTTGTATTATTTACCAGTATCTGTTCCTACTAGCATCTGTATGTGCTTTACTGATACTTGATCTGTTTAAAGGTTATTAAGTGGATTGAAAGTTATAATCTATTAACAACTAATTCACCCCACCCCCCTCTCAGTTGTTCACCAGTTATCCTAACAATTGGTGTTAGAGCTTTGGTCCTCTTTTGCAGAAGCTTAACCGCTTGAGGTAGATCTTATGGCAGCTAACACTTCTAATCCACTACCAACTACTTTCAAAAGAGAAATCCCTAAACTTGATGAAACAAATTATGGGATATGTAAAATTTGAATGGAAAATCATCTTAGATGTCTTGGCAAAGATATTTGGGAGATCACTGAGAAAGGATACACACCTTATGATCCAACATCTAGCAATCCTACTCTTGCAGACTTGGATAAGAACATTGAGAATGATTGTAGAGCTAGAGAAGCCCTCTTGTGTGCACTTATTGATCAGTAGATCAAGGGATTGACTGATAAATCATCAACTAAGGTTATGTGGGATAAATTGCAAACTCTGAATGAAGGTGATCCTACTGTCAAAATTGCTAAACTTGATGGTTACCGGGTAAGATAATAAAATAATTGTTGTGTTTATCGAAAGAGTAAATGAGATTGTTATGGGAAGTCAATGTTGTGGAGAACTTCTAAGTGAAGATGAAATAGTTTCCAAAGTCTTGAGAGCCCTTCCACTGGCTTACAAGATGAAGGCAACTACAATTAATGAGTTACAAACAATGGCAAACACTTCAGTTAACAGAGACATTCTGATTGGGAAATTATTTGCTTTTGAGCTTGAAGAATTTGGATCTTTTGGAGCTGTAAAGTCTAAACTTGCTTTTCATGTATCATCATTGTTATCACTAATTAAAAATGGGCTTTTCTTTTCCCATGATTGGCAATGGTTTGTTGAAATTTTGAATAGGGTGTAGTTTCAAATGCTTCAACTTTGTTCTATACCTCAAGGGTTTAAGGCTTTTTGATTTTAGATCCTCTTGTGTTTGTTTTAAACCCTCTGGTTTCTAATCTTTCGTTACTTTATTCACTTAAGTAATGGGTCATGGGGTCATAGGAAGTGTTCCCCCTTGTTGTTTGCCTAGGTGGTCATGTTAATTAATCAAAAAATTTATGCCTCATATGTTTTTCTCCTAAAGTTGTCGGGCCCAGTAACTGGTGCGCATCTCGCAGGTGGATCCACGGCTCGAGTTATTTCGCTAGGCGAAGTTGCGCATAATTTAAAACCAGCGAAGTTGCAAAAATGACATGGTATGCCACATAGACGGTCCAGCTGGTTGATGATAGTGAGTAAAATGGCGGCACGCGACGTAAGTTACAATAGTCAGCGGGTTAGGATTAAAGGCTAAAAGGCGGGCCCTAGAGGTGAGTCAGGTCGCAGTTAGGAGATGACCTAGCGGGTATAGCTGTCAATAATTTACTGGAGCCCAGTGGTTTTCTCTTGGCAAATAAAAAAGTGACAAGTCAGCTCCGAAGGTGACTAGACGCCAGGTGTTCACAGTGAGTTCGTGAGCCCACCCCTCCCGAAAGCCTTTTCAGATGGTTAAATGTTGATCAACTTAAAAGATGATCCGATGGCCCGTGCTATTTCGCAAGGGTAAGATGCTCGTTCTTTATACCCCGTGAAATAGCGAGAGTGAATGAGAGTCATCCACGTGTCATGATGGCAGCCCTGGAGGATACAGCTGTTAAGAGTTTGTTGGGGCCCCGTGGTTTTCTCTTGGCAAATGAAAAAGTGACAAGTCAGCTCTGAAGGTGACTGGATGGCATGTGTTCACAGTGAGTCAACGGGCCCACCCCTCCCGAAAGCCTTTTCAAATGATTAAATGCCGATCAACTTAAAAGATGATCCAACGGCCCGCACTATTTCACAAGGGTAAGATGCTCGTTCTTTATACCCAGCAAAATAGCAAGAGTGAATGAGAGCCATCCACATGTCCGGTGACATGTGGTCTAAGAAGAAAGTGTGGGCCCACCAAGGTGGAACCGGCAGTATAAAGGAAAGACACACGGCTAGCATTAAGTCGAATGCAAAGGAAATTTCAAGGCCAATGGTTGGGCGCCACGTGGTATCATATAGCCAATAAAGAAGCGGGATCTAGCGCGGAGCCAAAGTTGTTAGTTAATCTAATGCTCGATCAAGTTTCTTTTGATTGGACGGTCGACGCTATTTTACAGGACCAAGCTGCCCGATAGTTGTGCTTCGTGAAGTTGCAAAAGAGCAAAATGAAACACTTGCAGAAACATTGTGACCCGTTGGAGCGAAAAATATGAATTCTCGTATGAATTCAATTTTGAACGGACGGCCGAAGCATGCGGAATCAATGTTGTAGTTAAGGCCCTGAGTACAATATTTGATTTCCTATCAACCGGGTGAAGATATCTTTTAAAGAATTTTGTAGAAGAGCGGATGTAGAGTTATTTTCTTTAGGTACAGAACAAGTCAGTTCAGTTGTAGAGAAAATTCCATCAAGCAAAGAACAGGTTCTCTCGCATTCTTGTGTAGCAATTCCTCTATAGTGTTTTAGATAAGATAATTGATTCATCACAGAATTGTTTAAGAGTGGTATTCATTTCTTACGTTTTCAAAATGGTTCCTATTAGAGAATTTTTTGGCAAAGTTAACTATTCAGAAAGGAGTGTCTGTGATGATTTTTTAGAACAGTTGACGTTGTCAACTAATCAGGCATCAAAGGCAAAAGAATTAGTGCCCAAGGCTCCCCGTTTAAAGATAGGAGAAGGACTATATAACAAGGGTAACTGGTTGAGAGACCCACAGGTTGGATTGTCTAGGTTGGGGTTGTTTAAAATTGGATTCGAAATGAGAAATTCTCCTGCCCCGCAAAATAGTATCTGGGAATTAGATATCGGGAAATTATTAGTCCCAAGGGTATTTATGGACATAGATCTGTTGACCCAAATTGCGCTCAACTATGATCTAGTCACAAGAAGCATTCGGGATATAAATGGGAAAACCCTTGTTGAGATTAATGCTAAAGAATTGAGGAAAGATTTTGGGCCTAATGAGTTCACCAATTTTCTAGAACCTATAAATTTCACATCATTAGCACAAATTTATGATGCATAGAGGAGTCATCTCAAGAACAAGCCTCTCAAGGAGATTTTTGTGAAGATAGGAGGGTTAACAGTTGTAGGATCCAACACACAAGAGCCCTTTTCATTAAGTATGTTCACCTTGAGGGCTAAAGGAATGTATTGGGCACTTTGCCAAGTTTTGGGAGAAGATGTTGAAGCAAATATGTCAAATCATTACCTGTTAATGATTGCTCAGATTTTCAATCCTTCTCTTGCAATTACATTTGATTATGCTTCTTTCATTGCCGATGCTATTCATGGAGGGTTAATAGGAATCAAGAATGGAAAGGTGGATAGGCCATTTGGATGGTACTCGCTCCTGATGCATCTTTTTCTCTTCAAAGGTGGTGATTATTTTGCCAGTAGACTGGACCTTGTTAAGGAGAAAGAAGGAGAAAAAATGCCGGTACAATTATGGAGTACTATGTTGTCATGGGATAGAGAGGATGCTAGTTTTTTTAAGTTTGATAAATATTTTGCATCCAAGATAAGGACTCTCCTCTTCCCTGAAAACCCAAGAATCCCCAAAGTTCTTCTGGAATTCATAAGACCAAAAGAATTCACAGAGAACATAAAAATTGACCATAACTAGGGTGACATTTACTTGTATCCAATCTCAACAGTTTTCAGAGTGTTTGGTTTCAAAGGCACCCCATTTTTACTACCTTACTAGGTCCCTCTCAAAGTGGGAATCGAAGAGATCCTTAGACAAATTGGTGGCTTACAAGAGGCAGAGTTGACAGGCAGGGGTAAAGGGACTATTTTCCCTGCAGCTACCATAGCTCACCAATTTGTAATAACAAAAGGAGGCTGGAATTGCTTTGAGGATTTCCTCAAGCCTTATCATTTGTCCACTGCAGTGTCCAGGTGTGCTGATCCAGAAGACTTATTCAATGATATGTTTACAAAGAAGGCAGCATGCAGAGGTAGGCCTCATCAATTCCAGTTTCCTGAAGACCTCATCAGAAATGAGTTTGATCTAGATGAGCAGGAGCTAAGGAAAGAGAAGTGGGTGGCTTATAAGAAATCCTTGGATATTTTGCATCAGTTTGATGCCAGCTATGACCCATTGTCTATCTTTTTCCCTTTGGAGGAGAAAATAAAGTTTTTGATTGTTTGTTTTGAAGATGTCATGCAGACCCTGAAGGAGAAGAGGGAAGCTGTAATCAAAAGCAACCCTGAGAAGGCAAGAATGATCCTAAGTATTTCAGCTTCCAGCAAAGCAATCCCTCCTGGTGATTATACACTGCATAAGACATCTAGTTATAGTGTGCTGAGACCTACAACAGGGGAGCCCTCTACCTCCAAAGGAAAGAGGAAGATAAAAGATGTCATTGACATCCAAGAAAGCCCAAGGAAGCAAAGTGTGGGGAAAAAAGTACAATCAGATACACCTTTGTATTCCCCATCCCAATCCCCTATCCATATAGGAAATGAGCAAGCAGTAGCTGAGCAACTCCTACAGTTAGGTGGCCTAGGGGAAATTGCCTACACTTACGATGAAGTGGAGGAAGGAATGGCAGAAGAACCCATTGTTGCTGAAATGGATATCATTACCACTGAACTCAAAGGCCAGGAGTGGGATCCTAAGATAAAGTAGGCAAGTAATGCCTTCTTAGATGATAACAATTTTGTCACATCAAAAGCATTTATGCAGTTTATATGGAAACAACACATAGATAAATATAATGTTAGATGTGAAAAGAGAAAGGCTGAGCAGCCCAATAAAGATCCAGCAACGGTAGAAGAGGAAATAAATCAAGAGATGATGGAAGAATTCAAAACCATCACCCCTAAACAGGGAAGAGATATGGTAGCACAAGCTGGAGTGCTTATTTTACTCGAATGGGATATAACAGATGCCTTGGTACTAGATGCAGTGAGAAAAGAGACTAAACCCATGGAGGGGATTACTTTCAATAAAGATAATACTGCACTCGTCATGTGGTCTCTCAAGAGAAATGAGAGTAAGAAAAGAAAAGACACCCCAGGGTCAAGTTATCTTGGTGGGATGATGGTGAAGAGAGTGCAGAGTATAGGGGTAGTGGAGGCTGCTAGCACTGTGTTAGAGACTGCAAAATTTAGTGTTGCAATAGTAGAGAAGGAAGCTAAAGAGAAAGAGGCCCTTCAAGTTAAGTTGGAAATAGTTTTGAAGGCCTATAACAATGCCAAGGATGAGGTAAGAGGTAAGGATAGCATCATTGCCAAGTTGAAGAGCCAGTTGACTAGACAATACCATCAAGGTGAGTCTTCAACACTGATGATCTCCTCTTCTCCTGCAAGACCTCCACCTACTAGCCCTATCATTGAGTTTCCACCATCTCCAGCACCCTCCAGTTCTAAAATGGTTGAAATTACTCCTCAAGAATTAGAAAACTTGAAACAGGCTCAGGCCTTATATGCAAAGAAGTATGAGGAGAGAGTAAGGGCTACAATTTCCAGTTTTGTAGATATAATAAATGCGTCATTGCTCTACAACAATGCAGGTAAAATTATAGATATATGGAATGAGCTTAGGAGAGACAAGGCCATTTTGACACCTATTTTTGACAAATGGAGGGCTAGGGAGCAAGATTTAGAGTTTATGTGTGTATCTTGTGATGAAACAAGGGACAATCCCATCATCAAATCCACTTCTAATGTCGCTAAAGTCTTAGTACAATTAGCAGCAGAGGTGGATAATGTGGATAAAAAGGTTAGTTTGTGCAAAAAGGAGTACACTAATCAAGTTTTTGAGTTGCTCCCAGGAGTTTTTGCTAGCCTGGATCATTTAAAGGACAAACAAATGTGGCTTAAGGAGATAGAAGCTAAATTGTCAGCAAGAGTAAAAGAATTATCGATCTAGATGATGCTTTTTTCTTTGTTTTGACAATACAAGAGATAGAGAAAATTAAGTCACATTATGGTTTTCTCAATTCAGAAGTCAACAAAATGAGAAATTCTTGGAAAAGGTTGACTAAGACCAAGGATAAAGTGATTAATTTCTCATGGCTGGTAGAAGAGGTGTATAGTGAGTGGAGAACTAAATATGCCACCCATGATCCAGAATAGTTGGAGAGCACCCCTGAAAAGGTAGAAGAGGTTGCAACTGAACAACTTGTTGATGAAACTGCAGAGGCTGAAAAGAGCTTTTAACTATTTTTGCGAAAAGCTTGTAACCTCTTTATTTTGAAAGAAATGATTGTAACAAACTCTCCTCGAGAAGTTTGAAGCTTTGTGCATCCATGTTGTTATAAATGGATACCAGGACTAGAGGAAAAGAGATCGCAAAGAATTGTAAGAAAATGCTGCAGAAATTTATCTGAGCTTTTCTAAGTCTAATGGAGAATACTCAAAATTTCTTGTAATATTTCTTGAACTAAATATCAATATATAGACCATCGGTTTTGAGTAAAGCTTTGTGTTGTCTTCAAGTGTGTTTACAAATTTGTTTACTATTTTCATTCTGAATAATCCAGGGTTGTTCTGTTTGAATGGAATTGCAAAGCAATTGTAGTAGAAGTGTTCATTAGCTTTTCTCTATAGGAGGGAAATTAAAGATGCGAGGATCACTCATACCAATAAAATCTTTGGAAGAGACTTTGAATTTTGATGATCATAGCGTAATTTGGAATGCATAAATTCTTGTAGGTGTCAGGCATATACAAGGACTAATAGAAACCAAGCCAACGGGATGCATAAAGATGTTTTGTTTGAGGAGTATTATTTGAGTTTAGATGACTCTGTGACCTTGGATAAGGCACTGGTATTGATTGAAGTGGTTTATTGCATGTTTTGTTGATCGAAATGCTGAATTTAAGTATAGTTTCCATTCTTTGTTTTCAATTGATTTCAAGGTGAATAGATCCACTAGTTTTCTGGACTGGTTTGTTGTGGGTTTATGTTTGAAAGTGTGAATTCAATTCACAAAGGTATATCCACCTGGGCTCTGAGTAAGTCCGAAGTGTAGGAGGTTCAATCAAACCTTGTCATATGTTGTCTTGATAATTTCCTTATCTTTGATGTCTCCTCTGCACCGAGTTTAATCATATTATTTTAAGGATGTTAAAGGGAATCAGATTTTGAAGACAACAAAAGTGGCGACTTTGCTGGGGAGAGTTACAATAAAGATATAAACATAGATCTATGTTGAAGCTTGTAAAGAAAATTGTTGTGTGTTTGTG
Source organism: Cryptomeria japonica (assembly GCF_030272615.1). Classification (NCBI taxonomy): domain Eukaryota; kingdom Viridiplantae; phylum Streptophyta; class Pinopsida; order Cupressales; family Cupressaceae; genus Cryptomeria; species Cryptomeria japonica. Next base: position 625,834,309 of record NC_081411.1, read on the forward strand.
GATAAGACTGCTTGTTTTCATAATTCCCATAGTTTTGTCCGTGGCAACTCTATTACTTTTGAACCAGTCCTTGTGAGATACAAATTTTTCTAAAAGGAAGACAAGCGAGATGCAAGGAGAAAAAAACACAAGATCATTCATGAAGAAACATCCTCGTGAAACTTTGCAAGAAGGTCTGCCAAAACAATCATGAAGAGGCCAGAAGAGATCTGTGTTGCATGAGCCATCAAATGCTGCTTGGGTGTAGAAAAACAATAGTACTGGTAAGATGCCTGATCGACCTATTTATGCAAAGTCTAATTCATCCTCCAGAGGTTCAGAGCATGATATTTTAGGTTTCCATTCGAGATTGTTTGGAAATATTCATGATGCACCTATTTTAAATCAAGAACTATCTCATGTTAGTGTTTCTACAAAATATAGAACCAGTTCAAATGCAATTAGGCACTCTGTTCCTAGGACAATTGATGGGAACATTAGTCTAATTGACATAGATCAAGTTAATGCATCAGATTCTGAAGAAAAATTCCCTGATGAGGATAAAGTGTCTCAAGAGATTGAAGATTTAAATAGAAGAGTCCATCATTTAATATCCCTAAGAGCCCAAAAGGAGGCAAATAAGGAGAAGGAAGTTAAAGCCAAACTAATGGAAAGAGATAGGCTTCTTAGACAAATAGCTTATCTTGAAGTACTTGCTAAAGAGAAAGAAAAAACTGATGAGGAAGGCCCTGTGATTAGAGAAATTCTAATCCCCAAAACTAAACAAGCTTGTAAGTGAGTAGCCCAGCCAACTAGGGAAGTATTTAATGACTCCCAGTTTCCTAAAGCCAATCTAGATAAAGGAAAATAGAAATGGGTAGATGATGGAATAGAATCTAAAACTACAGAAGAGATCTCTCATAGGATTCTAGCACATGAGAGAGAGATGGAAAGGATGAGGAAGGAAAAGGAAGATCTCCAAATGGAACTGGAAAAGGCTGATTTAGAAGTAGCGAATTAGGAAGTAAAAAGAAAGATTAATTACTTAAAGGCTCCCCCTATTACATTCCCATCAGAAGATCTTAGCAAGTAATCCCCAACACATTTCTTTTCCTCAGGTTAATACTCAACCTGCAGTACAAGCTAATATTGCCTCCATAAGCCAAATACCTGTGAATAAACAGTACACCCAAGCACCTCAATCTCCAATCCCAAAAGCTAAAATGACCATGGGAAATAATAGTTCTATTACCCCTTTTCAAAGAAGACCAATCAATCTAGAAAAATATAGACAATTGTTCTTTGATGGGATCTCGGGATATCCAAATCATGTTCCCACTGAGTTAAGAGACAGACTCCATAAATTTGCTAGGAACAATGCAATTAGTGCTGAGGAACATCTGAAATATTTTGGGGATCTAATAAACGATTATGAGATAGTAGATGAAGATGTTATTATGAAATTGTTTGTTCAATCCCTGGTTGATGATGCAAGAGATTGGTATAGAGGTCTTCCAGTCAATAGCATAGGTTCATGGGAAGATTTTAAAAATTGCTTTCAAGAGCAATATGGTGACAAGATTAATGTGAGTTTCATCCTAAATGAGTTCAACAATATTAGAAAATCTGAAAATGAAATGGTCACTGATTTCAATGCCATATTCCAGAAAGCCATGCACAGATTGTATCAAGTGATGAGGCTAGATGATAACATGCGTCTTAATACATATTACAATGCATTTGATTCCAAAATGGCCTATATCTCGAGAGATAAAAATCCCCATAACTTGAGAGATGCTTTTAGAATTGCCATAAATATAGAAAGTAACAGAAAAGCATCTAGAAAATTACGAAGAAGGACAGATGGTAGATTATGGCAAGAAACTAAATAGCAACCTAATAAAGTTGCTAAAGAGCATGATAAAATAGAGAAATTGGTTATTGCTATGAAAGATTTGACTGCCAAGGTTAACAAAAATGATAAACCTCATTATAACTGGCAAGATAGACCGCCTAGATTACATGATATGCCATATAATACCAATTGGAAGGATGGTAAACCCCAAATTGAGAAGCCCAAAATTACTCAAAGTCAAGACACACCAGATCCTTTGAAAGGGAAAACTGTTCACAATATAGAAAATACTCCTTGGTGTATTGATTGTGATGGACCACATTGTCCTCATCAGTGTGCAGTGGCTCAAGCTCTTGAAGAATCTATGAGACCAGAAGTAGAGCCTGACATTAATATGTTTGAAACCATCGTAGAAAGTGATGAGGAATCCATGCAAAGTGAATACAGTGATGTGCTGGATAGTGAAAAGCTAGTGCAAGGACAGTTAGCCTTAGGTTAGCATCCTACATTGAATGTGGTAACAATTGAAGATGAAGAGGTTCATCTTAGGAGGGCTAGTGAGGAAGAAGTTAGAAATCTCACTAAGGCTGCAATTGCCAAAGTAAAACATAACTATAATCTGAGAAGCACTAAGAGAGACACTGATCAGGGTGAGTCGGGTTCTATGTTTGTAAAAGAAGTTACAAAAAGGGGGGCATCAAGTAGTGCTACTACTGTTCCTAAGGTCAGTCAAGAAAAGGGGGAACAAGTTAAGGATGTACATAAAGGCAAAGATGATAAATATGTTGGTGATGTACAAGGAGCAGAGACAGTGAAAAGGGCAAGTCAATTCAAAATAGAAAAAGTTAGGGTTAATACTGAAAAATGCAATAGTTCTACATTTGATATGGCCCAAGCTTCAACTCAAATGAAGGTCACTATTCCATTAGTAAAATTGCTAAAGATTAAAGAACGTAAGGATGCAGCTTTGTCTTTATTCTCTAGTATATTTGATAGTGACACAGTATTACCCACTGGTTTAGCTAAAGTTGGAAAGGATCAAGAGTTCCAAACCCCAGAGGTTTATGTTGGAACCACTATCACTCAGGAGCCTTCTCAGGTAGATCCCTTCTATGTTACCTTGTTAGTCAATAACTGGTTGATTAAAAACTGCATGATAGATTCAGGAGCCACTGCTAATGTAATGCCCTATGGTGTTATGAAAGAATTAGGGTTATCAGTAACCACTATGTATGGGAAATGCTATGCCATGGATAATAGAGAAGTACTTGTGATAGGTACAATGAAAGATGTAGAAGTAAAAATAGCAACATTCCCTGAAGCCACTTACAAAATGGATGTTATTATTACTGACACTAAACCCCACTATGGTATGTTACTTTCCAGGCAGTGGGCAGAAGCAGTAGGGGGAAATGTTCAACTGGACTTATCTTATGCTACCATTCCTATTAGTGGAAATCAGGTCAAATTATACAGAGAGCCATGAGCTCCTAGGGTAATTGAAAATGTAGACCCTAGTATGCTTAATTGTATGATCGATGTAGATTTGGATAACTTTAGACTTCAACCAATTTCACCTCAATTGAAGAATACTGACCCTATTGTGGTTGAGCTACAAGCACAACAGTATGGGTTGTGGCAGATGTATTTTGATGGAGCTTGCTCCAAAGAAGGATCTGGAGCAGGGGTTCTTTTTGTGTCCCCATCAGGTATAACTTTTAAATACTCATTTTTATTGGCATTCCAGTGCACAAATAATACTGCAGAGTATGAAGCCCTGTTACTAGGACTTGAGGTTGCAAAAAGGCATGGAATCCAACTATTGAAAGTAATGGGGGATTCAGAATTGGTTGTTTCTCAGCTGAGATCTAAATATGCATACAAGAATGATAGATTAAGGCAATATAAGCATGCTGTTTGGGATGTTATTGAGCATTTTGATGCATTTTCTATTAATTGGATAGAGCGAGCAAAAAATATTATGGTAGATTTCCTAGCTAATGTTGCTTTGAAAAATGATGATGCAATGCTAACCAGTATTTCCACTGTGGAAATAAAATCTAGGCCTGCTATTCCTGATAATGTGTACAATTGGCAAGTTTTTGCTGATGATGAAGACATTCTTAGGTTTATCCAATGTGTTGATGATTTTGATGGACAAAAGATTGATTGTAATGCATTGGTGGAAGTGGTAGACAATAGAGAGACAGTGTTTGGAAATGATGTGGTCCAGTTGGTAACCAATGAGATACCTAAAGGGCTGGTAGAGATGGAGAGCATGTTCAGTTATAATGATAGTCACTTACATCAGTAGTCTACCACCAAGTTGGAAGAATTAGAGGAGGTAAACCTGGGGACAGAATCATCCCCTCAATTGGTATATATTGGAAAGAAGCCACCCCCTCATGTCAGGACTAACCTTATTAATTTATTGAAAAGGTATAAGCATGTCTTTGCTTGGTCTTATGAGGACCTAAAGGCATATAGACAAGATCTTTTTCAGCATGAAGTTCCTTTACTTCCAGATGCTAAGCCTTTCAGACAGAAACAGAGGCCTATCAATCCCTTGTTAGAAACTAAAATGCAACAAGAGTTGACCAAATTGAGAGAAGGGGGGATTATCAAACCAATAAGGAATTCTTCATGGGTCTCCAATTTGGTCCCAATGAGGAAGAAGAATGGAGACATCAGATTGTGTGTAGATTTCAGGAATCTAAATGTTGCTTCCTTGAAAGATAACTACTCATCCCCAAATATGGAAGCCATGCTACAAAGAGTGACAGGATGTGATCTTTTATCCATGATGGATGGTTTCTCAGGATATAATCAAGTGTTGGTAAAGGAGTCTGAACAGTTTAAGATAGCTTTCACTACTTCATGGGGAACCTATGTATATGTGAGAATGTCATTTGGATTAAAAAATGCAGGAGCTACATTTCAGAGAGCTATGGATGTAGCTTTCAAAGAATTCATAAACATCATCATGGTGGTTTATCAAGATGATCTAACTTGTTTCTCTAAGAAAGTTGATGATCATTGTGGACATCTAGAGAAGGTGTTCAATAAAGCCTTGGAATTTGGTGTATCACTAAATCCCAAGAAATGTCATTTTGGGGTCACTGAGGGAAAGCTACTGGGACACATAGTATCTAAGGAGGGGGTAAGGATAGACCCTGAGAGAATTGAAGCAATCAATAAGGTGTCTGAACCTAAAAATGTGAAAGGTATCCAATCTTTCTTAGGTAAAGTAAATTTTGTTAGGAGATTCATTGCAAACTTCACAGAGATAGTGAAGCCTATCATCAAATTGCTTAAGAAAGATACAAAATTTTATTGGGATCAAGAAGCTTCAAAAGCTTTTGCTGAGATTAAGAAGGCAATCCAGGAGGCACCAGTGTTGAAATCTCCTAATTATAGTAAGCCTTTTTCTCTATTTTCTTTTGCTTCATATCATACGGTGGCTGCAGTATTACTACAAAAGGACAATTAAGGATATGAACATCTCATAGCCTTCTACAGTAAGTCTTTGCAGGTGGTAGAACTAAAATATGAAACCATGGAGAAACAAGCTTATGCCCTAGTTAAAGCTGTTAAGGCTTTTAAGCTATATTTAGTGAATGCAAACATCATTGCCTATGTCCCACATGCTGCAGTTAAAGATATTTTGTCTAAGTCTGAGGTTACTAGGAAGAGATGTAGATGGATTAATAGAATTCAAGAATTCAAATTGGAGATAAAGATCACCAAATTGGTGAGAGGTTTAGGTTTGGCTAAGCTCATGATTGAGTCGAATCTCATGAATGTAGAAATACACAATGTTGAGGTTAGAGATGCTTTGGTCACTAGTATTGAGAGGCAACCCTGGTACACAGAGATAATCCAAATTTTGAGAGGTGATACACTCCCAGAAGAAATGACATACAATCAGAAAAGAACTCTAAAACTCAAGTCCCAAAAATATGTGCTCATTCAGGGTGATCTTTTTTGGAGGAAAAGAGATGGAGAGTTACTAATGTGTTTGGATGAATTTCAAGCTAAATAGGTGTTGACTAAAATGCATGATGGAGTATGTGGAGGTCACTATTCTGCTAAGACTACTGCTGGTAAGATAATCCAAGCTGGGTATTATTGGCCCACCTTATTTAAAGATACCCATGCATATGTTCGGAGATGTGACCCATGTCAGAGATTCTCATCCAAGCTCAAGTATGAAGGAGCCTTACCCCTAAATCCAGTCTTTGTAGAAGCTCCTTTTGTCTAGTGGGGCATTGATTTTATTGGAGAAATTGTTGAGAAGTCAGGGAGAGGTCATGGATGGATCATAGTGGCCATTGATTATTTCACCAAATGGATAGAAGCCATCCCTACAAGAAGAGCTACTAGTAAAGTTGTCATTGATTTCTTGATGGATAATATTGTAACTAGATTTGGAACACCTGCAAAATTGGTGATGGATAATGCCATGTGTTTCAGATCAGAAGAATTTGTAGGCTTTTGTACTAGTCACGGTATACTCATGTCATACTCTTCGCCTTATCACCCTCAGGGGAATGGACAAGCAGAATCAAGCAATAAAAGCCTGTTGAATATCATCAAGAAAATCCTAGAAGAGAATAAAAGATCTTGGGATCAAAAGTTGAAGTTACCTCTGTGGGCAGATAGAATAATAGTTAAGAAATACATTGGAATGTCACCTTTTGAATTAGTTTATGGTGCCCAAGCCAGATTGTCGGTAAATAACCTTCTTCCAGTGTATAAGTTTTTGCAAAATGAGGACATGGAGGTATCTGAACCAATGGAAAACAGAATGATCCAAATTGTAGAAATGGAGGAGCTTAGGACTTCTGCCCATAAGAAAAATCAGAAGATCTAGTTGCAGTCAAAGTATCTTTTTGATAAAAGGACATCACTAAGGAAGTTTCAAATTGATGACACGGTTCTTTAGTGGAATGCAAAAGGACAGGATAAGGGAAAGCATAAGAAATTTGAATCACTATGGATTGGCCCTTTTGTGGTTTGTGACTTAAATGGTAAGGATTCATATTTCTTGAAGAATATGGATGATGAAATGCAGGAATTTCCAGTGCATGGACAATTCCTGAAGCATTATTTCTCTTAATGTCCATGTGCGGTGGGTCCTTTGTTTGTACATATTTTGTTCCTTTCCTGCCTTTTTGTTTTGGTCTGTGTTTTGGTCTGTTTCTCCAGAGTTTCTGTGTTTTCTTGTGTTGACCTTGCGATCAACCATCCCTAGTTAGAGCCGCTGTTATCACTAATTAAAAATGGGATTTTCTTCTCCCATGATTGGCTATGGTTTGTTGAAATTTTGAATAGGGTGCAGTTTCAAATGCTTCAGCTTTGTTCTATACCACAAGGGTTTAAGGGTTTTTGATTTTAGATCCTCTTGTGTTTATTTTAAACCCTCTGGTTTCTAATCTTTTGTTACTTTATTCACTTAAGTAATGGGTCATGGGGTCGTAGGAAGTGTTCCCCCTTGTTGTTTGCCTAGGCAGTCATGTTAATTAATCAAAAAATTTATGCCTCATATGTTTTTCTCCTAAAGTTGTCGGGCCCAGTAATTGGTGTGCATCTCGCAGGTGGATCCACAGCTCGCGTTATTTCACTAGGCAAAGTTGCGCGTGATTTAAAACCAGCGAAGTTGGGAAAATGACATAGTATGCCACATAGACGGTCCAGCTGGTTGATGATAGCAAGTAAAATGGCGGCACGCAGCGTAAGTTACAATAGTCAGTGGGTCAGGATTAAAGGCTAAAAGGTGGGCCCCAGAGGTGAGTCAGGTCACAGTTAGGAGATGGCCTGGTGGGTACAACTATCAATAATTTACTGGAGCCTAGTGGCTTTCTCTCGGCAAATGAAAAAGTGACAAGTCAGCTCCGAAGGTGACTGGACGCCAGGTGTTCACAGTGAGTCAACGGGCCCACCCCTCCCAAAAGCCTTTTCAGATGATTAAATGCTGATCAACTTAAAAGATGATCCGACAGCCCACGCAATTTTGTAAGGGTAAGATGCTCATTCTTTATACCCCATGAAATAGCGAGAGTGAATGAGAGTCGTCCACATGTCATGATGGCGGCCCTGGAGGATATAGCTATTAAGAGTTTGTTGGGGCCTCATGGTTTTCTCTTGGCAAATGAAAAAGTGACAAGTCAGCTCTGAAGGTGACTGGATGCCATGTGTTCACAGTGAGTCAGTGGGCCCACCCCTCCCAAAAGCCTTTCCAAATGATTAAATGTCGATCAACTTACAAGATGATCCGACGGCCCGCGCTATTTGACAAGGGTAAGATGCTCATTTTTTATACCCTGCGAAATAGCGAGAGTGAATGAGACCCATCCACGTGTCTAGCGACACGTGGTCTAAGAAGAAAGTGTGGGCCAACCAAGGTGGAACCGATGGTATAAAGGAAAGACACGCGGCCAGCATTAAGTCAAATGCAAAGGAAATTTCAAGGCCAATGGTTGGGCACCACATGGTATCATATAGCCAATAAAGAAGCGGGACCCAGCACGGAGCCAAAGTAGTTAGTTAATATAACGCTCGATCAAGTTTTTTTTGATTGGACGGTCGGCGCTATTTCACAGGACCAAGTTGCCCGATAGTTATGCTTCGCGAAGTTGCGAAAGAGAAAAATGAAACACTTGCAAGAACATTGTGACCCGTTGGAGCGAAAAATATGAATTCTCATATGAATTCAATTTTGAAGGGATGGCCGAAGCATGTAGAATCAATGTTGTAGTTAAGGCCCTGAGTACAATATTTGATTTCCTATCAACCGGGTGAAGATATCTTTTAAAGAATTTTGCAGAAGAGCGGATGCAGAGTTATTTTCTTTAGGTACAGAGCAAGTCGGTTCAGTTGCAGAGCAAATTCCTTCAAGTGAAGAACAGGTTCTCTCGTATTCTTGAGTAGTGTTTTAGATAAGATAATTGATTCGTCACAGAATTGTTTAAGAGTGGTATTAATTTCTTACATTTTCAAAATGGCTCCTAAAAGAGAATTTTCTGGCAAAGTTAACTATTGAGAAATGACTGTCTGTGATGATTTTTTAGAATAGTTGACGTTGTCAACTAATCTGGCATCAAAGGCAAAAGAATTAGTGCCCAAGGCTCCCCGTTTAAAGATAGGAGAAGGACCATATGACAAGGGTAACTGGTTGAGAGACCCACAGGTTGGATTGTCTGGGTTGGGGTTGTTTAAAATTGGATTCGGAATGAGAAATTCTCCTGCCCTGCAAAACAGTATCTGGGAATTAGATGTCGGGAAATTAGTAGTCCCAGGGGTATTTATGGACATAGATCTATTGACCCAAATTGCGCTCAACTATGATCCAGTCACAAGAAGCATTCGGGATATAAATGGGAAAACCTTTGTTGAGATTAATGTTGAAGAATTGAGGAAAGCTTTTGGGCTTAATGAGTTCACCAATTTTCTAGAACCTATAAATTTCACATCATTAGCACAAATTTACGGTGCACAGAGGAGTCATCTTAGGAACGGGCCTCTTAAGGAGTCTTTTGTGAAGATAGGAGGGTTAACAGTTGTAGGACACAACACACAAGAGCCCTTTTCATTAAGTATGTTCACCTTGAGGGCTAAAGGAATGTATTGGGCACTTTGCCAAGTTTTGGGAGAAGATGTTGAAGCAAATATGCCAAATCATTACCTGTTAATGATTGCTCAGATTTTGAATCCTTCTCTTGCAATTACATTTGATTATGCCTCTTTTATTGCTGATGCTATTCATGGAGGGTTAATAGGAATCAAGAATGGAAAGGTGGATAGGACTCTTGGATGGTACTCACTTCTGATGCATCTTTTTCTCTTCAAAGGTGGTGATTACTTTGCCAGTGGACTGGACCTTGCTAAGGAGAAAGAAGGAGAAAAAATGCCAGTACAATTATGGAGTACTGTGTTGTCATGGGATAGAGAGGATGCCAGTTTTTTGAAGTTTGATAAATATTTTGCATCCAAGATAAGGACTCTCCTCTACTCTGAGAACCCAAGAATCACCAAAATTCTTCTAGAATTCATAAGACCAAAAGAATTTGCAAAGAACATAAAAATTGTCCATAACTGGGGTGACATTTACTTGTATCCAATCTCCACAGTTTTCAGAGTGTTTGGTTTCAGAGGTACCCCATTTTGTCTACCTTACTAGGTCCCTCTCAAAGTGGGAATCACAGAGATCCTTAGACAAATTGGTGGCTTACAAGAGGCAGAGTTGACAGGCAGGGGTAAAGGGACTATTTTCCCTGCAGCTACCATAGCTCACCAATTTGTAATAACAAAAGGAGGCTGGAATTGCTTTGAGGATTTCCTCAAGCCTTATCATTTGTCCACTGCAGTGTCCAGGTGTGCTGATCCAGAAGACTTATTCAATGATATGTTTACAAAGAAGGTAGCATGCAGAGGTAGGCCTCATCAATTCCAGTTTCCTGAAGACCTCATCAGAAATGAGTTTGATCTAGATGAGCAGGAGCTAAGGAAAGAGAAGTGGGTGGCTTATAAGAAATCCTTGGATATTTTGCATCAGTTTGATGCCAGCTATGACCCATTGTCTATCTTTTTCCCTTTGGAGGAGAAAATAAAGTTTTTGATTGTTTGTTTTGAAGATGTCATGCAGACCCTGAAGGAGAAGAGGGAAGCTGTAATCAAAAGCAACCCTGAGAAGGCAAGAATGATCCTAAGTATTTCAGCTTCCAGCAAAGCAATCCCTCCTGGTGATTATACACTGCATAAGACATCTAGTTATAGTGTGCTGAGACCTACAACAGGGGAGCCCTCTACCTCCAAAGGAAAGAGGAAGATACAAGATGTCATTGACATCCAAGAAAGCCCAAGGAAGCAAAGTGTGGGGAAAAAAGTACAATCAGATACACCTTTGTATTCCCCATCCCAATCCCCTATCCATATAGGAAATGAGCAAGCAGTAGCTGAGCAACTCCTACAGTTAGGTGGCCTAGGGGAAATTGCCTACACTTACGATGAAGTGGAGGAAGGAATGGCAGAAGAACCCATTGTTGCTGAAATGGATATCATTACCACTGAACTCAAAGGCCAGGAGTGGGATCCTAAGATAAAGTAGGCAAGTAATGCCTTCTTAGATGATAACAATTTTGTCACATCAGAAGCATTTATGTAGTTTATATGGAAACAACACATAGATAAATATAATGCTAGATGTGAAAAGAGAAAGGCTGAGTAGCCCAATAAAGATCCAGCCCTGGTAGAAGAGGAAATAAATCAAGAGATGATGGAAGAATTCAAAACCATTACCCCTGAGCAGGGAAGAGATATGGTAGCAGAAGCTGGAGTGCTTATTTTACCCGAATGGGATATAGCAGATGCCCTCGTACTAGATGCAATGAGAAAAGAGACTAAACCCATGGAGGGGATTACTTTCAATAAGGATAATGCTGCACTCGTCATGTGGTCTCTCAAGAGAAATGAGAGTAAGAAAAGAAAAGACACCCCAGGGTCAAGTTACCTTGGTGGGATGATGGTGAAGAGAGTGCAGAGTACAGGTGTAGTGGAGGCTGCTAGCACTGTGTTAGAGAGTACAAAATTTAGTGTTGTATTAGTAGAGAAGGAAGCTAAAGAGAAAGAGGCCCTCCAAGTTAAGTTGGAAACAGTTTTGAAGGCCTATAACAATGCCAAGGAGGAGGTAAGAGGTAAGGATAGCATCATTGCCAAGTTGTAGAGCTAGTTGACTAGACAATACCATCAAGGTGAGTCTTCAACACTGATGATCTCCTCTTCTCCTGCAAGACCTCCACCTACTAGCCCTATCATTGAGTTTCCACCATCTCCAGTACCCTCTAGTTCTCAAATGGTTGAAATTACTCCTCAAGAATTAGAAAACTTGAAAGTGGCTTAGGCCTTATATGCAAAGTATGAGGAGAGAGTAAGGGCTACAATTTATAGTTTTGCAGATACAATAAATGCCTCATTGCTCTACAACAATGTAGGTAAAATTATGGATATATGGAATGAGCTCAGGAGAGACAAGGCCATTTTGACACCTATTTTTGACAAATGGAGGCCTAGGGAGCAAGATTTAGCATTTATGTGTGTATCCTGGGATGAAGCAAGGGCCAATCCCATCATCAAATCCACTTATGATGTCGCTAAAGTCTTAGTACAATTAGAAGCAAAGGTGGATAATGTGGATAGGAAGGTTAGTTTGTGCAAAAAGGAGTACACTGATCAAGTTTTTGAGTTGCTCCTAGGAGTTTTTGCTAGCTTGGATCAATTAATGGACAAACAAATGTCGCTTAAGGAGATAGAAGCTAAATCGTCAGCAAGAGTTAAAGGAATTATCAATCTAGATGATGCTTCTTTCTTTGTTTTGACAATACAAGAGATAGAGAAAATTAAGTCACATTATGGTTTTCTCAATTCAAAAGTCAACAAAATGAGAAATTTTTGGAAAAGGTTGACTAAGACCAAGGATAAAGTGATTAATTTCTCATGGCCGACAGAAGAGGTGTATGGTGAGTGGACAACTAAATATGCCAACCATGATCCGGAACAGTTGGAGAGCACCCCTGAAAAGGTAGAAGAGGTTGCAACTGAACAACTTGTTGAAGAAACTACAAAGGCCGAAAAGAGCTTGTAACTATTTTTGTGAAAAGCTTGTAACCTCTTTATTTTGAAAGAAATGATTGTAACAAACTCTCCTTGATAAGTCTGAAGCTTTGTGCATCCATGTTGTTATAAATGGATATCAGGACTAGAGGAAAAGAGATTGCAAAGAATTGTAAGAAAATGCTGCAGAAATTTATCTGAGCTTTTTGAAGTCTAATGGAGAATACTCAAAATGTCTTGTAACATTTCTTGAACTAAATATCAATATACAGACAATCAGTTTTGAGTAAAGCTTTTTGTTGTCTTCAAGTGTGTTTACAAATTTGTTTACTATTTTCAATCTGAATAATCCAGGGTTGTTCTATTTGAATGGAATTGCAAAGCAATTTTAGTAGAAGTGTCCATTAGCTTTTCTCTTTAGGAGGGAATATAAAGATGTGGGGATCACTCATACCAGTAAACTCTTTGGAAGAGACTTTGAATTTTGATGATCATAGCTTAATTTGGAATGCATAAATTCTTGTAGGTGTCAGGCATATACAAGACTAATAGAAACCAAGCCAATGAGACACATAAAGATGGTTTGTTTGAGGAGTATTATCTGAGTTTAGATGACTCTGTGACCTTGGATAAGGCATTGGTATTGATTGAAGTGGTTTATTGCATGTTTTGTTGATTGAAATGTTGAATTTAAGTATAGTTTCTATTCTTTGATTTCAGTTGATTTCAAGGTGAATAGATCCATTGGTTTTCTGGACTGGTTTGCTATGGGTTTATGTTTGAAAGTGTGAATTCAATTCACAAAGGTATACCCACCTGGGCTCTGAGTAAGTCTGAAGTGTAGGAGGTTCAATCAAACCTTGTCATATGTTGTCTTGAGAATTTCCTTATCTTTGATGTCTCTTCTGCACTGAGTTTAATCATATTATTCTAAGGATGTTAAAGGGAATCAGATTTTGAAGACAACAATCATCATCATCATCTACTGACAAAAGTGATTGGAAATCCCTATATGCAAAAGAACTGGAAGACATGAGGAAAGAAGAAGAAGAACTTGAGCAACTGGAAGCCTTATTTGGTAGAAGAGTACCTAAAGGACCAACTGGAAGTAAGTATGAAGGAAAAGCACCTTTTAAATGTTTTGCATGTAGTAAGATTGGTCATTTTGCATCTAGATGTCCTAAAAGGAATGCAAGGTTTGAAGAAAGAGTTAAGAAATCTTTTAAGCCTAACCAAAAAAGATAGATTCAAGAAAAGTAAACAATGCTACATAGAAGATGAGGAAGGAGTAACTTATGATTTTGGAGATGAACCGATAGAAGACTCTGCTAGTGGATCCAGCAATGGAAAGGAATGGGTGTTCTATGCTTTGAAGGAAGATGAACCAGAACTGGCTATCAAAAATGAAGAAAAGGCCTTGGAAGCAAAAGTTGAAGATAAGGATGAATGGGTAATTGATAGTGGATGCTCACATCATATGACTAGAGATAAAGAGAAATTTTTGTCCCTGCAAGAATACAATGGCCATCAAGTCAGATTTGGAGATGACAAAGCATGTATGATCAGAGGTAGAGGTATTATTTCTCTGGATGGTAAGCATAATACTGATAATGTCAATTATGTAGAAGGTTTAAAGCATAATCTTTTGAGTGTTGGTCAATTGGTTGATAAGGGTTTCCAACTTTAGTTTAAAGATAGAAAATACAAAATCACTAACAAGACTGGTTTGGAGATTGTGACTAGTATTCAAACTGGAGGTAATATCTTTCACTTGAACACTAGTAACAAGACATGTTTGATTGATCATATTGATGAGAGTTGGTTATGGCATAAGAGGTTGTGTCATGTTAATTTTGATTATATTGTTAAGATCAGTTCAACTAAGGCAGTTAGAGATATACCTAAGATTATGAAGCCTCATAATCCGGTATGTAAGTAATGTCAATTGGGAAAGCAAGTTAGAAGTTCTTTTAAGAGAATACATGATAAATCTAATGATGTACTTGATTTGATTCACACTGACTTATGTGGTCCAACAAGGACTAGAAGCCTTCAAGGTGATAGGTATTATATGTTGATTATTGATGAATATTCTAGAATGATGTGGGTGACTTTTCTAAGGGAGAAGTCTGAATTTTTTGAGAAATTCAAGATCTTTAAAGAAAAGGTTGAAACAAAAACTGGATTGAAAATCAAATGTCTAAGATAAAATCATTGCAGTGAGTTCACTTCTCATGAATTTAACAGTTATTGTGAGACAAATGGAATCAGGAGACAACTATCTAGACCTAGGACTCCTCAACAAAATGGAGTAGTTGAAAGAAAGAATAGAACCATTTTGGATGCAACAAGATCTATGATGATGGAAGCCAAATTGCCTCATATGTAGTGGAGAGAAGCAATGAGTACAATAGTCTACACATTCAATAGAGTTCATATCAAAGGTGAAACCGGTAAGACCCCTTATGAATTATGGTTTGGACATACACCTACTGTTAAGTATTTCAAAATTTTTGGAAGTAAATGCTATATCAAAAGAGATGATTCAATTGAAGGGATATTTCTTGGGTACTCAATTCAAAGAAAAGCATATAGATGTTATAGTAAAAGATTGTAGAAAATTGTGGAAAGTGCTAATGTGAAAGTGGATGAATAGTATAGAAATCATTCTATATCATATGACAATGAATTGACAGTGGAAATGATCATAACTGAACTGGCAATGCCTCAACTGGTATAGGAAGTTGAAACAGTTACATCGACACAATCAAAAAATTCAACTGTGACTAATGATCAGAGCAATGGACCTGAAGTTCAAAAGATACCAAGGTATGTAAGATTAAACCATTCTGAAGATCAAATTATTGGAGATAGGAACAAGGCAGTTATGACAAGAAGAAAACTGGCAAATGAAGAGGTATGTCTTATTTATCAAGTTGAACCGGTAATTGTTATTGAAGCTTGTAAGGATAAACATTGGTTAAAGGCTATGGAAGATGAATTAGATCAGATAGAGAAAAATGAGACTTGGTCTTTAGTTCCCCAGCCTAAAAATAAGAATGTTACTGGAACTAAATGGGTTTTTAGGAATAAACTGAATGAGGATGGTCATGTTGTAAGAAACAAGGCTAGATTGGTTTGTAAAGGATGTTAGGAACCGGAAGAGAAACTAAGAGGGGGGGGTGAATTAGTTGTCAATGAATTTCAACCCAATTATTACTTAATCAAACTTAATGCTTATAACCTAGTTGTAAACCTAACCAGTTCTTTGGATGGTCCAACTTTGGCAGTTATGGATCAAATTTTGAAATTACAGAAGGAAATGGACAACATAATAAAGTGAGCAACTAAGCTCCAAAATTTCATAGGTCCTCAACTTGATAACTTATCATTTCATAAGATTGAGTGTATATATAACATGTAGAAGGAGGATCCAATAGAATCTGAGGAAACTCAATACTATGCAAGTCTCTTGAATGGATTCACCTCCATTCTTGATTCTCTTAAGAAGGGTTGGGACACATACATCTCATTTTTGAAGACTATGTGAAAGTGGATGAACAGTACAGAAATCATTCTATATCATATGACCCTTCTTAAGAGAATCAAGAATAACCTATCTCTTTTGCCTTTTGTTTTAAAGTCAAGCAAAATTCCACATTCCAACAACATTCAAACATATTATACATATATAAACCTCAAAGAGATGATTTATTGTTTATATATGATTAATTTGTAACATATATTTGTTTGACCTATGTGACAAAGTTATCCTTTGTTATAATCATATATTATAGGTTCTCAACTTGATAACTTATTATTTCATAAGATTGAATGTATATATAACATGTAGAATGAGGATCCAACGGAATCTGAGGCAACTCAATACTATGCAAGTCTCTTGAATGGATTCCCCTCCATTCTTGATTCTCTTAAGAAGGGTTGGGACACATACTTCTCATTTTTTAAGACTATGTGAAAGTGGATGAACAGTACAGAAATCATTCTATATCATATGACCCATCTTTAGAGAATCAAGAATAACCTATCTCTTTTGCCTTTTGTTTTAAAGTCAAGCAAAATTCCACGTTCCAGCAGCATTCAAACATATTGTACATATATAAACCTCAAAGAGATGATTTATTGTTTATATATGATTAATTTGTAACATATATTTGTTTGATCTATGTGATACTAATAATTTCTAATACCTTTAAGAATATGATTTAATTTATTATTTATATATGATTAAAGAAAGGGACAACTTAATAAAATGAGCAACTAAGCTCCAAAATTTCATAGGTCCTCAACTTGATAACTTATTATTTCATAAGATTGAATGTATATTTAACATGTAGAAGGAGGATCCAACAGAATATGAGGCAACTCAATACTATGCAAGTCTCTTGAATGGATTCACCTCCATTCTTGATTCTCTTAAGAAGGGTTGGGACACACTTCTCATTTTTGAAGACTATGTGAAAGTGGATGAACAATACAGAAATCATTCTATATCATATGACCCTTCTTAAGAGAATCAAGAATAACCTATCTCTTTCGCCTTTTGTTTTAAAGTCAAGCAAAATTCCACATTCCAACAACATTCAAAAATATTATATCATATATAATATGATATAACATTATCATATATCAGATTGAATGCATATATAACATGTAGAAGGAGGATCCAACAGAATCTGAGGCAACTCAATACTATGCAAGTCTCTTGTATGGATTCACCTCCATTCTTGATTCTCTTAAGAAGGGTTGGGGCACATCTCATTTTTTAAGACTATGTGAAAGTGGATGAACAGTACAGAAATCATTCTATATCATATTCAAATTTCTAATTCTTATAACCTGGTTGTAAACCTAACCAATTCTTTGGATGGTCCAACTTTGGTAGTTATGGATCAAATTTTGAAATTAGAGAAGGAAAGGGACAACATAATAAAGTGAGCAACTAAGCTCCAAAATTTCATAGGTCCTCAACTTGATAACTTATTATTTCATAAGATTGAATGTATATATAACATGTAGAAGGAAGATCCAACAGAATTTGAGGCAACTCAATACTATGCAAGTCTCTTGAATGGATTCACCTCCATTCTTGATTCTCTTAAGAAGGGTTGGGACACACACTTCTCATTTTTGAAGACTATGTGAAAGTGGATGAATAGTATAGAAATCATTCTATATCATATGACAGTGAATTGACTGTGTAAATGATCATAACTGAATCGACAATGCCTCAACCGGTATAGGAAGTTGAAATAGTTACATTGACACAATCAGAAAATTCAGCTATGACTGATGATTAGAGCAGTGAACCTAAAGTTCAGAAGACACCAAGGTATGTAAGATTAAATCATTGTGAAGATCAAATTATTGGAGATAGGAACAAGGGAGTTATGACAAGAAGAAAACTGGCAAATGAAGAGGTATGTCTTATTTCTCAAGTTGAACTGGCAATTGTTATTGAATCTTGTAAGGATAAACATTGGTTAAAGGCTATGGAAGATAAATTAGATCAGATAGAGAAAAATGAGACTTGGTCTTTAGTTCTCCAGCCTAAAAATAAGAATGTTATTGGAGCTAAATGGGTTTTTAGGAATAAACTAATTGAGGATGGTCATGTTGTAAGAAACAATGCTAGATTGGTTTGTAAAGGATGTTAGGAACCGGAAGAGAAACTAAGAGGGGGGGGTGAAACAGTTGTTAATGAATTTCAACCCAATTATTACTTAATCAAACTTAATGCTTAATATCACTAAACCAAACTTAATGTCGATTGACAAATTAGCAGTTAATATCAATACCGGTGAAACTTAATTCATAAAACAGAAAGAGAAACAACATCCAAAACAAATAACACAGAGATTTTGACGTGGAAACCGTATAAGGGGAAAAACCATGGTGGGAAACCTTACCCACAATCAGATGATACTACTGTAGATAGTATGTGTATACAAATGAGGTCTGCACATATAGAAAGGCCAACTGCCTAGAGCACACTGATCAAATGGGAGTCGCAATGACTACAATAGGATGGTTAAATCCTAGAATAATGTACTGCTCAAAATAGCATCTCCAATGTTGGATTCAGTACCAGTTAAACTCTGATAAACACCTTCAAACCTTCCTTGAACCTTCTCTATGGTCTGCTCATATGATCTTCAACATTCACACATACCATGTTACAATACCATACCTTGACCTTATCCTATGTTTATCTCATAAATAAGATCTTACATATATACAAAACCTAAGACCAAATGTGTAGGTCGGCTCACTAAGAATATTACAATTAAATCAAATTACAAATAAGTCTTGATGCAATGCATCATGTCGGCTCAATACATTTACAACAATATCCAATCAATAAATCATCTCCATAATGTTATGTGCTGATCTAGAATAGATAATGTATACCAATCCATATCCTAGACCAATCTGTCGGTAACAACAAATATGTCAACCCAATTAAACCAATAACCAAAACACCAAAACCATGTATCTAAACCATGTCTTCAACATAATCAAGTGATCTCTGGATGATAACAAGTCATCATTAGTGCTGGTGAACCATATAACCAACTAGTGAGCATATATCGGTGACTGTGCATAAGTCACTGACCTTGCTGGTGAACACAATGTGTCGGTTCAATATAACCATAGGCCTCTAGAAGGATAAGTGTTGACATCAATGACAAAACTAATGCAACACATCCATAATGCCAACAATCTCCCCCTTTGGCATTGATGGCAACACTAGATGGAAAAACATCTAAGTGCCAAAATAGAATGCCAAAAACCAAAAACCAATAATCTCCAGAATAGATCAATACCAGAAATTAAAACCAAAATACAAAGAGTATATATCTATCCCGCAATGAATAATATCTCTCCAAATAATTTTTTTCCATAGATCTCTCTCCCCCTTTGACGTCAAATGCCAAAGAAGTTAAGAATAAATACTAGAACATACAACAACCTACTCCCCCTGAGAAGTAGCTCTCCTCCATCAAAGCTGAAAAAAGGTTTCTCTGTTAGTTTTTGTCGGTTTGATGTCAATCTTCAATCATCTAAGTCTCTATCGGTGACGGTATTACCCCAAGCTATTCTCTAAGATATTCAAAGGTTTCCTTAAGCAAAGGCTTTGTAAAGATATCTGCAATTTTCTCTTTAGTATTCACATAAACCAATCTTACTTCTTTTGCTTCAACATTCTCTTTCAGAAAATTATATTTGATAGAAACATGCTTAGTCTTGGAGTGAAATACCAGATTCTTTGATATATCAATTATTGTTGAATTATCACAATAAATGATTATAGGTTCTTTTAATTTTACCTTTATGTCCTTCAACATTTGTTTAATCCATAATACCTGAGTACAATTAGTTGTTGCTACAACATATTCTGATTTTGTTGTTGATAATGATGTACAACTCTGCTTCTTGCTTATCCATGAAATCAATCTGTTACTAAGAAAGAATTCTCTGCCAGTGGTACTCTTCCTGTCATCTACATCTCCTACCCAATTTGCATTGGTGTATGCACATAAATCAAAATTTTCATCTTTATGATACCATAAACCAATATTTGTTGTGCCTTGTAGATACCGAAAAATCCTTTTTACTGTTGATTCATGATTTTCTTTAGGATTACTCTGAAATCTTGAAACAATACATACTACATTGATTATATCAGGTCTGGTTTGTGTCAAATATAGTAAACCTCCTATCATAGATTTGTATCTTGTCAGATTAACAGGAGTTGATTCATCCTTCAATGTCAATTTATCAGTTGTAGTCATAGGAGTACTTACAGGTTTAGAGTTTTCCATACCAAATTTCTTCAGTAGTTCCTTCAAGTATTTTGTTTGACATATGGATATACCTCTATCAGTTTGTGAAATCTGCAATCCTAAAAAGAATTTTATCTCCCCAATTATAGACATTTCAAATTCTTCTTGCATCTTGTTAGCAAAGTCCTTACACAATCCATCTTCTCCTCCAAAAATGATATCATCAACAAAAACTTCAATAACAAAGATGTCATGATTAGTCACTTTTAAATATAAGTTGTTGTCAGCATTACCTTTAGTGTAACCAAGCTTCAAATATATTTGTCCAATCTAGCATATCAAGATCTAGGAGCTTGCTTCAATCCATACAAAGCTTTCGTTAATCTACAAACCATATCTTTAACATTTGTCAATGAAAAGCGATCGGGTTGTTCAATGTAGACTTCCTCTTCAAGATCACCATTTAGAAATGTACATTTTATATCCATCTAATATACTTTATAGTTCTTATGAGCTGAAAATGCAAGAAATAATCTAACTGCCTCAATTCTAGCTACCAGTGCAAAGGTTTCATTATAATCAATTCCCTTTCTTTGTGAATATCCTTTACAAACTAATCTTTCTTTGTTCTTGATTACCTTACCATCTTCATTAAGTTTATCTTTGAATACCAATTTAGTTCCAATTACATTTTTGTCTTTAGGTCGGGGAACTAATGTCCATGTATTGTTCTTTTCAATTTGTTCTAATTCATCTTCCATTGCTTTTATCCAATGCTCATCTTGACATGCTTCAATAATAGATGTTGGTTAAATTTGAGAAATTAAGCATACATCTTCATTTTCCAGTCTTCCTCTTGTCATAACACCTTGATACTTATTCCCAATTATTTGATTTTCTAAGTGATTCAGTCTTCCATACCTGGGTTTATTCACATTTTGTTGTTCTTCAGTCACTGTGGAATTCTCTGATGATGTCGGTGTGATTGGATCCACATTTTGTACCGGTGCACTATGTATTGGTTCATTTATGATGATCTCAACTGACCTTGAATTTCCTCTGAAGTGTTCATCTATCTTTACATTAGCACTTTCAATGATCTTCTGCAATCTTTTATTAGAACATCTCTATGCCTTGCTCTTAGAAGAATAACCAAGAAATATTCCTTCATTACTTCTAGGATCAAATTTACCAACATACTCATCTCTCCTAATATAGCATTTGCTTCCAAATATTCTGAAGTATTTAAGAGTAGGAGTGTTACCAAACCATAGTTCATAAGGGGTCTTACTGGTTTCACCTTTGATGTGAACTCTGTTGAAAGTGTAAATAGTTGTATTCACTGCTTCTCTCCAGTACACGAGGTAGATTTGCTTCCAATATCATGCTTCTAGCTGCTTCTAGAATAGTTTTGTTCTTCCTTTCCACAATTCCATTCTGCTGAGGTGTCTGGGGTGCTTATAGTTGTCTTTTGATTCCATTCACTTCACAGAATGTATTAAATTCCTTAGATGTAAATTATCCTCCTTGATCAGATCTCAAACATTTGATTTTCTTACCGGTTTCATTCTCTACCATTGCCTTGTATAACTTAAATTTTCCAAAAGCTTTTGATTTCTCCCTGAGAAAAGTAACCCAACACATTCTAGAATAATCATCAATAATTAGCATAAAATGTCTACCTCCTGTAGACTTCTTGTTCTTTCCGGACCACACAAGTCAATATGAATTAAATCAAGAACATTATTGGATTTCTCATAAACACTCTTGAAAGTTGTTCTAACTTGATTTCCCATTTGACATTCCTTACATATTGGATTATGAGGTTTCACAATCTTAGGTAAATCCCTTACTGCTTTAGTTGAACTGATCTTTACAATGCAATCAAAATTTACATAGAAAAGTCTCTTATGCCATAACCAACTTTCATCAATATGTGCAATCAAACATATCTTATCACTATTATTCAAATGAAAGATATTACCTTTAGTCTGATTACCGGTTGCAATCTCCAATCTAGTTTTGTTCATGATTTCACATTTACCATTCTTGAATTGTAGCTGAAATCCATTTTCAACTAATTGACCAACACTCAAAATATTATGCTTCAAACCTTCAACATATAAAACATTGCCAGTATTGTGCTTACCATCCAAAGATACAGTTCCTTTTCATTTGATCAAGCAAGCTTTATCATTGCCAAATCTTACTAGACCTCCATTATATTCCTGAAAGGATAAGAATTTACTTTTATCACCAGTCATATGATGTGAACATCCACTATCAATGATCCATTCATATTTTTCTTCAATTTTAGCTGCTAGGGCTTGCTCTATAGGTGGAATAGTAGGTGTCGATTGATCTTATTTTATTGCAACAAAATCCCATCCATTGTCTATTGATTCTTCATCAGAATCATCTGTAACTCCTTCATCAACATAGTAACATGATTTATTTCTATTCTTCTTAAATTTGTATCTCTGATATTCAAGGTTAGGCTTATATGTTCTTCTAGCTTCCTCTCTCAATCTTGCATGTCTATTAGGACATCTAGATGCTATATGAACAACTTTATTGCAATTAAAACATTTAAATAGTGCTTTACCTTCATACTTACTTCCAACTGGACCTTTAGGCAATTCCCTTGCAAATAGTGCTTCAAGTTCTTCCAGTTCTTCATTTTCCCTCCTGATATCTTCAAGTTCTTTTGGATAAAGTGTTTTCCAATCAAATTTGTCAGATGATGATGAAGATGTTGCAGATGATGATGCTCTGAAGGCTAAATATGTCTTAATTGTAGCAACAAGACCAAATTCCTCAAGCTCAAATGTTGAAAGTTTTCTAACCAAGGTATCTCTAGATACTGATGTATTAGGCATTGTTCTCAACTCATTAATAGTAGTTACTTTCATTATGTATGTCGGTGGCAAAGATCTTAAAACTTTAGAAACAATTTCATCTTCACTTAAGGATCCTCCACAACATTGTATTCCTAAAACAATTTCATTAACTCTTTCCATAAAAGCATAAATTCTTTCATATTCTTCCATTTTCAAATTTTCATACCTGACCCGGTAACATTCTAGTTTTGCAATTTTCACAGTGGTATCTCCTTCACTCAATGTCTCCAATTTATCCAAAATAGCTTTTAGTAGTAGATCGATCTGAGAATCCCATGATTTGTTGATCTGATAATGTGCTCAAAAGTGCTTATCTTTCTTTGCAATCGTTTTCTTGATCTTTACCCAAAGTTGGTGGATTATGTTGATTTGGAGTAGGACCAACATAGCTATTCTTTGTAACTTCCCATATGTCTCTTCCAATGCAATTCAGATGTGTCTCCATTCTGATCTTCCATATACCATAGTTAGTCCCATCAAGTTTTGGGTTGTCCTTCCTGAAAATGTTTGTTTCCATAGGATCTCCTCAAGTTGTTAGGCTTCTGCAAAAAGAGGACTTAGCTCAGATACCAATTGTTAGGAAGCAAAAGCACAACTGAGAGGGGGGGTGAATCAGTTGTCAATGAATTTCAACCCAATTATTACTTAATCAAACTTAATGCTTAATACCAGTAAACTAAACTTAATATCGGTTGACAGATTAGCAGTTAATATCAATACCAGTGAAACTTAATGCATAAAATAGAAAGAGAAACAACATCCACAACACATAACACAAAGATTTTGATGTGGAAACCCTGTAAGGGGAAAAACCACGATGGGAAACCTTACCCACAATCAGATGATACTATTGCAGATAGTATGTGTATACAAATGGGCTCTGCACATGCAAAAAGGCCAACCACCTGGACCACACTGCTCAAATGGGAGTCAGAATGACTACAATAGGATGGTTAAATCCTAAAATAATGTACTGCTCAAAATAGCATCTCCAATGTTGGATTCAATACCGGTTAAGCTATGATAAACACCTTCAAAACTTCCTTGAACCTTCTCTACAGTCTACTCATATGATCTTTAATATTCACACATACCATGTTACAATACCATACCTTGACCTTATCCTATGTTTATCTCATAAATAAGATCTTACATATATACAAAACCTAAGACCAAATGTGTAGGTTGGCTCACTAAGAATATTGCAATTAAATCAATTAAAAATAAGTCTTGATGTGATGCATCATGTCAGTTCAATACATTTACAACAATATCCAATCAATAAATCATATCCATAATGTGTCATGTTGATCTGGAATAGATAACGTATACCGATCCATAACCTAGACCAATCTGCCAGTAACAACAAATATGTCAACCTGATTAGACCAATAACCAAAACACCAAAACCAAGTATCCAAACCATGTATTCAACATAATCAAGTGATCTCCAGATGATAACAAGTCAACATCAGTGCTAGTGAACCATATAACCTATTGGTGAGCATATATCGGTGATTGTTCATAAGTCACTGACCTTGCCTGTGAACACAATGTGCTGGTTCAACATAACCATAGATCTCCAAAAAGATAGGTGTTGAAATCAATGACAAAACTAATGCAACACATCCATAATACCAACAAAGGATATTCTCAAATGGAAGGACTTGATTATGGTGATATATTTGCACCTATAGCTAGAATTGAAGTTGTTAGACTCTTTCTTGCCTATGCAGCATATAAGAACTATAAGGTTTATCAAATGGATGTTAAATGTGCATTTTTGAATGGTGAACTTGAGGAAGAAGTATACATTGAGAAACATGATGTATTTTTACTGACAGACGATAAAGATATGGTTTGTAGATTGAAGAAAGCTTTATATGGATTGAAATAGGCTCGTAGAGCTTGGTATGCAAGGTTGGATAAATATCTTTTGAAGCTTGGTTTTACTAAAGGCAGTGTTGATAGTAATTTATATTATAAGATCACTAATAATGATATTCTAATTATTGAAGTATTTGTTGATGATATCATTTTTGGAGGAGAAGATAAATTATGCATGGAATTTGCTAACAACATGAAGAATGAATTTGAAATGTCCATGATTGGTGAGATGAGATTTTTCTTAGGTTTGCAGATTACTCAAACTGACAAAGACATTTTTATCTGTCAAACTAAGTATCTGAGGGAATTGTTGAACAAGTTTGGTATGGATAATTTCAAACCGATAAGTAGTCCTATGGTGACAAGTGAGAAATTATCTATGAAGGATACTTCTACACCAGTAAATCTGACATGGTAGAAGTCTATGATTGGTGGTTTTATATATCTAACTCAGACTAGACCTGATATTATGAATGCAGTAAGTATTGTTTTAAGATATCAAAGTAATACTAAAGAAAATCATAAATGTGCAGTAAAGAGGATATTTTGGTATTTGCAAGGAACAACAGAATATGGTTTATGGTATTCTAAAAATGATGATTTCACTTTATGTGCATTTACTAACTTAGATTGGGCAGGAGATACTGATGATAGGAAAAACACTTCTAGTGGAGCTTTCTTTCTTGGAAAGAAACTGGTTTCATGGATCGGCAAAAAACAGTCATGCATTTCTTTATCTACTACAGAAGCTGATTATGTTGCAACAACAACTAATTGCACTCAAGTCTTGTGGATGAAGCAAATGTTGAAGGATATCGGGGTAAATTGTAGTGAACTAGTAGTTATCTACTATGATAACTTTGTAGCTATTGACATGTCTAAGAATCTGGTATTTCACTCTAAGATAAGCATATTTCATAAAGTATGACTTTGTGAAGGACAAGGTAGATGCAAAGGAAGTCAAATTGGTTTATGTGAACAATAAAGAACAAATTGCAGTATATTCACTAAACTGCTGTCTAAGGAATCATTTGGGTATTTGAGAGATAGGTTAGGGGTTTCTGCTCCTCCGACAAAGACTTGATTGTTGCAGTTTGTCATCAGTCCAACATGCATTACTAGAGACATTCTTCATTTCAACACTAATGAGTGGTGATACTACTCAGGGGGAGTAGTCATCTTTGAGATACAAAGGTTTACATGATTGCTTTAATATTTTTGTCATATTTCTGGTATTGATGTCAATGGTGGAGATTTATTGATGTGAAAATAAAGAAAAAGGAGTTGTATACATTAGGGTGAGAGATATTGATGTGAAAATAAAGAAAAAGGATTTGTATACATTAGGGGGAGAGATTTATTTAGAACTTTACAAATATATCATTCAGACAGATTTTTGGTTGTCTTCCACAGGGGGAGACTTGTTTGGCACTTCTTGGTACTTAGATGTTTTTCACATCTAATGTTGCCATCAATGCCAAAGGGGGAGATTGTTGGCATCATGGATGAATTGATTATGTGTTGCATTGATGTTTTTTCATTGATGTCAACACTAGTTGATATGGATGGTTACCGACATATAGGTTTTGGTTACCGTAGAAGATCTAGTGTTGTCAGCAGAAGAGATTATTTGTTGGACACTTTCGGCACGTTTGGATCAGTGAAGTATGTTTGATTTCATGTGTTATATACTCCATCAGGATGTTTTGGTTAGTTGGTATTGACTTGGTATTGGATGCTATCATACATTCTGGTAAACCCTTACTGGCATTGGTTTAAGGCTCTACTGACAAAGCTTTCTCTAAGGAATCTTGACAAGATGCATAATTGGTGTTGGTGCAACTTCTACATGTATTTCAGGATGCTAAAGATTGATGCATAGTCCTCCTTGTAACTTGCCAAGCACTCCAAGATGTATGATACTGACCCCTCAAAACAACAATAGGATCCTATCAAGGCAGGACTCTACAACATTAGTTCAATATGTCACAATCTTCAAGACTCATACCTACTCAACTTGGATAACTTAATCCAACATACACTTTGAGACCTCTAAGGGTTATGGATCATTAGCACACTTGTTTTGGGTCAAACATGACTCACCTAGATTAGATCAAACATTGGTTGTACGGACTCAACCCCATCCCCTATAGTACCTTCACAATTAGGCATATTTGCTAGTAGCCCTTTGAAGTGGGTAAATGGACCTTAAGTCCAAACCTTTCTGAACACCTTGGAAAAAAAATCATGGATTCAAATACCCTTTTTGGGCCTTACACAATTCCCCAAAAGGAAGGGTCAAGGTCTAACAAACAAAGGTCTGAACCAATAGAATGTTGACTGTCCTACAAGGCTAATTAGGCCTCCATCTGTGAAACATCTATGTCCAAATGAGAAACCCATACAATCACCACCCCATGAGAATGTGGGGAACAATAAACCATCATGGATTCCAGGGTTACACACCTGGAATCATTCCCATTTGCACACAAAGGTAACTTTGATGTTTAAGGACTAGGTATCCACATTGAGATGTCTACCTAGGGTTGGTTCAAACACACACCTCCCTTGCTCCTCCTGCAAAATTCTTTTTGAATTTTACAATACACAGTCCGCACTTGTATTTCACCAAATCCCATGAGTCTCGGATTGATAAGTTGCAAGTTATGGCCATGGATGAGTAAAACCTTAGGTAAACCCTAGTTTTTTGGGCACCTACAACAAAATTGGAATATCAGGAGCAAAACACATGATCTGAACCTCAAACCAAAGCCAAAGAAAAGGTAACTCTCTACTATAGCAAATTCACATCATTGGGGATTGATCCCAATCTGTACAGTACTGTACTCTGTACCAAAACTCCAAAATTATAGGAAAAACTCAGAATTTCATTAGTTTGCAGTCACCAAATCTTTCCTCCATACAGTATCTCCTTGGGAATTGGATCCACAAGGTGTATTACAACTATTCTCACCCAAAAACAAGAGGTTAAAGCCATTGGAGGAGTTCGAAAACCAAAAATGCAAAAAGTGCATAAAAGTTGCTTATGACAACTTTTGACAACTTTTGCAAAATTTGTCAAAATGTCATCTTTCGCCTCCTAATGCCTTGGTTCAAGACTAATCCCTCCTAAAACATCCTAGAAGCACTAAAACTACTAGGATAGCTATGTTCTACACACATTTGACCCCCTATTGTCCAAAAGTCCTAATTGGCTTATTGAGATGCCAAAATAGGAGTTTGGCTCACAAGATGGGGTCTTTTATTACAAACACACAATGCATGATTGAAACACATATAAAATATCCTAAAGACATGTTTGATGCCTTATCCTTCCTCCTCTAAGTTTGATTTATCATCTTGAAGGGGTGGTCCTACACGAAAGATGTTCTTTGATTGTGCTTCAAATGCTTGAAGACATTGCTTTGGCATGGTGGATCTAGGTTATGGACCGGTATCATGATAATGTGTACTCTACACATTATCGAGATGTTTTGGGATGTTTTATGGATTTGCTATTATTGTTTTGATCTTAAGCTAGCATGTCATATCATTGTAATATGGATTTATGTAATGATCTTATTGTAATATCTTTTAAGTGGCCGACTTAATTGGTTTAGGTCTTAGGGTTTGTATAAAATGATGTAAGATCTCATTGTAGATCATGGGGATTATGTGTCATGGTCTTGGAATGCAATATTATATGTGAAGGAGATTTGGTCGATCATAGGTGATCGAATTCAGATTAAGGAAGAGGTCAAAGGCCTCCGGTATTGAGCTTAATTGGGACTGTAATCAGGCATGGTAGATACTATTTCTGGCAATTCACTCTATTGAATTGTTGTCCATTTATCTTGAGATGTTGTAGCCTCTCTATAGTCAGTGAGACTCTTTTGTAATAAGTAGTACGCTCTAGGCAGTGTGCCTTCTTGCATGTGGAGGCCCCTCATTGTAACACATACTTTCTATAGAAGTATCAGCTGACTATGATTAGGCTTCCCACCATGGTTTTTCCCTTTCTGGGTTTTCCTCGTACAAATCATGGTGTTATGTAGTATGGCTGCTTTGCATTGATTATTTGGTTAATTGTTAAGTTGTATTGTTTACCAGTATCTGTTCCTACCGGCATTTGTATGTGCTTTACGGGTACTTGATATGTTTAAAGGTTATTAAGTGGATTAAAAGTTATAATATGTTAACAACTGATTCACCCCCCCACTCTCAGTTGTTCACCGGTTTTCCTAACATGAATATGCATAGCCAAAATCTTCCATAACTAATTAGATTCATTGGATGATATAGGATCATATTTTCTAATTTAATAAGGCCTCCCCTTCACAATATATTCTACACAATGTGATTGGTCCTATAGGTAATAGAATAAAGGTTCAATTTTGGGCATATCATCTCCCATTGTCTAAAAACTCTAGTAGCCCTTATTTGGATAATTAAAAACTAAATAATTCTCCAAATTATTATGGAAAAGGGCTAGAGATAACTGATTTTTCTTATCTACTAAGAGATTTAGTGTTGAATGATTATTCATATCCTTCTTTCCCATTGACTCAACATTAAAATGATTTTTACTTGGTGTAAATAAATATTCAACATGGATATTATTACACTTTACGTAAGTTAACTTAGGATAATGCATCTCTTCATAGTTTGGATATGAGACACTTAGGGAAGTGTGCACATAGGGATATAGCTTGTAGGAAAAATTCCACCTTTTGTGGTCTTATTTTGCTGTTACACTCCACATTCGGTGGGTTATCCACCTCTTGTGGAATATTATATTATTTCTCCTACCTACCCCTAGTATTTCTTACCTACCCTTATTTCTCATTGAGCCACATGTCTTGATTGTGTAATCGTATATCCATATGGCCTTGCCTATATAAGTAGGCTCATATTCATTGTATTGGTTAATTCAGTTGATCATTTGTATATTGATGAGAATACATTTTGTTCTTGTCATTCTATTGTCTCTCTTTATGCTTTTCATTGTGCCATTGATCTTGGCAAAATCTCACATGGTATCAGAGCTATTGGGGCTTCATTGATTGGTTTTGGGAGACATCTTGGAAGGCTTCTATTTTTGGATCTGAGCTAATGCATGTTTTGGAGGCATCCTAGAGCATTTTCGACCTCACCATTGCATCCAGGGGGGCGTTTCCATAAAAATCGAGTATAAACTTGACCTATTTTGGCTAAAGTCGAATTTTAAGTGTTGGAGAAATTTTTTGCCCAATTCGGGTAGTACGGTACGAAATTTTTGGATTTTTTTTTTTTTTTAAATTTCTAAAAAATAATTTTCTAGTTGAAAATATTTTTTTTGAAAAACAAAAATTTTGAAATTTTTTTTGGGTCCGTACTTTCTGCCCAATCAACAATGCACAGTCAGCGCCCAGTCAGCCTGGTCCAATGGTGCGACGACCATTTTGATGGTCAGATGGCTATCAAATTTAGCATAGTGTTTTTCTATCGTCAGCATTTTTTGAAAACTTTTAGACTCGTCTCCTTTGAGCAGTTTGGATTTTTTGGTCAACTTTGGAGGCTCATAACTTGCTCAATTTTGCTCCTTTTTGGGTGCAATTTTTTTTAATTTGGGATAATTTTTTGTTCTCTTCATAGTGGTATGGTTATTTTCTAATTTTGATGTACAGGTTTTTCAGAATTGTCATATTCTCTTAGTTGTACCTGTACAATCCTCAATTTTACAACTTCAAAGGCTTCGTTTGAGCTCATACAACCTCCTTTTCAAGTGCTATTTTTTTGAAAGTGCATATGTTTTTGTCTACTTTCATAACCAATGATCATTTTTTAGAGATTTTGAGTGGATATTGTACTTTCAAATATTGGTCATTTTTGGCCTGCTTGGTACTTGTAATTTTCTTGGATCTTATTTTAGATCTCTTGCATTATCAGTTTGAATCTCCTTTGGCCTCATTGAGGCAGTTGTAAAGTTGAAATCAGAAGTCCACTTTGCCAATTTTTTGCAAGTGGCCCATTGTACACGCACTAAGTATAAAGTGCCAAATCATCATTTTTGGGGGGGTTCTTTGATTGAGTGAATTTTGGGGGGTGGGGTGTCTTGTGTGAGTGTGTCTCTCTTTCCTTGTTCTCTTTCATTTTTGTTGCAATGAGTCCTCATAAATTTCCACCTTTAACTCCACATAATTATGCATCTTGGAAAATTAAAGTATGGAGCAAATTAATGGAAAAAGGTCTCATGCATTACATAGATGGAACAATAGCAACACCACCAAATCCTAAGGCTAGTCCTAATACTCAGTTAGAATGGCTCACTAAGAATTGCATGGCTCTTGGAACTTTGCGTAAGTATGTATCTGATGACCTCATTTTTCACATTGAGAAGTGTACTACAATCAAAGAGGCTTGGGATATGTTTAAGAAATTGTATGGTCAAGTTGATGAAATTATAGGTTAGAAGATTGACAATGAGCTCACCAACTTGGATCCCAAGAGTTTTGATACAATCCAACATTATGTCACCAAAACAAATGAGCTAAGAGCAAAGCTTAAGGATTGTGGAATTGACAAAAATGATGCTCAGTTGATATTCAACTTGTTGGACAAGCTTGCACCAGAATATGCAGCATTTGTTTCAAGCTTCCAAACTCATTGTTTGATAGTGGGGAGTTCCTACATTATGCCTTCATTTGATGCTTTCACAGAAATGTTAATATTGGAACAATCTAAGTTGTTGAACATGGGACTTCTCAAGTATTCAAAGTCCAAGGCTTTGGTGGCTAATCAAGGAAGTCAAGGGAGTCAAGGCAAAGATTCCAACAAGAAGAAGAAGCAATCTAAGTCAAAGCCACAATAGGAAAAAGAAAAATCCTCCTCTCCATCACAAGGCAATTTTTCATCCTCTTCCAAGAAGGGAACTCCACCTAAAAGGATAAACTAGCTTGTGCATATTGCAAGAAGTATGGTCATGATGAGCATCAATGCCACACCAAGAAAGTTGATGAGTTGATAAATATTCTTAAGAAAAATAACATCAACTTGCCATTCACCTACACAAAGAAGGATTCATCTCCTTCCTCTTCCTCATAGTCTAAGGGAAAAGGGAAAGCATTTGTGGCTACAACAGGTTCTTCATAGAAGTGGATACTTGACTCGAGTGCCTCTTATCACATGGGTTCTACAAAAGAGCAATTTTCTTCATTGGAGCCATCAAAGGTACTTCACATTTACATAGGTGATGATACACAAGTTGAGGTTGAAGGGAAAGGTTTAGTTGACATGGATGATGGAACATTTGAGAAAGTTCTCTATGTTCCTAATTTGTCTACCAATCTTCTCTCTATCTACCAAAACACTCACTATGGGAATGGGAAAAAGGTTGAGTTTACACCTGATTCAGTTGTGGTAAAGGAACTTGATGATGATGCCTTGGTAGCAGTGGGACAATTCAATGACAACTCAAGGCTTTATTCATTCTCCCACTTTGTGCCAAGTTCTCCTTCTAGGGCCTTGCTTACTCATTCAAATTTAGAAAGTAAGCTATGGCATGAGCGGTTTGGTCACCTCAACTACCGCTATCTTCAGCAGCTCAACACTAAAGACATGATCACATATCTACCTTGAATCATTTTTTCAGAGGGTGTATGTTCAAGATGTTCCATGGGCAAGCATCCTGAGGAGAAGTTTGATAAGGGGAAAGCTTGGAGAGCTTTGGAAGTTCTTCAACTTGTTCACAATGATGTAGCTGGTCCATTTCCAGCACCTTCATTTAGTAAGGCCCACTATGTCCTCACCTTCATTGATGACTACTCCCGCTTCACTTGGGTCTACTTTCTTATTCATAAGAGTGAAGTATTTGATAGATTTCAGGACTTCAAGACTCGTGTGGAGAAGCAATCCGAGAAAGTGGTCAAGATTCTTCAAACAGATAATGGAAGGGAATATGTGAACAAAAGACTTGAGGATTTTTATACATTTGAGGGGATTGATCTTCAGCATTCTATTGTTTACACTCCACAATAGAACAGAGTTGCAGAGCGCAAGAATAGAACTCTCAAAGAAATGGCTAGATGTATGATACATGCATGTTCTCTTGATCTCACCTTTCGGGCAGAGGCTATCAGTTGTGCCACACACATCTAGAATCGGTTTCCTCACAAAGCTTTGCAAGTTATTACTCCTTTTGAGGCTTGGGCTGGTAGGAAACTGATTGTGAGACATTTTAGAGTCTTTGGGTGTCCGGCATGGGCTCGCATACCTCTGCAAAAATGCAAGGCATTGGAACCTTAGAGTCGGCCTTGCATATTTGTTGGATATCCTAAGGGTGTTAAGGCATACAGATTGATGGATCCTAAGACACATGAGGTGTTCATTGAGAGGAGTGTTCATTTGAGGAAAGCTCTCCTAGCTTAGCCTCTCTACCTCCATTGTGGATAGTGATGCTAGTGATTAAGATGATGAGACTCCTTCAACTTCAACTCGTAGGGTTACACCTCAGCAGGGTCCACTTGTAGTTGAGGAACCTCATTCTCCACCTCCACCTAGACCTCGTTCGGCTTGACAGACACTTGAGTCAGCAGGCTCTCTTGTTGGGGATCCTTCAAATACATCGAGGACTCGATCACAACATCAGGACCTTCCACATGCATTCATTGCTACTGCTTCTGATCCACAGACATTTCGGGAAGCATCAGGGGTTCCTAAGTGGGACCACACTATGGAGGAAGAGTATAGTTCCTTGATGAGGAACAACACATGGGAGTTAGTCCCTCTCCCTAAGGGGAGAAAGATGGTTCGATGTAAGTGGATCTATCAGACCAATTTTGTAGCAGATGGTAGTGTGGATAAGTATAAGGCTCGGCTTGTTGTGAAAGGTTTCTCTCAGGTTCCAGGTGTTGACTATAATGAGACCTTTACGCCCATAGCCAAGATGAACTCCATTTGTTTGACACTTGCTATTGCTGCAACTCATGGTTGGGCTGTACATCAGATGGATGTGAAGAGTTCTTTTCTTCATGTGGATCTTGATGAGGATATTTATATGGAGCAGCCACAAGGTTTCATCTAGGATTCTTCCTTAGTTTGTAGACTAAGGAAATATCTTGATGGCCTTAAGCAAGCCCCTAGGGCTTGGTATGCCAAGATGGATTCCTTTATTCTCCTAGTAAGGTTCATTAGGTGTCATTCCAATCTGAATGTCTACATTTTGTGACAAGGTGAATCTCACTTGATACTTGTGCCCTATGTTGATTATTTGATCATTACAGGGAGCGCCACATCCATCATTAGCAGGGTCAAATCTGCTTTGCATGACAGATTTGCTATGACTGACTTGGGTCTTTTACACTATTTTCTCGGGATATAGATTTCATAGTCATCTTTCGGGATTACTCTTTCGTAACCCAAGTATGCCCTTGATCTTCTTGCATGCTTTCATATGGTTGATTCTACGCATGCCCCGACTCCCTTTCTTTCAAGAGACAAGCTTGAGGCTCAGTTCTCTTCTCCACCAGTTGATGCCACATTGTATCACCAGCTTGTGGATAGTCTCATTTACTTGAATGATACATGCCCTAATATTACATTTGCAGTTGGCATGGTTTCCCTCTTTTATGCATGAAGCACATGAGCTTCATTGGAAAGCCACCAAATCCATCCTTCATTACATTCAAGGTACACATCACTATGGGATTCACTATGTAGTAGGCACAAGACTTCGCTTGGTTGGTTGCACAAACTCTGATTGGGCTGGCAATCTTGATGATCGTAAGTCTACTTCAGGTTACAATTTATGTCATTCTCTATGAAGTGTACCTATACTTGCAACCACAATGAACTCAATAAATCATTACAAGCATGGTTAGAAGATTTAAATCAAAGAAAGACAAAAGCATAGCTAATCAACTTATTGTCTCCCAATAAATGTGAGTATGAAAAATGCTTTTAGATCTGATTATGCATACTCCAGTGACTTGACTACACTTAGATGGAGGATTTGATGGATGAAAATGCATGATCTAGCAAGAAGAGCATGATTAAGCTACATGAATGATTGATCTAGCATGATTAAGCTAAGATTTAAGCTAAAATTAAGCATGATAACATTGCTAAAACTGATAAACTATAAGCTAGATGCCTATAATAACAATGCATAAGATGAGAATGAGATGGGATCCATATTGCTCTAAATGAGGTCTATTTATAGGATTTTCCAAGGCTAGGGGTGATGTGGTAAGAATCAACAGTCAAGATTGATCTGAAGATATCAATGGTTAAATTGGAGGAGGATGGCAAAGGGGGTAGGATTAAAGGGAACATTTGTCATTTCTATGGGGACAAGTGTCACAAAGGTTATAGAAGATGTTGGATGAAAGGGAACACTTAGTGACAAGTGTCACAAAGGTTCTAGAAGATGTTGGATGAAAGGGGACATGGTGGTAGGTAGAATGGGTTAGGTTTAGGAATGATTAGGTTTAGGAGTGGTAAAAGTTAGGAGAATTTGAATTTAAAAATTCAAATGATATGAAAAGGATAATTAATCTCAACAACTCATAATTGATTTGTTTTAATTAATTAGGGGATTTAGAAGAAATGAATTTGGATGAGGGGAATTAATTAATTAAAGGGGTGAAATGAAATGAACCTATTAAATAAATCCTTAGATTTATTAATAAGTAGATGAAAGGGGAAATTTAATCAAATTGCTTAGTGAATTCAATTAAATTGGGGAGGACAGATTAATTAAATAATTGCTTATTTAATTAATTATCTTCAGACCATTTTTAGGTGTATACATTTTGCCCCTCTTTGAAGTGAGGTGTGATGACATGTTGATTTAAAGAATAATCTCATTTTGATGATGGTGTTGGTTTGATAGGATGCACAAGTTCTTGATTGCTAAATCCCGGTATGATGATGCCCCCTCAGGAGATCAATTGAGATAATTGATCTTTGGAGTTTTGCGAGATTGATATCTCGATAGATTTGATTTGATTTCTGCAACTGTGTTTGATGAAAATGTGATGTCTTCGATTAGCTTGATTGCTTAGATTGAAAATATTGAAAAATCTTGATTGATTAGATTCAGTCTAGTTTCAGGAAGGATTCATCCTATATAAGAGAATGATGATCAAAGCGTCTAGTTTCAGGAAGGATACATCCTATGTAAGACATGATCAGAATGTCTGGTTTCAGGAAGGATACATCCTGTATAAGACATGAATTAGAATCAGATCGTCTGGTTTTAGGAAAGATACATCCTGTATAAGACGTGATAGAATTGATTAGGTTTGATTTATTGTTTTGATTTAATAAGGTTGATAGATAAAGAACTAACATTTTGTTGATATCAAGTTGCAGAAATATTTGGATATGTTGATTGTTGATTCTGTTAAAGTAGATAGCATAAGGTTTTCACTGGGTCAATAATGTCATGAGAGATATGAGTCATCATTATGATTGTGTATACACTTGTGATGATACTTTGATGATCCTGTGATAGATTTAACCTTGGATAAAAGGAGCTTGTAGGATTCCATGCAAGAATGAAATGCAAGCTAAAATGAAAATGAAAAATGCAATGGATGCAAACTATGACCTGACCAGTCACTAGATTATTTTGCATTTTTGTCATCATTGAGCTTTTTGAAATGTGGGAAGTGAGTGAAAACATCAATGGTATAGTTAAACCATGATGACCTGAGCACTTCTTTCCTAGATTTTGATATAGCAAGTTAACACAAGCATCGAGGTATAATTGAACCAAGATGACCTGAGTGTTGTTTCTATAAAACAGGTAGTATTAATCATTTCAATACGCAAATCGGAAATGTCTTCAATGATACTCTGATGATCATGTCCCGAGACAAATTTGCAAATATTAATGATTAATTTTCAGATAGTAGACAAGAAAAATATCGTGTTCCTTCCTTGTTCCTCTAGTCAAAGACATCCCGGAGTCACTCAGAAATCATGATAGCGAAAAGCAATTATAGAAAAGTTGAACAATCATGTTAAAATCATTATCCAAAAGATATATTATCCACTGAAAAGTGTGTGATGTGCTTAAATTGACTTCATGATAGCTTGATAGTTGATAGTTTGATCTCGTGTTCAACATTGGATGTGTCTCAGTTTTTGCTTGATAAGATTTGTGTAATTGTCTGGTCTACTTGTTTGATTAAGCTCAAAATGATCAAGAGTTTTGCCCCTAGCTAGGTGTAGGATTTTGCCCCAAGCCTAGAAACAGATTTGTTATGATATATCCAATGATCCAAACCATGGCAAGAAGCCACTCGGGATGTCTACATATGTCCAAAGGCTTTATGATGGTTAGCACTGATGGAAAATGCATGAATGCATGAGGAAAAATGCATGAACTAATAGATGGAAGAGCTAGCGGACAGATAGTGCCTGTTTGTCAGGTTTTCACCATCTGTTTTTATTGCATTTTTATTGATATTTGATTTTTTTCTTTCTTTTTCTGCTTTTTCATTTTTTTTTCATTTTTTCTAATTTTTCACTTTTTTTTTTTTTTTCAGATTTTTTCACTGTTTTTTATTTTTTCTCATTTTTCAGACATAAAATTTCTTCAAGTGCATGCTATTGATGGGTTCCTCGAGTTGATCATTGTCTTGTGTTGATAGCTGATATGCTCCTTATCCAAATACTGTTGTGACCACAAACAAACCTAACCAGTTTGGTTCAAATTTTCCTTTCTTTTCTCGATCTTCCTGGTTGCATGGATTTTCCTTTAGCACTAGTTCTCCCACTTGAAAGACTCTTTGTTTAACCTTTTGATTATAGCTTCAACACATTCTTTGTTGATATACCTTTAGATGATCAAAGGAATTGTGTCTACATTCATGGATCAGTTCTAACTCTTGCAGTCTAGATACTCTTTGTTCTTCATCTTGGATGAGTGCTTTTAGTGATACACATAGAGAAGGTATCTCTACTTCGATTGGAAATATGGCTTCTGATCCATATACAAGAGAGAAAGGTGTGGCACCTATCAGTGTGTTGATACTAGTGTGGTAGGCCCATAGAGTAGGGTTTAGTTGAATATGCCAATCTTTCCCAGCATCATTCACTATCTTTTTGAGGGTTTTCAGAATAGTTTTGTTAGATGCTTATGCCTGCCCATTTCCTTGTGGATAATATAATGTGGAGAATCTATACTGGATTTTGAACTTCTCACATAGATCTTGTACATCTTGATTTTTGAATGGTCTCCCATTATCACTGATAATGGTCATTGGTATTCTATAGTGACAGATGATGTAATTCAAGATAAATGTAACAATTTGTTTTCCTATGATGTTTATGAGAGGTACCACTTCAATCCATTTTGTAAAATATTCAGTAGCTACAAGAATGAATTTATGTCCATTAGATGAGGAAGGATTTATCTTTCCTACTAGACCAAGTCCCCATTGACATAAAGGCCAAGATGTTGCTAAAGCATGTAGTTCTTTTGCTAGTGAATTGATCAAATTCCCATGGATTTGACATTGTTTTCCTGTTCTTGCTATCTTAAAAGAATCTTGTTCCATAGTAGGCCAATAATAGCTCAAGCGTATGAGTTTTTTCGAAAGGGTAAGACCACTTGAATGAGTACCACAAATGCCATTATGAACTTCATGTAAAGCCTTCTCAGATTCTTCTTGTTCAAGACATCGTAAGAGAGTACCGTCTAGACCTCGTGTAAACAGGGTATCCATGACAAGAGTAAAATGAGAGGATTGGCGGATAAAGTTTCTCTTTTGGTTTTTTGATAAGTCAGGAGGTAAGATATTGTCTTTCAGGTATGTGTAAGTTTGGCCATAGCAGGAGGAATCTTGTCCAATAAGTTGACTGATGGTTCAGGAATCATGACAATTATAGGTGGGATGAAACAACTCTACTACCAGGAATTCATAACGGTGTTGATTTTTCTGTGTTTGTAATAGAGAAGCAAGTGTAGCCATGGCGTCTGCTGCTTTGTTGTCATTTCTTGGGATCTGTTCAAAAGTTATTTCTACAAAGTACTTCTTGATATCATCCACCATCTTTTTGTAAGGCATGAGTTTGTCATCTTTTGTTTGATAGTCATCATTGATTTGATTAATGACAAGCTGAGAGTCTCCAAAGAATTGAAGTTGTTAAATGTTCCATTCTATAGCCATTTTGATACCTGTTACCAATGCTTCACACTCTTCTATATTTTTTGTACATGGAAAGCTTAATTTGTATGCTTTCGGGATTGTATGACCTTGTGGTGTGATGAATAGAATTCCTGCTCCTGATCTGTGTTGTGTATATGAACCATCAAAGTATAGTTTCCATGCTTTTGTTGTGACTGTTAGGATGTCAACATCGGGAAACTCAATCTGTAGAGGATGATTATCTTGAAGTGGTGTCTCTGCTAGTTGATCTATGATGACTTGTCCCTTGATAGATTTTCTATCAACATATTTGATATCAAACTCGCTTAGAATCATGATCCATTTTGCTAGTCATCCTATCAATGTGGCTTTGCTAAGTAAATATTTCAGAGGATTGATTTTGGCTATCAACTTGATGGAGTGAGATAGTAGATAGTGTTGTAGTTTTTGAGAAGCAAAAACTATTGCCAAGCATGTTTTTTCTGTTGATGAATAGTTAACCTCGTATCCCACTAATGTTCTGCTGATGTAGTAGATGGCTCGTTCTTTTCCTTCATTATCCTCTTGTGTGAGAAAAACTCCCAATGATTCTTTAGTAGTTGATACATAGAGTAATAATGTTTTTCTTGGAATTGGTGACATTAGAATAGGTGGTTGCATGAGATATGCCATCATCTTGTTGAATTCTTCTTCACATTGATGGTCCCATTTAAAATTAACATGTTTGTGCAATAGGTGAGTAAATGGTTGACATTTATCTGCTAATTGAGCCACAAATATTTTGATTGACTAGAGTCTTCCTTGTAAGGATCTTAGTTGACTAATATTCTTGGGAGATGCCATTTCCATGATTGCTTTTACCTTAGCTGGATCTACTTCAATTCCTCTTGCTGAAACAATGTATCACAATAGCTTTCTTGAAGTAACACCAAAGGCACATTTCTTAGGGTTTAGCCTTAGCTTGTATTGTTCTAACCTATCAAAGATCTTTTCCAGTATCTCTATATTTTCTTCTCTGTTGTATGATTTAGCTAATATGTCATCCACATAGTCTTCCATGAATGTATGCATCATGTCATGAAATATAGTTGTCATAGCTCTTTGATATGTAGAACCTACGTTCTTTAATCTAAAAGGCATGACATTCCACCAGAAAGTACCCCATGGGCATGTAAAAGTTGTCTTTTCTTGATCTTTGGGTGCTATTTTGATCTGATTGTATCTAGAGAAACCATCCATTAGAGAAAACATGGAGTGTCCAACAGTTAAATCTACAATGATGTCGATGTTAAGAAAAGGAAAATCATCCTTTGGACATGTGTTATTAAGATCTCTAAAGTCTGTGCATATTCTGATGCTTTTATTTGGTTTTGAAATAGGAAAGATGTTGGATACCCATTGAGGATATACTACAGGTCTGATGAATCCGACATCCAGTAATTTCTTTAGTTCTGCCTTGACTAGAAGAGCAATATGCGGATGCATTTTCCTTAACTTTTGTTTGACTGGTTTGGCTCCTGGATTAACATTCAAGTGATGCATAATAAGCTCTAGATCTAAACCTGGCATGTCTGCATATGACCAAGCAAAATTGATTTGCCTTCGTTTGAAGAATTCCACATATTGTTGCATTTCTACCTCTGATAAAGATGTTGCTGGATGAAGAATCTTTGGTTGCTCTATTGTGCCAATGTTAACTGCCTCTGTTGGTTCGATCAAAATGGATGATCTTTCTTGATAGTGCTCAGGTAAAGTGTCAAATCTCCCATCTTCCGGCTCCTCAAGGAGGTTTTCACCGTTAGATGCGTCCTTTGTTTTTACTTTTTTTCTGGTCTAATGTTGCTAATAAATGGTTTTCAGCATTAGATCTAATATTTTTTTCTTTATATTCACTTTTGCAACTAGGAGATTTGGCACCCACTTGATTGGAAGATGCATTGGTGAGTTTCCTGGTGAGAGTTATTATGGGTTCGATTGTGTTAAGATATATAGATATGGCATGGTCATTTGGAAAGATATCAATGGTGGTATGTCCTTCATTTTCCCAATCAATAAGCTCGGGGTGGATTAGAGGTAATGGATCTTCAGGTTGGGATGTTTCAAGGGTTTCAAGGGTCATGATGGATGTATCAAAGTTTTCAATATGTGTGTTGATGTCTAGAATGGTACTCTCATCAGAATGACCTTGTGTAAGAAGTTCTTGATTGTCCTCGGTTAAGTCCAAGTTAGCCAAATGTGATTCTAATTCAAGTGAACTAGTTCCTGACATTTATCTTGCATACGTGTGAACTATATCAACTTCTATGTCGCCTTCAAAGCATTTATCTTCAACTAATTCTTCAGAGTGATAGGAATCCCATTCCCATTCATTAGAATCTATATCACTTGTAGCTTGTTGTCTATAGATTTGGTAATATAGCATTTCTTCTGCTTTTTTGGCTATACTTTTCCTTCTTTCATATTCAACTTCTTCATGATTGAGATTGAGTTTTGTCAACTTTTCTATGAGTTCTCCTGAACTTATATTAGCTTCTTTCTTGTTTTGATTGAAATTTAATGCTTCTTGAGAGATGTTTTTAGTTTGTTTCTCTTGTTGATTTGAAGATTGCTTCTTTTGCCATTTTGTGTTTGATTGTGCTTGTTGCTTAACTAATTTTTCTTCCCTTTCAATTGCCAGTTGTTCTTGTCTGTTTTCATATTCCTCTTGTTGTTGACTAAAAGATG
This sequence comes from Cryptomeria japonica, assembly GCF_030272615.1. Taxonomy (NCBI): domain Eukaryota; kingdom Viridiplantae; phylum Streptophyta; class Pinopsida; order Cupressales; family Cupressaceae; genus Cryptomeria; species Cryptomeria japonica. The sequence continues at coordinate 625,876,208 of NC_081411.1, forward strand.
TGTCTTCTGGTATAGTGACTTGTCCATACCCTAAGCCTGCTTTGTCTGTAGTCTACTGAGTATGAGGTTGAATAGGTTCTGAGATACCTTCCTTTCTTTTTCCTATAGGGCCTGTCCTAGTGTATCCCATTCTTTGAAGAATGTTGAATCCTTTTCCATATTTTTCTGTAGGTATTCTAACATTGTTGACCTTTTGTTGAACTTCTTTATCTTTGTATAGCCATTGCAATTTGTCTTCTATTTCCTCTGATAAGGTTCCAACACTAATGAATGCTCCATCAAATATCAGAAGATGTTTCACAGTTGGTTGTTGTTTAGAGCTTGATGGTTTTCCCAAGGATTTAGGAGAAAGTGGTAATTGTGATATTGAGTATTCTTCATTCCCTCGATCTCTTAGCTGCATTTGTTTTTCCATACTTGATAGAATAGAGGCGAATGATTTTTCCTTGGATTGTGTGCTCGAAGATGTTGCCTCCCTGTTATCTGGAACAATTACTTCTTGACCCATTTTTAGATTTCTGCAATAATGGAATGGATTTGCATCTGTAGATATTGTGATTTCTTGTCCTTCGTAGGGAAATTTTACACATTGATGATAGGTTGATGGGAAAGATTGCAAGTCATGTATCCATGGTCCCCCTAGGAGCACATTATATGATAGGTCCAAGTCTAGAACTTGGCATGCTATGTCTTTTTGTAGAGGTCCCACTCTGATTGGTAGTATCACAATTCCCTTGGAGGAACATTCTTCTTCATCATAGGATTTTATAGTGATCCTTTTCCATACATCAACTGCATCTTCTAAATATCCTAAGGCACAAACAAGACTCAATGAGCAAATATTTAGGCCAGCTCCAACATCTATTAGAACACGCTTGACTTGCATTTTGTGAATAAGGACTTCAACATGTAAGGGAGCATTGTGAGGGTGTTGCTGTTGGTATTTTGGTATGGTTTTGTCATTGATGTCAACACCTACTAAATACACCTACTTTGGAGATCCAGCAACATTCACCGACAATTAGTAAACTATTCAAAACAGTCATCGGTATATGGTTAACCAGTAGGATATAATGTTCACCGGTACCTGCATTGACATGGAAGACACCTGGTAATGTCAAAGACATCATGTGGACAACTTTCTTTGAAGTAATAATCATTGGCATATTCTTATTTGCATATTTGCTTTTACTGGCAAATAGGTCCAGGTTATCTAGGGTTACACTGACAGGTTTATCTTTTCCAGATCAGCATGGCATGCTATGGAGATGATTTATTATTGTTGTAAATGCATTAAGTTGACATGTTCAATTGGTTATTGCATCGGATATTATATTATTTGTAAATGTTTTATTGTAATATCTTGTAGAGCTAACCTACTAAAATTGGTCTTAGGGTATGGTATAAATGTAAGATCTTATTTGTAAGATCATGTGTGGAATGCGAAAAAGATTTAAGGAAGGATATATGCGAAATCAAGCAGAGATACACACAAAGACATCATTTGAAGGTGAAGTTAGGTTTTTGTAGAAGCATATCAGCATTACACCGGTACTGAATCCAACATATGAAGATGCTATTTTGTGCAGTACATTCTCATTGGATTTAACCATCCAACTATAGTTAGTGTGACTCCCATTTGTGTTTGAGCAGTGAGCTCTAGGCTGTTGGCCTTTCTGCACGTGTAGACCCCTCTTTGTACACTTACTATCTGCAGTAGTATCATCTGATTGTGGGTAAGGTTTCCCACTGTGGTTTTTCCCCTTACAGGGTTTCCACGTACAAATATTTGTGTCATGTGTTGTGGATGACTTCATGTTTATGTTTCATGCATTAATTCTTACTGGTATAGCAATTTTCTGTTAACACTATTTACTGGCATACTTAACTGTCTTACCGGTACTAAGCATTGAGTTGGTTAATAAGATTTTGGTTTGAATTTATTAGACAATTGATTCACCCCCCCCTCTCAGTTGTCTCTGGGACCTACAATTGGTATCAGAGCCTAGTCCTCTTTTTGCAGAAGTTTAACAACTTGAGGAGATCCAATGTCTACTAATTATTTCAGAAATGATAGTCCTAAACTTGATGGAAGCAACTATGGAATATGGAAAATTAGAATGGAGACACATCTGAATTGCATTGGTAAAGACATCTTGGAAGTTACTCAGAATGGTTATACTGCTACTGTAGCTGGTCAGCCTGCTCCTATTACTTTAGCTATAGATAAATAAAATGATTGCAAAGCAAGAGAAGCACTCTTGAGCGCATTATCAGATCAACAAATCATGGGGTTATCAGATAGATCTATTGCAAAAGCTATTTGGGATCATTTGGAAACACTTAATAAAGGGGATTCCACAGTCAAAATTGCAAAACTTGAAAGCTTCCGAGTCAGGTATGAACATCTGAAAATGGAAGAAGATGAAAGAATTTCTGCTTTTATGGAAAGAGTAAATGAAATTGTTTTAGGTATCAAATGTTGTGGAGGAACCTTGAGTGAAGATGAGATTGTTTCAAAAATCTTAAGAGGTTTGTCATGGGCATATAAAATGAAGGTTACTGGTATTAATGAGTTGAGAATAATGCCTAATACATCAGTAACTAGGGATACATTGATTGGAAAACTTTCAGCTTTTGAAATTGAGGAATTTGGTCATGTTGCTACTATAAAAATTGATTTGGCCTTCAAAGCATCAACATCATCTGCTCCATCTTTTGATAAATTAGATTGGAGAGCCTTTTATGCAAGAGAACTTGAAGAAACCAGGAAGGAGAATGAAGAGCTTGAAGAACTTGAAGCACTATTTGCAAGAAAAATGCCAAAAGGTCCAATTGGAAGTAAGTATGAAGGTAAAGCACCCTTTAAATGTTTCAACTGCAATAAGATTGGCCATATGGCTTCAAGATGCCGTGATAGACATGCTAGACTAAGAGAAGAAGCTAGAAGGATATACAAACTTAATCCTGAATATCAGAGATATAGATTTAAGAAAAATAAAGATAAAGCTTGTTACATTGCTGATGAAGGTGTGACTGATGATTCTGATGAAGATTCAGTAGACAACAAGTGGGTCTTTGTTGCTATTATAGACGTATAAAAATGACCATATTCCTAAATGAATATTTTATGTTCATTTCTCTATTTGATTAAATCCAATTTAATTAAATTACCCACATTCCTCTATTTAATTAAGTAAATTACTCAATTTATTTAAATTAAATTCACCAGACTTCTTTTTACCATTTAATGAATAAATCATTTTATTCAATAAAATCCCCCTATCCACTTTTAATTAAACTCAAATTTAATTAAATAGTTATCCTAAATTGAATAAATATAATTTATTTAATTTCTCCAAATTGCAACCAAATTGAATTAAATTACTTTATTTCAATTAAATCCTATTATCCCTCCATCCACTTGCAAAATCCCAAACTCCTTTCTAATCCCTTCTAGAATCTTCTAATCGCTTCTAATTACCCTAACCCCTAATAAACTTTGTCATATCCCTAAGCAAAGGGAAGTCACTTCTCAAAACCTCAAAGTCTTTGATAACCATTAAAGGCTTCAAGTCTTCAACCACTTAATTCCTCAAAGTCTTTGATAACCATTAAAGGCTTTCAACCTTCAACCACTTAATCCCCCAAAGTCTCCAATAACCATTAATGGTTAACTCAAACCCTCCTACATGGTTAAAACATTTGTTTTGACTCAACCTTCATCCAACCCAAGGGTCTCATCAGGCCTTTAATGCTTCAACCATGATCATCTCTTAATCATTTGCACAAAGGTTTATCCTTGGATTAAGTCTTAATCCATTGGGTAAACCTAACTTAAGCTTGACCCTTACCCTCTAGATAACCATGAGGTCTTCTCAGGCATTTAATACCTCCAACCCCTTCTCTCAACCCAACCCTATGTTGACACTTGTTACAATTTCATTGGTGCCAATTACAAACATGGATCCCCAACTTTCAAACTCAACCCTTGATTAAACCATCCATTGCCCTGTTCTTGCTATAAATAGAGCTCTCATTCCTCCATAAGAATCATCCTTCAAATTTGTAGTATCACACTTATGCTCAAATACATTCAAGCTTTCATATCATTTTATGCTCATCATTTAGCCTCTCTTTAGAATAGAAACTAGTCTTAATATGCATGTTTAGAATAATTTCTTTATCATTTTAGCTCAATCATAGACTAAATATATCATGTTAGGATAGTACTCATACTAATCTTGTCATCTTATCATTTAGTTTATTGCATTTTAAAATCATGCACAGCTTATAACACATTTCATTCTAAAAATATATCAAAGAATCCCTCGTTCTTGCATTTGCCATCCCTGAACCATTTTGCTCAGTGATCTGAGAGCAAAACATTGGTTTAAGGGACATTGTGAGATAGAGAACCATGGGACCCACCTTGGGAAGCTAAGTAATACTACGTTACTCCATAGCTTGCACCAAGAAGTCCTGTGTGTGTGTGGACAAATCATTTTGCAATATTTTCACATATTAAGTTCTATTAGCCCACTTTTCCCGCATACATTTCTGGCGCCCACCATGGGGCCCGACCCCAAATATTAAATCGGTTTTTCAAACTAATCACTTTTGCAGGTCCGTGGGAAACAAGAATTAGCGCGTGGGAAACATTCCCTAGCGCATCTAGTTAAGAGTCTAGCATATCCCGCTTACTGTTTAGCGCGTAGAGTCTATACTCTAGTGCGTGGAGACCTTTCCTCAGCGCATGTCTCCTTCTAATATTTTCCTGTAGATTTCAGCGCGGAAGAAAACTAGAGCAGTGCATTCAGTTCACTGTTTAGCACATCAAGTAAACATCGTAGTGCATGCAGTCCACTTTTCAGCGCTTACAGTCCACAATCCAGCACGTAAGGTTTATACAGTAGCGCATCAAACCAGTATATTTTTCCTGCAGGTCCCAATGCTAAATAAAAACAAAGTAGCGCATCTAGCAAACAGTATAGCGCGTTGATACTTCATTTTAGCGCATCGAGGGTAAATTATAGCGCATGCATTCTGTTATGTAGTGCATCGAAGACAAAAACAAACATTGTAACTAAAAATAAAATTTTAGACTTGTTGAAGTCCACAAAATCCTCTGTTTTTCTAACTAATGTGGTGGTCTTTTGCAGGATTTCTGACATTTTATTGCAGGGGGAGGACCTTAGTGGTTTTTTTTTTAGAACTAAAAATTGTTTAAATTTTACTAGCTTGTTCAAGTTAGTTAAAATTTAAAGTCTTTTTAATTCTAGTTAAATAAAATTGAACTCATCTTACTTTGGGCTGTAAAACGAACCACAAAAAAATCTTTATTTTGCTAGAAAGGGGTAAAAAGAATATCACCATCCTTTGGTGTCTAAAAGGATTCACATTATTTTCACAAAGTAAAAAGAACCTCATTTTTTTATTTCGTGCAAAGCAAAGAGGGAAAGTTTTCCCCTATCGATTTTCATTTTGCTGACCAAAAACATCGACTTTACTTTTTTGACCAAAATTTCTTTTCATAGATCAGAAAATCATTGCTTTGCAAGGATAAAATAAACACCATGTTTTTGTGGAGCAACATCTCCACATAGATTTTAGCAAATCACTGAATTGAAAGGATAAAATAAACCAACTTGATTGCTTTGTCTCGAAAGTGGAAGAAATATGCTCTCCCCTTAACTGGGTGATCAAAAATCCAGATCACTTTTACAGCTTTTTTTACTTCATGCAATACAACCTTTAGCAGGCCTGCCTTCCCGAGGAGTTGGAATCAACTCTTAAAGTCGTTTATGGCCAGTGTGAAGGGAACGACCTAAATGGGGAACGACTTTGACACCAAGAATTCCAACCCACTATAATCAAATGTGGAAAGTGACGAAAGTTCTTTTCAACGGTTGCATGCAGTGACTAGCCTTCCCCTAGTATCCTTGAGATACGTAAAGCCTTTGTTCTAAAGGTTGAGAAGCCTCCTGAGGGAGTTTATCACTGACGGCCAAACAAGAAGCCTGATTATGAACCCTAGAAATAGAAGCTTTGAACCGAGTTAGTAACTAGACATTTATACCATCATAGTGCAAGGGTGGGGAAGAATCCGCCCCCAAGATTACTCACCATATATCTCCCAAGATAACTACTCAATTGTGAAGCGATTCACTTTGAGTTAATTTCTAGCAAAAGGCAAAAAAATGGGCGCCCTCTAGGGGGTGACACGACTGTTTGAGCTGACGGAGTATCAAGACTAGTGAGCTATGATGCTATTTATGACCCTTGATTAAAGAGTCTTTCTAAAGTGTGTTATTTGTATCCAAACCTATTAAAACATTGGGGATTTGAACACATCCTCGCAGAACATACACTTTTTGTTAGATTAGGCAAAATGGTTGTACTTTTTGTGCTGTAATTGCATTTATTACTTCAGAAAATTATCCATCAAGCTTGAAATATTTGCAACAAAAATTCAAAATTTGTGAAAAACAAAACCAAAGAAAAAAAAAATTAGGGCAGTTTAGTGCATAAGAGCAACTTCTTAATGCATGGAGTAATTCTGTTAGCGCATCCAAACCGCCAATTAGTGCGTTGGTTCAAAATAGTAGCATTCCATCTTAAGGCAAAAACAGTGCAAAATCCTTTAGCGCATCAAAGAAACAGTCTAGCATGTGGAAGCAACAGCTTAGCGTGTGGCATCTAAAAATTAGCGCATAAAGTCCAACAGTTAGCGCATCATAGACCCAGGATAGCGCATAGATTTTTCAATAGTTGGAAAAACAATTTTAATAGTCCAAAAACTTTAGCGCGTGTCTGGGGGTAGCCTAGCGCGTGTGGTTATTATTTTAGCACATCAAGGAATTTTAGTAGTGCATGTAGATTTTGTTCTAGCATGTGATCAAAAACAAAAAAAATAGAGAGCAAAACCGAGAAAATTTTTGAAATTTTCAAACACATTTTTAGAAGCATTTTTCATCAACATCATTTTTTCATCAAACTAGAGTGGCAAACAAACCATTAAAATTATTTCTCAAGAAAAATTTGTGACAAAAATGAATGCTGTTAGAATCCTAAAATGAATCGCACAATAGAGGATGTCTCTCCTATCATAATCCAGAAATCTCATCATCAGTATCAACAGAATCCTTTACCATCTGACGGATTTTTATCTCACAACACTTGTTTAAAAACTTTCAAATTGTCAAATCAAGTTTCCAGATCGGGAGGCTTTTATCCATATCATTTGACATGCTTTGTCGTGAAGGGGCATCTAAAAACCTTCACTCTGATAGAGTAAGATTTAAAATTTTCAAAACCAAGAATCAACTGAATCCAAACCAATCAAAGGAAACCATCGATCACTCATGCATGACTAATCCCCTTATTCTGAGAAGAAAGAACCTCTATCGTAACATCATGTTGAAGAAACAACAACCTAGTTTTTCCAAAATCATCAAGAGAAATAAGTTTTTATACATCAATCGTCAACTCTTCAAATCTCATCGGGTATTCCTTCATCACGTCAAACGTTATATCCAAAACAAATCTGGCGAATTTGACGAAGAACCTTTGAAAACAAGAGCATATTGCCAAAAGTCTTCTTTTAATCAAACCATAAACCGTAGAGGAAAGATCAATCCAACATTCTTGCCCGACGAGTGCATCACATATAACACATCTCAGCTAGAACCACCAACACCCAAGCAACATATCAACAAGGCTTTTGTCTCCTTCATCACTGAAAGTTTCTACTAAAATGCCTGTTACTCGCTCTCAAAGAGACAAACAAAGCGAGGCACACGCTGAGTCTAGTATGAATCGAAGATTATCAAATCCTTTTGAAGTTCCACCCGTAGAAGAACCTAAAATTACTGAAGCACTTCTTCAGGAATGTCAAGAAAACCCTTCCTTCCAAAAACTTGTAGAAAAACTCATGGAAAATGACAAAGAAAAATATCTGTTGATGCTTACAAGCAAAGGCGTTAAACTTCCCGAAGATTTAGACCCAAACATTTTTCAACCCGGATCTTGACAATATGCATATCAAGAACAACACAGAGAAGAAGAAACTCACATACCTGAACAACATATTCCAGAGCAACACTTTCCAAAACAACGCATACCAGAAATGCATATACCTGAGCTAGAAACACCAGAGCAAAATATACCATTTACTACACCTTTTCAGTTGAGAACCAATACAAGGCAAGAACTTTTCCCTCGACAAGACAATATACCTTTGGCAGCCCTTACTCAACAAATGCAAATGTTGCAAAGGCAAATACAGGATATGCAACAAGGGACAACAGTGCGGTACTCTTTAAACGAAATCTGTCCTTACCCATTTGATAGAAGATTGAACATGGTACCTTTTCCTCCCAACTCGGACATTCCCAAATTTGATAAATATGATGGAAAAAGTGATCCCCGAGATCATGTTCGAGAATTTTGCACACTAAGCCTTGAATTTGCTCATGATGACACCTATTTGATGAGGTTATTCCCCAGAAGCTTGGGAGGGCAAACTATGGAGTGGTTATCCAAAATTTCACCACCTGTCAGATCATTTGATGAATTGGTTAACAAATTCATAACCCACATTCCTACAACATCCAACATGCCATAACCATGCTAGATGTTTGCAACACAAAAGAAAAGAACAATGAAACATTCATGGTGTTCCTTCAACACTGGCGATGCATGGTATCACGATATCCTCGAGATATTTTCGAAAAGGAGAAAATGGAAATCTTCATCGATAACTTGAATGGCGAAATGAGTTACAGACTAAAACTTCAATGTATACCATCTTTTGCTAAATTAATTGAAAATGGCATTCAAGTAGAAGAAGCATGTGTCAAAAAGGGAACACTCAAATTCTACAAGGAAGGAACAAACTCATCAAACTACAATAATCAGAACAACACCAACCTTGACAAATCTTGATTTTGGACTCGAAACAAAAACGAAGGCAACAATGAATCATATGATCCCAAATCTAAGCAACCAGTGCTTGCATTATCCAGAAATCCTCAAAATATGAAAAATCCTAAAAATGCTACTCCCAGTGCTAACACATATGAACCAACCAATGATCAAGGACAACTCAACACAAACAACACCAACGATACTCAAAGCAAAAACATGAATCCAGGACCTAACAACAATTCACGCAACAACACAAACAATTTCCAAAAGCATATCTTCACACCACTGAGACAATCATTAGAATCCGCATTCAGAGAACTTTTGGCAAACAAGATTCTTTCTTTGCCCCCCACCAGCAACTATGAACCCCCAATCAAACCACCTTGGTGGAATGATTCACACTATTGTGATTTCCATCACAACAAGGGTCATAGAACAAATGAGTGCATGCAATTGAAACACATAGTACAGGACATGATTGATCGAGGTGACTTAACGGTAGATGGTCTTAAGACAAATGGTGATCACGGAGCCTTCAAAAATCCTCTCCCAAATTACAACAACGATGGAGCATCAACTTCAGATGATACACGCGGAGCTCGTATTAATCACATCTACAACAACATAATCAACTGCATATCAGCTGAAGATCATCAAGTCAATGTCATCACCATTCGAGATTGGCATGATCATGAATCTGTCAATGTAACAACCCGAACTCAGAAATATGTCTTGAAGGGACATACTGCACCTACAACTACCACACCAAAAATCCAATATGACTTGGTTAGCCAACTACGCAAGACTCTAGCTTAGATATCTATCCTAGAATTATTGAAACTATCACCAAAGCACAAGGACATATTGGAACAAGCGCTATTGGAAACAAATGTACCTTAAAATCTGGATATAGATAGATTTCAAGCCATGGTCGCCCATATGACAGGACCTCATAACCTCACCTTCTCAGAGCATGATAATACTTCCTTGAGTCATCCGCATAATACTCCTCTCCATATTGAAGTCATTGTTTGCAAACGCCGAGTAAAGAGAGTCTTAATAGATGGAGGAGCCGGACTTAATATATGTACTTTAAAGCTTATCCATGCATTAGGCTTCTCAGAAGAATCTATTGATCCCTGCAAAAAGATCACCATCAAGGCATATGATGATGAGGAAAGGTCCTCTAAAGGCATAGTGATATTACCTATTCAAGTAGGACCAGTACAAAAGGATACTATATGTCAGGTCTTAGATATTGATCTAACCTACAATATCTTGTTAGGATGACCCTCGATACATGAAATGCAAGCAGTACCTTCTACGTATCACCAGTGTGTAAAGTTTCCTTATGATGGACAAGAAATCTCCATATCAGCTGATCACAATCCATTTCAACATTGCAACGCAATGGGGGCAGCCAAAGATAGTTTGGTTCCTCATAATAGAGAAAAGCAGCGATCCTTGACGTCAGATCTACAAATAGCAAAAACCAACTCCTTATGGGGAGACTTCAAGAAGAAGATGCAAATCAAAGACCAGGGCATGGGAGAATACTCTTTGGAGCCTTTATGTTTGGCCAAATTGCCAACTTCACTTAGATTGCATGGTTTGCCTACTACATCAACACATCTGGCTACTCAGCCCATCACTAAATTTGATGGTACCTTCATCCAATTGGGTACTCTAGCACATGAAACAGAAGACAAGGATGTTCTTAGCTAGTTATACAAAGATGAAGAAGCAGATCATAGAGTAGCCGCTCTGGACATTGTTCTACCAACACACCTGTATGGAAAATGCTACTTAATCATGAAGCAAATGGGATATGGTGGTAAAGGACCTATTGGGAAATGCAAAGAAGGGGTCACTGAACCTATAGATCTTCCTTCACAACCTAGTAGAAACAAAGTGAGATTGGGTTCTAAACTCACATTCCTCTTGAAACAGCTGCCACACACAACTACAAAAGCTCAATGGAAGGTGAAGAAGAAGTACAAAGAAGAATCCTGGCAGGAAGCACTCTTTGAATCAATAGAAACAATCCGCAAGGCACGGGAATGTTAAGATCAACAGTTGCATCAGGGAAAGCTTCTAAGTCATAAGAAGGCCCTATCTGCAGCGGTAGCTCATGTTCAAACACCAATGTCTCAAAAACAAATCATGTCATCTCTAGATACCATTATTCCTCCCCAAGGAAGTACAGTTTATGAACAAATCCAGCAAGTAGAAGATGGATCTGATATAGAATCAACAAAAACCATCAAAATGGTATCCATCATCAAAGATTTGTTTTCACCATACAACATACTTATTTGCAGCACCGATAGAATCTGGGACGATGCCTATGAGAGAGATTCCAATGAATATGAATGGGGTACCTGCTCCAATGCTACTACAGATATCCTTGATGATACTGATTCTATATCCCTTTCTCAAGAAGAACATAACGCAGAGGATAGACCTCTTGAATTTGGACCACAAAATATCTATGACGCCAAGGAAAGCGAACAGAAACATTATGAACAAGTCTATGTAGAAGATAATACCATCAAGGACCTCGATGAAATCCTGGACTTCTTTAAAACCAAGGCCCATCACAATGAAAACTCTGTCCTAACACTCACAGTAGCTGAACTTGATCCACCTAACGATTCCTTACCGCTTGTCTTTCCTGACCTCATCGACTGGGATGAACCTGAAATCCATGATATACCAATTTTCTTAGATGATGAATCCATTATCCATTACCTATGTACCGTAAATCCAGAAATAGGCTCTACCAGGGAACAAAGTAACGATGTCTGTCAATCAGGGAGTGCCAAGTCTCTCAGTCACAAAAATGAACTAAAGAAAGGATTTAATGCTGAAAACTAGTCAATGGCAGCTCTAGATCACAAAAAAGTAAAAATAAAGGACGCATCTGAGGGTGAAAACCTTTTTAAGGCACCTAACGATGGGAGACTTGACACTCTTCCTGAACACTTTCATGAGTGATCACCCATTTTGATTGAGCCCACTCAATCAATCAACATTGGTACCACAAAAGTAGTCAGAAACATACACCTTGCAGAATCTCTAATAGAGGAAGAAAGATCGACATTCATCATCTTCTTTAAAGGACAACAAATTAACTTTGCTTGGTCATATGTTGATATGCCCAGAGTAGATCCACACTTAATCATGCATCACTTGTCCATTTCTACAAGAGTTAAGCCAGTCAAGCAAAAGCTACGCAAGATGAATCCACAGGTGGCACTCATGGTCAAAACTGAACTAAATAAACTATTAGACGTCGGATTCATCCAACCCATTGACTATGCAGAATGGATTTCCAACATCGTTCTAGTATCAAAACCAGATGGTAGTATCAAAATATGCACTGATTTCAGAGACGTCAACAAAGCTTGTCCAAAGGACGACTTTCCTCTGCCCAGTATAGACATAATTGTAGATCTCATAGTAGGCCATGCCATGCTCTCACTAATGGATGGTTTCTCAGGCTATAATCAAATCAAAATAGCTCCTGAAGATCAAGATAAAACAACATTCACCTGTCCTTGGGGAATGTATTGCTGGAATGTTATGCCTTTTGGCTTAAAGAATGTAGGGGCCACTTATCAAAGAGCAATGACCACAATATTCCATGACATGATGCACACATTTATGGAAGACTATGTGGATGATTTATTAGCTAAATCCTTCACCAGAGCTGAACATCTTGGCATCCTAACAAAGATTTTTGATCGCTTAGAGAAATTCTAGGTCAGGCTCAACCCTAAGAAGTGTGTCTTCGGGGTTACATCAGGAAAGTTACTAGGCTACATTGTCTCAGCTAAAGGTATTGAAGTAGATCCAGCAAAGGTACAAGCCATTATGGACATGCCACCACCAAAGAATATCAGTCAACTCAGATCTCTACAAGGATGACTTCAATCAATCAGGTGATTCATCGCTTAGCCAGCAGATAAAAGTCTCCCATTTAACCATTTACTACACAAAAATGTACCATTCAAATGGGAGGCCAAGTGTGTAGAATCTTTTTACCAAATCAAACAGTACCTGATGAATCCACCAGTTTTGGTCCCACCAATCATAGGAAAGCCTCTTATCTTATATATCTCAACAACAGATATATCACTAGGGGCACTATTGGCACAAGAAGATCAACAAGGAAAGGAACGTGCCATATATTACATCAGTCGGACATTGAATGGCTATGAACTCAACTATACATCCATTGAAAAGGCTTGCCTAACAGTGGTCTTCGCATCTCAGAAGTTCTGACATTATATGCTAGCACATACCATCAAGCTAGTCGCAAAAATTGATCCTCTCAAATATCTACTCAGCAAGGCAGCTCTTACAGGTCGATTGGTTAAATGGGTCATGATTCTCAGTGAATTTGATATCCAATACACAGAAAGATGAGCCATCAAGGGACAAGCAATTGCAGATCAGTTGGCTGAAGCACCACTCCCTGGCAAACACACCATGGAGATTGAATTTTCAGACAGGGACGTTCTTACTCTTTCTACTAAACAATGGACCCTATACTTTGATGGATCCTATACACAACACGGTTCCAGTGCTGGCATTCTATTCATCACTCCTGAAGGACACACTATACCAAGATCATATAGGCTTAAGTTTCCATGCATAAATAATGTGGCTAAATATGAGGCACTGGTCATAGGCATCAAAATGGCCGTAGAATGGAAAATCACAGAGTTAAAGGTCTATGGAGACTCACAACTGGTTGTCCATCAAATCAACAACGACTATCAAACAAAGGATGACAAGCTACTACCCTACAATTGAATGGTGGATGATTTCAAATAGTATTTTGTACACATCACCTTCGAGCAAATACCAAGGTTGAACAACAAAATAGCCGATGCAATGGCTACTATCGCTTCACTACTACAAATTCCAGAGCAATAGAGTCATTATGAGTTCCTGGTAGAGCAATTGTTCTCCCCCGCCTATGACCACTCTGAATCCCAGGTTATTTATGTCTTGACTGGTTCAGATTCTCCATTATATGGACCAATATATGACTACCTCAAGCATAATATCTTACCGATTGACCAATCTCGTAACCAAAAATGTAACTTTATCTGACAAGCTCCCCATTACACCCTTACCGCCGATACTTTGTATCGTCGAGGTCTTGATGGTACTCTTCTTCGTTGCCTTGATCGTAATGATTCCAATTCTGCTTTACATGAGCTTCATGAAGGCATTTGTGGCACACATTCCAGTGGCACTACTCTTGCTAAAAAGCTTCTATGAATGGGATACTACTGGCCTACAATGGAGAAAGACTCCTATCACTTCACTAAGAAACGTCCTAAATGCCAAATCCATGGTAATCTCATACATGCACCAGCACAGGAACTATAGCCATTTACAACATCCTAGCCCTTTTGTCAGTGGGGACTAGACTTAGTTGGCAAAATTCATCCTTCGTCTTCAAATGGACACAAGTTCATTATAACAGCATTAGAATACTTTACCAAATGGATAGAAGCAGTTCCCATGACCACAATGACAGGGAAACAAATTGCCTCTTTTATCCTAAATTATCTGATCTACCGATATGGTATTCCAAGTTCAATCATCACAGATAATGGACGACCTTTCAAAAACCAAGATGTACAGGAACTATGTGAAAGATTCAAAATCCAACATAGGTTTTTTACACCATACTACCCGCAAGGAAATGGTCAAGCAGAAGCATCTAACAAAACAATACTAAAAATCCTCAAGAAAACAGTGAATGATGCAGGCAAAGATTGGCACGTACAACTCAATCCAGCACATTGGGCATACAGAACTAGCATCCACACACCTACAGGAGCAACACCATACTCATTGGTATATGGATTAGAAGCTATTTTACCCTTGGAGGTAGAAATCCCCTCTCTCAGAGTCTCTTTGAAAGGCTTAATCCCAGATGAAGAGTATCGAGTTAACCGACTGCAAGAACTTGAACTATTAGATGAAAGATGCCAACTGCTTATACTCATCTCAAAGCATATCAGCAACACATGTGTAGGAGCTACAATCACAAGGTCATTCCTCACAACTTCAAGGTTGGTGACCTAGTCCTCAAAGAAAATCCAAGAAATCAGCAAGATCGAGAAAAGAAAGGGAAATTTGAACCTAACTGGTTGGGTTCCTATGTTATCATATCAGTCTATGGATCAGGTGCCTATCAGCTAACAAATTCTGAAGGAGATGTGCTCGATGAACCAACTAACAGCATCCATCTAAAGAGGTACTACACTTAAGTGGCCTAGTGCACGGAAAAAGCCAAAATACGCAAAAAATCAAAAAAATAAAAAAAGTCCAGAAAAAGAAAAAACATAAAGTACAAATAAAAACAAATGGTGAAAACCTGGTAAACAGGCGCTCTTGTGAAAGAATGGCTCCTCTATCTATCTCAATCCCATTTTATCCATACAAACACTATCGGCCATTGACCGACACTTAGCACCTATCCATTCAGGACATACTTAGCATAGTCACTATCCTAATTTCTATATATATATCCTCTTACCACATCCCACCATGGCTTGGAAATCACTGTACGTGATCATATCAAGAGGCACACTCAGCTAGGGGCATTAACTTATTCAAAAACTTGCAAACATTCAAGACATCAGGACTACTTGCAAAAACTCCGAAGCATGGCATCCAACAAACCAATAACTACGCTTCATCGCAAAAAAAAAAAAAAAAACAATTCACAAACATACCACGGATGGATGATTTTCTGAAGTACTAAATGTTGCATTCTTGCATAAAGTCTAGACTAGTTTTGCATTTTGAACTTTTTGAAATTTTTGGATTCTCTTCCTTGTCTCACTCAATGCTTCATAGCTAGAGGTCAAGGGGAACTTCCAATATTTTCTTAGTCTTCTGTCTGGGAGGTGATCATTTGTACTGTGTGAATACATGCCTCAAGACGTGATACATCGAATATCACTGAAGGCATGATTCCACTTCACACATATAAATGATCAAATCTTGTTTGTTTACGCAATACGCACTCAGGTCGTCCTGGTTTAATTATACCTTGACACTTGTGCTATCTTGCAAAATCAAAAATCATGTAAATTTTTCTCAGGTCATTATGGTTCAATTATACCATTATGCTTGTATAAATTTTCAACATATCCTAAACAAATCAATGCTCAATGATGAAACCTACAAAGAAAGCAAACATATGGTTATATCAGATGGCAAATGCAAGAACGAGGGATGCTCCACAAACATTAGATGCATATCATTTACGCATGTTTTCATATCATTTTAACATTAGATACATATCATTTTAACATGTTTGCATATCATTTTAACATCATTACATAACATTTTACAATTAGATGCATATCATTTCACATGTTTGTAATTAAGATACATTTAGCAGCATATCAAATCATACATCTCATTCTTTACATCTCAATACATCTCACAACATATAAAAAACATACATCCTGCATCATACATTATATCATCTATTTAAAGCATTGCATCACATAAACAAAAAAAAAACCCAAATAAATGCATCCATATAAACACATCACATGATAAAAAATGGTGCCATATATATATATATATATATCTCAAAAATGATCCAAATGTACAAAATGTGTCAAATTTGTGTCCAACACAAAGTATACAATGCTCAAAAATACAACAGAGACCATGTCTCTCAAGTATGACTATCCCTTGACGGAGATGGTCTCGCTCCAGATGCACCCGCCCCTGGATCTCCAAGAGGGTCCTGTCTCGGTGGCCCCGTAACACCTCGGCTCTCAGACCATGACCTAGTACCTCGAGATCGGCTAGATCTCGACTGCGCAAAGCTCTGTACTCACCGGTCCCTAGGTACTCCAGCCTCATAGTGCCGCCTGTAATACTCCACCTCCTGGGCTCTCAGCGCCAACTCTCTTAGGGTGTCTCTCATCAGACCACCCGCCACTGCTCTCACCATACTCGCCATCACCTCCTCTGCTCGTCCTCGCTGCTCTATCTCGGTATCTCGCTTAGTGGTCAACTAAGAAATCTACTGCTGATAGGTCAAAATCTGTGCCTGTAGCTACTGAATAATAATCTGCAAGGTTCAGATCTGAGCATCCTCCATATGACCAGGGACCCGAATCCGTAGTGGTACCTGTGCTAGAGGAACCCCTCCCACTTAGCCTGTCCTCGATGTTGGAGGTGGGAGCACATCTGTCCTCCTCCTCTATGCTAGTCACATAGCCTCCTTTGTACCACCCACTGCAGCTAGCACCTCCCCCACTCCACCGGCTCCGATAGCCAATCCACCTCTCCCACTATCTATCCTCCCCTGTCGCACTGCTCTCTCCACACTCCTATCTCCTCTCCTCACTCTACCTCCCCGCCTCCCTCTAGCTCCTCTCCCTCGTCCATCTCCTCCATCATCCCCATCATCTCCATCATCTCCCCCATCTCCCTCCTCCTCATCTGAATCAAATGATGGCCTCATCTCCTTAGGATCAGATATCCTGGCCACTGCCCGCACAGCAAACAATCGGGCAAACTCATCTATCATACCCGCATCCTGAATCTCTGGGGCATAGTCCCATATCTGCCCGACCAACCCTACAAACTCCTCCACCACCATGAAACTATCAATGGTCGGCCCCCAATCAGCCACATCCTACTGTCGTCATGCATATAGGCATGCTCCCTGAGGAATACCCTGTTGGCGCCCAAACTGCCTCAAAACTTGGGTCACCACAAACCTCTCAATCACGAATGGGGTCCTCCCAATCAGGTACATAGTCATGAATACAAAGGGCATCTCCAGCCCATCCTCCGCCCACACCTCACATCATGTATACGGTCGCCAGGTGATCGTATCTATGTCATCCAGTACTCTCCTCCATTGCTCTAGTTTGCCCAGCTTACGCTGGACAACTAGACCCCTGTATCCGTAGGCATATGCACATCCTATGGGCCTATCCCTATCTGCTAGTGGCCTTGCTACTGGAATGTGCTCCCAGCACCATACCTGTAATAATGTCACGCCAGCTAACAAAATGTCGTAACCGAGGTATACTACCTCATGCAGACCCCTGTATAAATGGGCCAGCATAGCTGACCCCCATGCAAGTCTCCGCCCCTGTGTAACCATCTCCTCCAAAACTAGCCCCCATCCCACTGAGAATCCCTTTGACCTGTGATCAAGACAAAGGAATCCACCAATGAACCTTGCTAGTACGGATGGCAACGGTGCATAATCTAAGTCCAAAAACTCCTGCCATGGGATCTCATAGCCGCAGATGGTATCATCCTGAAAAATATGGTGCAGTGCCTCTGTACCACCCTCCTCTGACTGCTCATAGGGTAGTAGTGCCCCTACTACCGGGATGTGCAGGATCCTGTAACAGTCCTTTGGTGTGACTGTCATCTCTCCCGTGGCAAAATGGAAGGTGTTCGTATCACTGTGCCACCTCTCCGCAAGTGCTGTCAGTAGCCCCTGGTTCACAATGAACCGAGGCATATCCAAGAGAGAAGTCAATCCACATCTCTCAATAATGTCCAGGTCGGCTTGCGACAACCGTGGTATCAATGTCCATGGTCTAGGAAATCTCTCCCACGACTGAACCATGCCTAATTGCTCCTGTCAACAAGTCAAATAAATCTAATATCAGTTTCCACATCAAAACAAAGATATCAACATCAAGCTTACATCAACAACATAAAACAATTTGCTCATCTATATCAAAGTTCAAAATCCTATCATTTCATATCAACTTGTAAAACAACTCAAGTTCTCAAAAACCATATCAAAACTTGTAACACAACTCAAGTCTCTAAAATCACATAAACTTGTAAAACAACTCAAGTTTCCCACCCATATCAGCTTGTAACACAACTCAAGTTTCCAACCCATATCAGCTTGTAACACAACTCAAGCTTCACACATTGAACTTGAAACAGAACACACAAACAAATCATATTTTGATCAACACAACACATTGATATCTATACATAACTTGGAAAATCGCAAATCAAAACAAGTTATATCAACACTCATATTGGACAAAAGCATAAAATTATGACAGATAGACCAAAACAAATTTTCAAATCGGCTCATCTCGCAAAAATTTTCCCGATGCGCTAAAACAGATACCCAATGCTCTAAAAAACCCCCACGCGCTAGGCTATCTTTCCTACGTGCTAATCTATTTACCCTATGCGCTAGACTGATTCTACGCGCTAAAATTTTCCCTCCATGCGCTACCTAACCCACCCTATGCACTAGACTCTGTCTACACGCTAATCTACACCTCCTAGGCGCTACCCATTTGGCCCTATGCGCTAGGTTAACCCTACACACTAAACTCCCTTACCTATGCAAACCCCTGCGACCCCTATGCGCTAGGTCTACCCTACGTGCTAACTTGTTGACCCGACACGCTACCCGACGGCTGCCATGCGCTATTCTACCTATATGCGCTAACATATTTTTGCTATGCGCTATCCTATCTATTTCGGACGCACCCCTAAAATTCGACTCGATGCGCTACTTCAAACTTTGTATGCACTAATCTATGCCCTAGACGTGCTAGAACGTTAAACCCGAACTTTGAAAATCAAAAAATGACTAAAAATGACAAAATGAAAAGTCAAAAAAGGGTCAAAATGTTGACTTACTGGTGGTCCACGCAATGCAGGTCTCCGGTACCTCCGAATGTGCTCGAAACAGTGTCTATGATAAGGAATAGGCATTTTCTCTGCAGACCAAATTCTCTTTCTTCCAAGTCAACAAAGCACAAATGAATCTAATTCAAGCCCTTTTCCCCTTTTATAAGAGGAAAATGAAATTAGGGTTAGCCAAATGGACCTGTAATATGGTCGCGGTCTCCCCTATACCATAACATTTGTAACTTATCGGGAGATGAATCAATTTGCACACATTTCACATGCACGAAATCATACACATCATACGCAACTCATCAAATTAAATCAAAAAAATTTCAAAATATTGATTTATCTCCCGAGGGGGCATCACCGTCAATTATCGAATCTGGGGCATCACACATCAAATAAAATGTGGGGCACGACTGGCAAATCATAAGAGTGACACAAAAATTGCATTTGATCATAAATCATGATAAAGCATCATTTTCTTTGAAATAACATGTGCACACACGTTACTTCAAAGAGGGGCAAAATGTACACGTATAAAAAAGACCATATTCTTAAATGAGTATTTTATGTTCATTTCTCTATTTGATTAAATCCAATTTAATTAAATTACCCACATTCCTCTATTTAATTAAGTAAATTACTCAATTTATTTAAATTAAATTCACTAGACTTCTTTTTACCATTTAATGAATAAATCATTTTATTCAATAAAATCCCCCTATCCACTTTTAATTAAATTCAAATTTAATTAAATAGTTATCCTAAATTGAATAAATATAAATTTATTTAATTTCTCCGAATTGCAACCAAATTGAATTAAATTACTTTATTTCAATTAAATCCTATTATCCCTCCATCCACTTGCAAAATCCCAAACCCCTTTCTAATCCCTTCTAGAATCTTCTAATCGCTTCTAATTACCCTAACCCCTCCTCTAAACTTTGTCACATCCCTAAGCAAAGGGAAGTCACTTCTCAAAACCTCAAAGTCTTTGATAACCATTAAAGGCTTCAAGTCTTCAACCACTTAATTCCTCAAAGTCTTTGATAACCATTAAAGGCTTTCAACCTTCAACCACTTAATCCCCCAAAGTCTCCAATAACCATTAATGGTTAACTCAAACCCTCCTACATGGTTAAAAAATTTGTTTTGACTCAACCTTCATCCAACCCAAGGGTCTCATCAGGCCTTTAATGCTTTGACCATGATCATCTCTTAATCATTTGCACAAAGGTTTATCCTTGGATTAAGTCTTAATCCATTGGGTAAACCTAACTTAAGCTTGACCCTTACCCTCTAGATAACCATGAGGTCTTCTCAGGCATTTAATACCTCCAACCCCTTCTCTCAACCCAACCCTATGTTGACACTTGTCACAATTTCATTGGTGCCAATTACAAACATGGATCCCCAACTTTCAAACTCAACCCTTGATTAAACCATTCAATCTTGACCATCCATTGCCCTATTCCTGCTATAAATAGAGCTCTCATTCCTCCATAAGAATCATCCTTCAAATTTGTAGTATCACACTTATGCTCAAATACATTCAAGCTTTCATATCATTTTATGCTCATCATTTAGCCTCTCTTTAGAATAGAAACTAGTCTAAATATGCATGTTTAGAATTATTTTTTTATCATTTTAGCTCAATCATAGACTAAATATATTATGTTAGGATAGTACTCATACTAATCTTGTCATCTTATCATTTAGTTTATTGCATTTTAAAATCATGCACAACTTATAACACATTTCATTCTAAAAATCTATCAGAGCATCCCTCGTTCTTGCATTTGCCATCCCTGAACCATTTTGCTCAGTGATCTGAGAGCAAAACATTGGTTTAAGGGACATTGTGAGATAGAGAACCATGGGACCCACCTTGGGAAGCTGAGTAATACTACGTTACTCCATAGCTTGCACCAAGAAGTCCTGTGTGTGTGTGTGGACAAGTCATTTTGCAATATTTTCACATTTTAAGTTTTATCAGCCCACTTTTCCCGCATACAGCTATAACAAAAGATCAACCAGTACCTATTTCTCAGCCGGTAGAACAAGACCTAGTAGCTAAAGTGGAATCAAAGGATGAATGGACTATTGACTCAGGATGCTCACATCACATGACTGGAGACAAAGGTAAATTCTTGAACTTTCAAGAATACAATGGAGGTTTAGTAAGATTCGGAGATGACAAAGCCTGTTCAATCAAAGGTAAGGGTTCAATATCTCTTGATGGTAAACATAACACTAACAATGTTTACTATGTTGAAGGATTAAATTATAATCTTTTAAGTGTTGGTCAATTAGTTGAGAAAGGTTTTCAGTTACAATTTAAAAATGAAAATGCAAAATCATGAATAGAACTAGTTTGGAAATTGCAACCAGTAATCAGACTAGAGGTAATATCTTTCATTTGAATAACAGTGAAAAGGCATGCTTAATTGCTCATATGGATGAAATTTGGCTATGGCATAAAAGACTATGTCATGTAAATTTTGATTGCATGGTAAAAATCAGTACTTCTAAGGCAGTTAGAGATCTACCTAAAATTGTGAAACCTCAGAATACAATTTGCAAGGAATGTCAATTTGGAAAACAAGTTAGAGCTAGTTTCAAAAGTATTCCAGAAAAATCCAATAATGCTCTTGATTTAATTCTCATTGATTTATGTGGTCTGGCTAGAACTAAAAGCTTACAAGGTGATAGATATTTTATGCTAATTATTGATGATTATTCTAGAATGTGTTGGGTTGCTTTTCTTAGAGAAAAATCAGAAGCACTTGGGAAGTTCAAACTATTCAAAGCAATGGTTGAAAATGAAACCGGTAAGAAAATTAAATGTTTAAGATCAGATCAAGGAGGAGAATTCACATCCAGAGATTTTAATACATTCTGTGAAGTAAATGGAATCAAAAGACAGTTATCAACACCTCAGACACCACAACAAAATGGAGTTGTTGAAGGGAAAAATAGAACCATTTTGGATGCAGCAAGAAGTATGTTATCAAAAGCAAATCTACCACATGTGTATTGGAGAGAGGTAATAAGAATTGCTATCTATATATTCAACAAAGTTCACATCAAAGGTGAAACCAGTAAGACCCCTCATGAACTATGGTTTGGTAATACTCCTACTCTTAAGTATTTCAGAATTTTTGGAAGTAAATGTTATATTAGAAGAGATGAGTATATTGGCAAGTTTGATATTAGAAGTGATGAAGGAATATTTCTTGGTTATTCATCTAAGAGTAAAGCTTATAGATGTTTTAATAAAAGACTAAAAAAAATTGTTGAGAGTACAAATGTAAAGATTGATGAACGATTTAGAGGAACTTCAAGATATATAGACTCTGAACCGGTAATAGAAATTATGACAAATGAACCAACAGTAAATCCACTGGTACAGAATGATGATCCAGTTACTCCGGTATCATCAGAGGATACCACAGTAATTGAAGAACAACAATAGACTAAGACACCTCGGTATGTAAGACTGAATCATTCTAAAGATCAGATAATTGGAAGCAAATTTAAAATAGTCATGACAAGAGGAAGATTGGCAAATGAAGAGGTATGTCTTATTTCTCAAATTGAACCATTATCTATCAATGAGGCATGTGAAGATAAATTCTGGATTAAAGCTATGGAAGAAGAATTAGGACAAATTGAGAAAAATAATACTTGGACATTAGTTCCCCGGCCTGAAAATAAAAATGTAATTGGAAACAAATGGGTATTTAGAAACAAACTTAATGAAGATGGTAGAGACTTAGATAGTTGATGATTGTCATCAACCGACATAATTAAATGGACAAATCTTTTATTCCAGTATTTGATGAGGAAGCTACTTTTCAGGGGGAGTAGTTGGTATATTGAATTGGTTGGTATTTTGTATGAACTTGACTTTTTGTGACTTTGGCATTTGATGTCAAAGGGAGAGAGATATATGGAAAAACATTAAGGAAAGATATAATGAAAAATGCATTATCTTTTTGAGGAAAGATTGGTATGAGAGTTTGGTATAATTACTCCCAGGGGGAGAATTGGTTTCTATACTTGGCATTTCTGTTTTGGCACTTTGATGGTTTTTCCATCTTGTGTTGCCATCAATGCCAAAGGGGGAGATTGTTGGTATTTTGGTATGGTTTTGTCATTGATGTCAACACCTACTAAATACACCTACTTTGGAGATCTAGCAACATTCACCGGCAATCAGTAAACTGTTCAAAATAGTCACCGGTATATGGTTAACCGGTAGGATATAATGTTCACCGGTACCTGCATTGACATGGAAGACACTTGGTAATGTCAAAGACATCATGTGGAAACCTTTCTTTGAAGTAATAATCATTGGCATATTCTTATTTGCATATTTGCTTTTACCGGCAAATAGGTCCAGGTTATCTAGGGTTACACCAGTAGGTTTATCTTTTCCAGATCAGCATGGCACGCTATGGAGATGATTTATTATTGTTGTAAATGCATTAAGCCAACATGTTCAATCAATTATTGCATCGGATATTATATTATTTGTAAATGTTTTATTGTAATATCTTGTAGAGCTGACTTACTAAAATTGGTCTTAGGGTATGGTATAAATGTAAGATCTTATTTGTAAGATCATGTGTGGAATGCGAAAAATATTTAAGGAAGGATATAGGCGAAATCAAGTAGAGATACACATGAAGACATCATTTGAAGGTGAAGTTAGGTTTTTGTAGAAGCATATCAACATTACAATGGTACTGAATCCAACATATGAAGATGCTATTTTGTGCAATACATTCTCATTGGATTTAACCATCCAACTGTAGTCAGTGTGACTCCCATTTGTGTTTGAGCAGTGAGCTCTAGGTTGTTGGCCTTTCTACATGTGCAGACCCCTCTTTGTACACTTACTATCTGCAGTAGTATCATCTGATTGTGGGTAAGGTTTCCCACCATGGTTTTTCCCTTATAGGGTTTCAACGTACAAATATTTGTGTCATGTGTTGTGAATGACTTTATGTTTATGTTTCATGCATTAATCCTTACCGGTATAGCAAATTTTTGTTAACACTGTTTACCAACATACTTAACTGTCTTACCGGTACTAAGCATTGAGTTGGTTAATAAGATTTTGGTTTGAATTTATTAGACAACTGATTCACCCCCCCCTTCTCAGTTGTCCCCGGGACCTACAGTTGCAAGGACATGTGATCTTCATTAGTGAATGATAAGAAATGAGGGGTTGTGAGGTGTCTCACCATGGTTTGGAATTGATCAATATCAAGATCTTTGGATACAGTTGTATCTATTAATGCTGGTTCAAGAATCTCCTTGTGTGCAGGTGAAAGTTTTCAAAGCTCTAAGATTGATATTTGGGCAGATGTTTTCTGCAATTGTTCCACTAGATTGTATTGTTTTGCTGTAGTAGATGATGTGCTTGTTGTAGGACCCAGCAAAACAACTTTGGCTTTGCTTCTTGTGATAGCCTGAGCATGTTCTTGATTTTGTTTTTCTTTAACTACAATCACATTCACCACATTGTCATATGTATGCACGTAGTTTACCTTTGTTTTACCCTTACCATTGTTTGTTGTTGATGACTCACCTTTCTCATAGTTTGGAAGTGGATTTTTAAAGGTGGTATGAGATTCATTTGTTGTATGTCCATCCAGAGTTATTACACCATTATCAATTAAGTCTTGTATGACATGTTTCAACTTTTGACAATTATCTATGAGATGTCCTTTGTTTCGATGGAAATTTCAATACTGATTATCGTTCCACCAAGGTGGTTTGATTTGAGCTTCATAGTTCCTTTCTTCTGGTAAAGTGATCAATTTTTTTGTGAGAAGTGTCTTTAGTACTGATACAAGGGGTTCACCAATGTTTGTGAATTTTCTTCGAAAGAAAGTTTCGATAGTTGCTCTTTGGTGATTGTTGTTTTGTTGTGTTGTTGTTGAGTGAGTAGATAAATTGAAAATCAGTTGTTTTGGTTTCACATTGTTGTTATCTACTATTCCATCGTTGACGACATTTCGATTTCTATTCCCAAAATTTGGTTTATCATTGTGATTGTTGTTATTATTGTTGTTAGGTGGATGGACTCCTTCTTTGTATATTTTCAACTCACCTTTCTTTATCATAGCTTCCTCCATTTTGATTCCATTATCAACCATTTTTCCAAAGTTTTGATTTCCTTGCATTTTTAATTAATAGCTCATTTGATCATTTAAGTTGTCAATGAATATGTCCATTTTTTCATACTCTAGCAATGTACTAGGATACCACGATGCTAGGTGTCTCCATCATTGTAAAAATCTCATAAAGGATTCTCCAATCTTTTGTTTAGTGTTACATAGGTCTAGCATGGTTACTTCATGTTGTATGCTATAGGAGTATTGTGAAACAAACTTATCCACCAACTCTGAAAATGATCTGATTCCAGGTGTAAGTTTTGAGAACCATTCCATAGCTAATCTAGTTAAGCTTTTTAGAAATAGTCTCATTAAGTAGGTATCCTCATGTGCAAACTCCATACTCATTGTGCAAAATTCTCTTATATGATCTTGAGGGTCAATACTTCCATCATATTTTTCATATCTCGGAGTTTCAAAACCTATAGGGAATGGTATCATGTTTACATTTCTATCGAAAGGATAAGGACAAATTTCTTGAAGTGAGTATCATCTAACATTTCCTCTTTGCATCTCTTGGATTTGTGTTTGCATTGCTTGCAATTGTTGTGTGAGAGTCATGATAGGGTTATCAACATGATTTGTTCTTGCATGACCATGAATTTGCATTCTAGGAGGATTGGAATATCTTCTTGTTTCATCTCTAGCTCTTCTTGTATCCACATTGAATCGAATGTTATTCAGGATTTCTACTTCATCTCTTCTAGGTATATTGGTTTCTTCATTGGTCCTGGTGGTATTGGGAATTGATGTGTAATTCATGTGAAGACCAAAGATGTCCTCATGTTGTTCGTTATTAGGGGGAGGCTCATTTTTCTCTTGTGTCAATTTATTCACATCAAAATCTTGGGGAAGTGTAGCACCAGATTTGGCTAGCATTAGAAAGTATTTTTCTTTTTCTTCCTCCAACAATCTCTACATAAATTTGTCAAATTGGGGATCTTTCTTGATGTCTCTGATGTTTTGTTCTATTAGTTCTCCTTCAACTTGTATTTCATCTTCATGTTCCATGGTTTTGTGCTCTTTGATTGTTTCCAATGTTTCGATTTCTGTTTCTGCGATCCTTCATCTCTGAGCTCTAGTTAGAATGGGCATATACGTGTGTTATTTTGTTTAGGATTTGATTGTCCAAAAGGTTGTTTTGGGTAAGTGATCAATAGTCAATTTCAAGGCAATAGAGTGATATGACACTAAAAGAGAATTCAAGTGTTTAAAAGTTTGCAAGTTTTTCAATCTTCGATTTAGGAGTGCAATGGTGATGATTTGATAAGAACCAAGTCCAGTAGGAAAGATATATCCTATGATGTGGGACAAGATTAGCCTAACCAAACGTTTTAGTTTCATGATAAAGGATGATTGATCCTGATGAGAAACTATGTTTGAGTGATCAGTTTATCAAAGAGGGTGATAGTGCACTTTGAGATGTTTAGATCCTGAACTTGTTGGGGGTGAGCACTTTGAAAATCTTGAGGTGTATATTTTCTAGAGTCTGATTTTGATGGATGATAACTTGAACAAGCAAACCAAGCAGACAATCTAAGAACGGATTGACAGATAACAAATGTTTATGCTTACTATAAATTGATCAAGCAGAAATGATAAATCTGAAATAGGCATGCAGGACATAGCTCTGGACTGATAGATGCAGAGTTTCGTATGCCATAAGATTCAGCTTAGGACAACACAACATACAGAGCCATACAACATAACAAAGTTTTTCATATAAACAACAACAACTCGTATGACTTGGGATTATAGACAATACGACAAAACAGATGACTCGTACGACACAAGATAGTCGATAGTATGACAAATGATTTTATGCAAGTTAACTTGTCTGATAGAGATTATAACTCGTGCTATAGAGAATAAAAGCTTGTACGACAAGTTGTAGAGAATGGTAAAAAGTGTTTGTTTTTCTAATTTTAATCTTTGAATTCTGATGATGTTTTGCTGATGTTTTCCAGTTTTTAGGTGTCTGATTTTCTCATTTAGGGATGAATACACAACAAACACATGATGTGATAAATGAATCCAATCAAGATAAACCCTAAGGAAGTTGGCTGAGAATGAAAACCTTTGCTTGCTGACTTAGGTACACACCAATATCTAATCAAAACACAGCCACTAAGTGTCATGCAATGGATTCTCAACGCCATATTATCTGACTCCAAATGCTAATGGGTGCACAATATGGCAAGTGTCTTGGGAGAGTTACTATCTCTCTTGCATAAAGATTATCACCCTTTCAGAGGTGAATCAAGTAGCTTCTATTTTAACCGAGACTAGTAAAGGATCCATTCGGCACATCAAGGTATAAACTCAATTAAGAGGTCTCCCAGCCTTGAAAACCAAGGTTTGATATACCCGAAGGTACGAAGGAGAGCTATTCCCGAGCATTGTCATTTCTTTTGATTTTCATCAAAAACACATTTATTTTATAGTGGGTTGGATTACTTGGTGTTAGCCATTCCCACTTAGGTCATTCCCCTCTCACCGGCCTTAAGGGCTAAGAGTTAATAACTCCTCGGGAGGGGAGGCCTGGTAAAGAGATGTACTAATGAAAGTAAAAGGATGAGTCTAGCTTTCCGATCACCTACGAAAGGTGAGAGCATACTCCCCTATCATCAAAGACATGAAATACATGGTTGTTCATTTTTAGCCCAAAATCAAGTGTGCCTAGAAATTTAAATGAATACACCAAGTTTAGTTGAATTCATAGGCAACCTGCAATAAATTTGTTAGTAGTCATGATTGTGTTTTGAATTATATCTTTGACAAGCGTATCTTCATAAATCGTCCTCCAGAAAAGAGTTAGGTTGCCAAAAATCTCATAGACAAAACAAGATTAGCATTAGTGATCCGAACTATGAAATTTTCAAAAAAAACTATGTGAAATTTTATCCTAACTTCAAATAGACATAACTTTCTGCTCGGGACTTGAAATTACGAGCCACTTAACTTGTTGGAAAGGTCTCCATGAGTTGTAGATGACACTTTCAAGGGCTAAAAATGACCAGAAGGCCTTCAAAAATGCAAATTACCAACGTATAGACAAACTTGAAAATTCTAACTTGCAGTTTGTGGAAAAACATAGAGACAGAGGGTCGTACGACATAGAGTTCTAGTTAGTACAATAGAACTTTAGATTTTGCACAAAGACCAAAATGAACTTGTACGACATAGGATTTTGCAGCTAGAAATTCATACGATACAAATTTAGCTCTCGTACGACAATGAAATGAAACTCATACAAGTCAGGATGAGCTAGTACGAGTAAAGAATTTGCAACATAGAAATTCGTACGACATGCATTTAGCTCTAGTACGATAAGGAAAAGAGGCTCATATGAGTCAGGATGAAGTTTCGTACTAGACTAAAAGTTAGTTTGTATGCATTGGAAAATCAACTCGTACAACATTCTGATTCAGGTCCAACAGAGATAGATGTTTGTTGAAGCTTGAGAGGCCAAAAATGATGATTTCTACCCCACGGTGGGCGCCAAAATGTCGTGCTCTATGAAGTGTACTTGTACCTACAACCACAATGCACTCAATAAATCATTACAAGCATGGTTAGAAGATTTAAATCAAAGAAAGACAAAACCATAGCTAATCGACTTATTGGCTCCTAGTAAATGTGACTATGAAAAATGCTCTTAGATCTGATTATGCATACTCTAATGACTTGACTACACTTAGATGGAGGATTTGATGAATGAAAATGCATGATCTAGCAAGAATATCATGATTAAGCTACATGAATGATTGATCTAGCATAATTAAGCTAAGATTTAAGCTAAAATTGAGCATGATAACATTGCTAAAACTGATAAACTATAAGCTAGATGCCTATAATAACAATGCATAAGAT
Organism: Cryptomeria japonica; assembly: GCF_030272615.1. Classification (NCBI taxonomy): domain Eukaryota; kingdom Viridiplantae; phylum Streptophyta; class Pinopsida; order Cupressales; family Cupressaceae; genus Cryptomeria; species Cryptomeria japonica. The sequence continues at coordinate 625,905,889 of NC_081411.1, forward strand.
GAGAATGAGATGGGATCCATATTGCTCCAAATGAGGTCTATTTATAGGATTTTCCAAGGCTAGGGGTGATGTGGCAAGAATCAAAAGTCAAGATTGATCTGAAGATATCAATGGTTAAACTGGAGGAGGATGGCAAAGGGGGTTTGATTAAAGGGAACATCTGTCATCTCTATGGTGACAAGTGTCACAAAGGTTCTAGAAGATGTTGGATGAAAGGGGATAGTTAGTGACAAGTGTCACAAAGGTTCTAGAAGATGTTTGATGAAAGGGGACATGGTGGTAGGTAGAATGAGTTAGGTTTAGGAATGGTTAGGTTTAGGAGTCATAGAAGTTATGAGAATTTGAATTTAAAAATTCAAATGATATGAAAAGGATAATTAATCTCAACAACTCATAATTGATTTGTTTTAATTAATTAGGGGATTTATAAGAAATGAATTTGGATGGGGGGAATTAATTAATTTGAATTAATTAATTAAAGGGGCTAAATGAAATGAACCTATTAAATAAATCCTTAGATTTATTAATAAGTAGATGAAAGGGAAAATTTAATCAAATTGCTTAGTGAATTCAATTAAATTGGGGAGGAGAGATTAATTAAATAATTGCTTATTTAATTAATTATCTTCAGACCATTTTTAGGTGTATACAATTTCCACCTTGGTTCGTGCCCCATTTGTTGGCAGAGCAAGAAGAAAAATGCTATTTCTCTCTCTTCGACTGAGGCTAAGTATCGAGGAGTTGTTAACGTAGTGACTGAGACCTTTTGGCTTCAGCTGATTCTCACAAAGTTTGGGTTCACCATTCCACGATCGGCAGTTCTACATTGTGACAATCAAAGTGCTATTGCTATCTCAAAGAACCCGATCCAACATCAACAGACCAAACACATCGAGATCCATATGCACTATATCCAAGAGTTGATTCAACATTAGGTCATTGATTTGCAGTATTGTCTTACAACGGAGAAGGTTGCAGACATATTCACCAAACCTTTCACTGAGAGTAAGTTCCAGCAGTTGCGAGATCTCTTGGGGGTGTGAGATGTCTCATTAGGGGGGTTAGCTAACTTCTCCTTCCTCTCTTATGGGGGGGACTTTTTCCTCTTTGAGGTTTTGTCCTTCTTCTTTGAGAGTCTTTTGTACATTCATCTCTCTTTTGGGGGGGAGTTTTTTCCCACTGGGTTTTCTCCCTTTCTCTGTTTGTGAGAGATTGCATTGGATAGTTTTGCTTGCATTTGCATATCGTACATGGGTACCTATCATGGCCTAGTAGCTGGGACCATCTTGCATTGTTGACTTGAGTCTTCATTCCCCTAAGTTTCACTTAAGGGGGGGGTTTTGGTGTAAATAAATATTCATCATGGATATTATTACACTTTACGTAAGTTAACTTAGGATAATGCATCTCTTCATAGTTTGGATATGAGACACTTAGGGAAGTGTGCACATAGGGATATAGCTTGTAGGAGAAATTCCACCTTTTGTGGTCTTATTTTGTTGTTACACTCCACATTCGGTGGGTCATCCACCTCTTGTGGAATATTATATTATTTCTCCTACCTACCCCTTGTTGGCATTTTTTATGTTTATGTTGTGATTGTTATTGATGGACACACACTTGCATTAAGATCCTCTTTATATGTATGAGCTAGAGATCAACCGGTATCTATTCTAACCGGTATGTTGTATTCTAGTCTTTAGACTATTGGTGATTTTGCAAAATGTGTTTCCCGGTCTGAAGCGGCATGCCGACCCCAAGCAGTTCATAGATCGCAAGTGGTACGAGGGAGCAAAGTGGCATAACACATTCTTACCAGTCTTCATTTTTGTCAAACCGGCAACCAGTATTTTGTATGAATCGGTAATACTCTATGATGAGTTACCGACCAGCATTGTGTGATGAGTTATCAATCCACCGATTGTTTGATGGTGCTGCCACACTGGCAGTGCTTCTTGTGTCGTGTTACTAAGTATGTCTAGATTCATTGAACCTGGGAAATTGAAATGTAATCCTATTGGACTGACATGAAATCAAATTCCTTTAAAAGGACATCATGTCTGGGGTTTTAGGATGTTGCTGAAAGGGTCTATGTTGTGCTAGGGTTTAAGGTGGTTGATGAGTTGATGTAAGAGTGATCTTATCTGAGAAGATCAAGTTGTAACTGAGTGAGAGATAAAGAAGACTGAAGTAATGCTGGAATGCATTAGCTGTGAGCTATACTGGATCTAACTAAGCAATTGTGCTATCTAATAGATCACACACTTGTTGATTACTCACCTCTTTGACAAGTTTGTAGCCCTTAACCGGGTAGGCTCAGAGTAGCCTTTGTAAAATCCTCTAACAAGGTGGTTCACCTCTGTGAATCTAAAATCCTCTAGCAAGGTAGTCTTTAATCGAACTTATCTCCTAACAAAGATTGAGATTCCTAGCAGGATCTATTCTGGTGAAGAACATTGTAAGACCTTAACCGGTTTGGTTTCTATTCTACAGATAGTGACTTGTGAGTTCCATCTCATTGCGGTTTTTCCCATTTGGGTTTCCATGTCAAATATCTTGTGTTTTGGTTGTATTGCTTTTGTGGGTGAATGCTTTATTTGCATTTTGGTTTGCTTGTGTTATAACTGGTCTGTCTGTTAAGCTGTTTTACTGGTTTATCTTTAGATTGTTTAAGTGTTTAAGTGCAATGTTTTTTGGTATACTAATTCACCCCCCCCCTCTTAGTATTCATCAATTAGTATCAGAGCCTACCTTTCTATAATTTTAACCACTTGGAAAGAGATATGGGGGAATACACCTTGAGGGAACTTACTCAATGGCTCACTCAGTCTGAGCAAGCCTATGATAATCTTATGGTCAAATACAAGGCATCTCAAGAAAAAAGGAGAGAACATGTAGAAAAGTTGATGGAGCTATCTAAAAATAGTTCTGTAGATGAAGCAGACATGGAAGCCATGATAGCAGAAGTAAATAAGTTGAATGAATCAAACTCCAACCTGAGAAAGGAGTTGGAAGGACTGACTATCCGGTTTAGTCAAGAGCTTGAGAACCAGAGGAAAGCTGAAGATCTGGTGAAGGATAGAGATCATGAGATCTCCAAGTTGAAACAAGAGATTAGTGCACTAACTGCTCGCCTTCATGAGAGCAGAATAGAAAAAGGAGTACAAGATGAACTGAACATAGCCATCTCTGAAAATACAAGCCTAATGGAGACAAATACTGCTATTTCCAAAGAACTCTTTGAGTCAAAGGAAATACTTGCTAAGTTTAGCAAAAGTACTATTAAGATAGAGTAAAAGCTTGAGTCAGCTAGACCAGCAAAGAATACCAATGGACTTGGTTTCTTTGGACATGAGGAAGGAGAATCCTTAGGAACAAATGCTAAAGCATCAAAGAAGCAACCGACATTCAAAGGAAAAGGTAAGAAATAATTTAAACCTGTTTGCTTTAACTGTCTTAAAGAAGGACACACTGCCAATGTATGTAGGAGCAAAGCCTACAATAATTTTCCTTACTTTATTAACAATACACCTAGGTCCAATAAGTTCAATGGTCATTGTTATGCATGCAACAAGTTTGGGCACAGAGCATTTGAATGCAGGTTTGTGATGAATAACATTAGAAGATATCCTCAAAGGACCCAAGGAGTTGGTCCTGAACCTTTTGTGAACCGGAACCACAACCAGTTTAATGTCTTCAATCATTAGCCAAGAAGTGGTGGCCATCAAGTGGCAACCAGATGGAGATAAAATTGTATGATCTGTCATGGTCATGGTCACACTGCTGCAACATGCAAATGGAAGAATGGAAACATGAACAATGGACCTTGGAGAGCACCTGGATTGGTTTGCTATCACTACAACAAACTGGGTCACATTGCAAGATTCTACAGAAGTAGAAAGATTATATTTGATGATATACCAGTCGCTCCAGAAGGAGAAATTGATGTTGAAATAGTTCAAGTGGACATGAACAAAACCTGGAGGAAGAAACCAACAATGTTAGAAGAGGAACTGGTTTCTGCACCTAGTGTGGAAATATCGGAACTGGTAAACTAAGCTTCAAAAGGCTTAGGGGGAGCAAATGGTGAAATGTTTTTGAACCCTTGGTTTACACTGGTAAAAGACCTTAACTGTTATGTGATACCTATCACTTGGCAGAAGACAAGAAATGGTAAAAAGGCAAATTAGGGTTTACACCCTAATAGAGGAGCATTAATGGCGGTAGGTGAGAGACATGTATAAAAGCATTTTTCATATCATTTCTCACTATCTATTTTCGAGCGAAGAAAAGTTTTTCAAAGAGAAGAGAGAAGAAAAGGCAATTTGAGCTGAGATTTCAAGAAATTGACAAATCACGAAGTAGATTCAAATTCAAATTGCAAACGGTCAAGTGGAGAACACAAAGCGGTGATTTGACAACCGACAGAGTGTGGAGTGAAGGAGAATTAGAAAGCCCTAAATTCGCATTTTAAAGGTATTTCTCAAGTTCTTAAAATATTCTACAATGGCTTCTACATCTCATACCAGTTCTAGTGCATCCATTGAGTCTGAAAGTTTCATTCAAAGGAAGTCAAAGTATAATGCCCTATCACAAGTTCCGACTGGAGTGATAGTAGAAGAGGGAATTTTTGACTATATTGATTACAAGATTGAATACCTAGGGTCTCTAGCCGTCCACTCCCAACTAGGTTTGTTTTGTGGAAAGGATAAGAAAATCAAATCAGAATATAGCATCTTAGAGAAGAAGAAACTCCATAATGTTGTATACTTTCTGGAAAACTTTATTGAGGATCATATTAGGATCATTTTGAGCAGAGTCCATGGTGACAAGATGTACCTGGAGAGGACACATGATATCATGCCACAGGCAATTCATGCAGTCACCAGTTTTTGCAACACAGGGGAAGTGCCAGCCCTAAGGACAATAAGAAAAACGGAAATGTCAAGGCTCACCAGTACAGTGAGTGATTCATGAGGCATGACAGTCAACTCCATCAAGGATGATCTGGTTAAGTATGCCTGCATGGTGATTGGCTACCGAACATTCTCTGCTAGCAGAATTAACTTTGTATCTATTGCAGTGGTAAATGCTGCTTACCAGATGATTAAAGAGCATGCATCATTTCACCTGTGCACCGGTATGCAGAGGCAACTCCTGTCTAATCTGAAGTCGATCAAATAGGATAATGCACTGAGATTCAAGTTCGGACAACTATTGGTTGGGTTGTTCTTCTATTTCCAAGGCTACTTTCTTGGAGTAGGAGATGTTTAGTGGTCTCCTAACCAATCGGTAACCAGGCAGATCAAGGAAAGCATTCAAGCAATTGAAACCGGTTACCCTGATGTGCTAAACAAGTATTTTGATGAGTTCAGATGGAAAATGAGTCAAAGGATGAGGATCTTAGGTGACATCATCAAGAAATATGAAGATGACATCTGTTTCACCATCCAGGTGGACAAATGCTTAATGGAGGTTGTTGAGCCTAGAATGGAAGAAGTGGAGCTAATGGGCTATGAGGTGATGTATGATATGCTGGAAGGGTATGCCTCAGCACTTATTGCCTCACCTCTTGATCCTAAGGCAAAGAGGACCGGAACCTATCTAGAGAGGATTGCACCAGTCAAGGAACCCTCTGTTAAGAAAGGAAAAGAATCAGTAGCAAAGAAGGCAAAGGCAGTGCTTGCAGTATCGGCACCGGCTACTACTACAACTCCAAGAGTGACCAAGCGGTCACCTGCAAAGAAGAAACCGGAAGTGGCACCGACAAAATTCTTTGAAAGAAAAAGGAAGACTAAGTCAAATGAACTAGACTCTGAAGAGACTGAGTCTGAGGAGATGCCAAAGAAGGCCAGACAGATGAAGAAGATGAAGAAGAATGAACCGACAACATCTGCACCAGTAAATATTGATATTTCCTCATATAAACCTTTGACACATTGTCAAAGAACAGTAAAGAATATTAGGAGAAAATTACTTCATGATTTAGTAGATTATTATAATGATTTTAGTGATGAGGAGAAAGAAGAAGTACTACAGGAGATTATTATTTATTTGTGTAAGAATGACCGGTCACCATCAGAGATTAAATCTCAAACACTGGATTCCTTATATAAGTAATTAGATAATAAATGGCGCATTTCCATAGAAAAAGAACAGGAGATTAGGGAGAAAGTCTTTGCATAGTACTTTCTCGACCTCTCAAACTCAGAATTATTTGATGTTTTGGACCAAAATAAAGGACTCTTCTTCACAAGGAGAAGAAGACTCTGGTTATTAGAGGGAAGAGTTGATGATGTTGAAAAGGACACTCATCAACATATGGATCATGCTATCCATGCTCACAAAGCACGTATGGCCAACCTAGAAGCAGAAAAAGAACCGGTTATATCCAAACCGGATGAAGTTTTTGATGAAGTAGGAAACCCGGTTGAAGAACCAATCGACACTATTGATGTCAATGCCCTAGATGTAGAAGATGTCACTTAGGACATACCTTCTGAGGGAACATGATAGATGCAACAAGCCGAACAGGGCAATGAGCAAGCCAAGGATAGATAGGAAGCGGCTGAGGAACAGGCAGAGAAGAAGAAGAGGGATGAAGATGAGAAAAAGCAGAAAGAGGAAGAGAAGAGAAAAGAGGAAGAGGAGAAAAGAATAGATGAAGAGAAAAAGAAGCAAGAAGATGAGAGGAAAAAGAAAGAAGAAGAGGATAAGGAAGAAAAGAAGAAGAGGGAAGAAGAAAAGAAGAAGAAGAGGAAGATAAAGAAAAGGAAAAGTGGAAGGAAGAAGAAAAGAAGAAGAAGGAAGAGGAAGAGAAAGAAGAGGAGAAGAGGAAGGAAGCTGAGAGGAAAAAGAAAGAAGAAGAAGATAAGGAACAAGAAAAGAAGAAGGAAGCAGAGAAAAAGAAGAAGGAAGAAGAAGACAAGGCAGTGGAGAAAAGAAAAGCGGAGAAAAAGAAAGCGGAAGAGGACAAGGCATCGGAAGCGATGAAGAGCACACAAATGGAGACTCCGAAGGCAATCGGGAGTCAAGACAAATCAGCTGATATCACCAATCCTATTGATCTCTAGTCTGCAAGTGAATCAGAGCTAATGCAGAGCATCAAGGTTTCTCAAGAGTGCCTTGAAATCATTCGAAGGAAAAAGGAGCAAGATATAATTCAAGCGGCTATAGACACCCTTACCGGTTTGATCCCCAATACCAATCTTCCCAACACTGAATCATCACTAGCACAGCTTAAGCTACTATGTACAATAGTGGATGATCAGGTGCAGAGCCTGGAAGAAGCAGCTGAGGCAAATGTCAAGAAAGAGCATCAAAAGGCTCTTAACATTGCTCTGGTGAAGAAGTTGAATGAACTCCAATCTGAACTGTTGAAAGACCAAAAGGATATAAGGGACGCTTTGGATGAGGGAAACCTGCTACTAAACAAAATATGTCAACCCCATCTATTCTATGATGATGTGCTAGCTTAGAAGAAAAAGCTTCAAATGGACTTACAGTCTTACTTGAGCACATTTAAGCCACCTTATGATTCCTTTGCAACTTATGGGCAAACTGTTCATCGGTTTCAGATCCAGTCAGCCAAAATGGAGCAAGAGATCTGTATAGGGTTTAGAGATTTGTAGGAGCTACAACTGGTTTTACTTCCACGTTTGCAAATTCTTTAGAAGTTTTATCTGAACTTGGATGCCTTGACAGTTACATAGGAGATGAGCATAGTCGATGCCATCAAAGAATAGGTCTCCTAGATGCAAATAGAGAAAGTGTTGTCTTCAAAATCTGATTCCCTTTAACATCCTTAAAATAATATGATTAAACTCGGTGCAGAAGAGACATCAAAGATAAAGAAATTCTCAAGACAACATATGACAAGGTTTGATTGAACCTCCTACACTTCGGACTTACTCAGAGCCTAGGTGGGTATACCTTTGTGAATTGAATTCACACTTTCAAACATAAACCCACAACATACTAGTCTAGAAAACTAGTGGATCTATTCACCTTGAAATCAACTGAAAACAAAGAATGGAAACTATACTTAAATTCAGCATTTCGATCAACAAAACATGCAATAAACCACTTCAATCAATACTAGTGCCTTATCCAAGGTCACAGAGTCATCTAAACTCAGATAATACTCGTCAAACGAAACATCTTTATGCATCCCGTTGGCTTGGTTTCTATTAGTCCTTGTATATGCCTGACACCTACAAGAATTTATGCATTCCAAATTAAGCTATGATCATCAAAATTCAAAGTCTCTTCCAAAGAGTTTACTGGTATGAGTGATCCCCGCATCTTTAATTTCCCTCCTAAAGAGAAAAGCTAACGAAAACTTCTACTAAAATTGCTTTGCAATTCCATTCAAACAGAACAACCCTGGATTATTTAGAATGAAAACAGTAAACAAATTTGTAAACACACTTGAAGACAACACAAAGATTTACTCAAAACCGATGGTCTGTATATTGATATTTAGTTCAAGAAATATTACAAGAAATTTTGAGTATTCTCCATTAGACTTAGAAAAGCTCAGATAAATTTCTACAGCATTTTCTTACAATTCTTTGCGATCTTTTTTTCTCTAGTCCTGGTATCCATTTATAACAACATGGATGCACAAAGCTTCGAACTTCTCGAGGAGAGTTTTTTACAATCATTTCTTTCAAAATAAAGAGGTTACAAGCTTTTTGCAAAAGCAGTTACAAGCTCTTTTCGGCCTCTGCAATTTCTTCAATAGGCTATTCGGTTGCAACCTCTTCTACCTTTTCAGGGGCGCTTTCCGACTGTTTTGGATCATGGGTGGCATATTTAATTGTCCACTCATCATACACCTCTTCTATCGGCCATGAGAAATTAATCACTTTATCTTTAGTTTTAGTCAACCTTTTCCAAGAATTTCTCATTTTGTTGACTTCTGAATTAAGAAAACCATAATGTGACCTAATTTTCTCTATCTCTTGTATTGTTAAAACAAAGGAAGAAGCATCATCTAGATCAATAATTCCTTTAACTCTCACTGATAATTTAGCTTCTATCTCCTTAAGCCACACTTGTTTGTCCTTTAATTGATCCGGGCTAGCAAAAACTCCTGGGAGCAACTCAAAAACTTGATCAATGTACTCCTTTTTGCACAAACTAACCTTCCTATCCACATTATCCACCTCTGTTGCTAATTGTACTAAGACTTTAGCGACATTAGAAGTGGATTTGATGATGGGATTGGCCCTTGCTTCATCGCAAGATACACACATAAACTCTAAATCTTGCTCCCTAGGCCTCCATTTGTCAAAAATAGGTGTCAAAATGGGCTTGTCTCTCCTGAGCTCATTCCATATATCCATAATTTTACCTACATTGTTGTAGAGCAATGAGGCATTTATTGTATCTGCAAAACTGGAAATTGTAGCCGTTACTCTCTCCTCATACTTCTTTGCATATAAGGTCTGAGCCTATTTCAAGTTTTCTAATTCTTGAGGAGTAATTTCAACCATTTGAGAGCTGGAGAGTGCTGGAGATGGTGGAAACTCAATGATAGGGCTAGTAGGTGGAGGTCTTGCAGGAGAAGAGGAGATCATCAGTGTTGAAGACTCACCTTGATGGTATTGTCCAGTCAACTAGCTCTGCAACTTGGCAATGATGCTATCCTTACCTCTTACCTCCTCCTTGGCATTGTTATAGGCCTTCAAAACTGTTTCCAACTTAACTTTGAGGGCCTCTTTCTCTTTAGCTTCCTTCTCTGCTACTACAACACTAAATTTTGCAGTCTCTAACACAGTGCTAGCAGCCTCCACTACCCCTGTACTTTGCACTCTCTTCACCATCATCCCACCAAGGTAACTTGACCCTGGGGTGTCTTTGCTTTTCTTACTCTCATTTCTCTTGAGAGACCACATGATGAGTGTAGCATTATCCTTATTGAAAGTAATCCCCTCCATGGGTTTAGTCTCTTTTGTCATTGCATCTAGTACCAGGGCATCTGCTATATCCCATTCGAGTAAAATAAGCACTCCAGCTTGTGCTACCATATCTCTTCCCTACTTAGGGGTGATGGTTTTGAATTCTTCCATCATCTCTTGCTTTATTTCCTCTTCTACCAGGGTTGGATCTTTATTGGGCTGCTCAACCTTTCTCTTTTCACATCTAGCATTATATTTATTTATGTGTTGTTTCCATATAAACTGCATAAATGCTTCTGATGTGACAAAATTGTTATCAGCTAAGAAGGCATTACTTGCCTGCTTTATCTCAAGATCCCACTCCTAGCCTTTGAGTTCAGTGGTAGTGATATCCATTTCAGCAGCAATGGGTTCTTTTGGCATTCCTTCCTCCACTTCATCATACATGTAGGCAATTTCCCCTAGGCTACCTAACTATAGGAGTTGCTCAGTTGCTGCTTGCTCATTTCCTATATGGATAGGGGATTGGGATGGGGAATACAAAGGTGTATCTAATTGTACTTCTTTCCCCACCCTTTGCTTCTTTGGGCTTTCTTGGATGTCAATGACATCTTGTATCTTCCTCTTTCCTTTGGAGGTAGAGGGCTCCCCTGTTGTAGGCATCAGCACACTATAAGTAGATTTCTTATGCAGTGTATAATCACCAGGAGGGATTGCTTTGCTGGAAGCTGACCTACTTAGGATCATTCTTGCCTTCTCAGGGTTGCTTTTGATTATAGCTTCCCTCTTCTCCTTCAGGGTCTGCATCACATCATCAAAACAAACAATCAAAAACTTTATTTTCTCCTCCAGAGGGAAAAAGCTAGACAATGGGTCATAGCTGGCATCAAACTGATGCACAAAATCCAAGGCTTTCTTATAAGCCACCCACTTCTCTTTCCTTTGCTACTGCTCATTTACACCAAACTCATTTCTAATGAGGTCTTCAGGAAACTGGAATTGATGAGGCCTACCTCTGCATGCTACCTTCTTTCTAAACATACCATTGAAGAAGTCTTCTGGATCAGCACACCTGGACACTGCAGTGGACAAATGATAAGGCTTGAGGAAATCCTCAAAGCAATTCTAGCCTCCTTTTGTTATTACAAATTGGTGAACTATGGTAGCTGCAGGGAAAATAGTCCCTTTACCCCTGCCTGTCAACTCTGCCTCTTATAAGCCACCAATTTGTCTAAGGATCTCTTCGATTCCCACTTTGAGAGGGACCTGGTAAGGTAGCAAAAATGGGGTGCCTCTAAAACCAAACACTCTGAAAACTGTTGAGACTGGATACAAGTAAATGTCACCCTAGTTATGAACCATTTTTATGTTCTCTGTGAATTCTTTTGGTCTTATGAATTCCAGAAGAACTTTGGGGATTCTTGGGTTCTCAGAGCAGAGGAGAGTCTTATCTTGGATGCAAAATATCTATCAAACTTCAAAAAACTAGCATCCTCTCTATCCCATGACAACACAATACTCCATAATTGTACTGACATTTTTTCTCCTTCTATCTCCTTAACAAGGTCCATTCCACTGGCAAAGTAATCACCACCTTTGAAGAGAAAAAGATGCATCAGGAGTGAGTACCATCTGAAAGGCCTATCCACCTTTCCATTCTTGATTCCTATTAACCCTCCATGAATAGCATCAGCAATGAAAGAGGCATAATCAAATGTAATTGCAAGAGAAGGATTCAAAATCTGAGCAATCATTAATAGGTAATGATTTGGCATATTTGCTTCAACATCTTCTCCCTAAACTTGGCAAAGTGCCCAATACATTCCTTTAGCCCTCAGGGTGAACATACTTAATGAAAAGGGCTCTTGTGTGTTGGGTCCTACAACTGTTAACCCTCCTATCTTTACAAAACCCTCCTTGAGAGGCCCGTTCCTGAGATGACTCCTCTGTGCACTGTAAATTTGGGCTAATGATATGAAATTTAGAGGTTCTAGAAAATTGGTGAAGTCATTAAGCCCAAAAGATTTCCTGAATTCTTCAACATTAATCTCAACAAGGGTTTTTCCATTTATATCTCGAATCCTTCTTGTGACTGGATCATAGTTGAGCGCAATTTGGGTCAACAGATCTATGTCCATAAATACCCCTGGGACTACTAATTTCCCGACATCTAATTCCCAGATACTGTTTTGTGAGGCAGGAGAATTTCTCATTCCGAATCCAACTTTAAACAACCCCAACCCAGACAATCCAACCTGTGGGTCTCTCAACCAGTTACCCTTGTCATATAGTCCTTCTCCTATCTTTAAACGGGGAGCCTTGGGCACTAATTCTTTTGTCTTTGATGCCTGATTAGTTGACAATGTCAATTGTTCTAAAAAATCATCACAGACACTCCTTTCTGAATAGTTAACTTTGCCAGAAAATTCTCTTTTAGGAGCCATTTTGAAAATGTAAGAAATGAATACCACTCTTAAACAATTCTGTGATGAATCAATTATCTTATCTAAAACACTACATAGGAATTGCTACACAAGAATACGAGAGAACTTGTTCTTCGCTTGAAGGAATTTGCTCTGCAACTGAACTGACTTGCTTTGTACCTAAAGAAAATAACTCTGCATCCGCTCTTCTGCAAAATTCTTTAAAAGATATCTTCACCCGGTTGATAGGAAATCAAATATTGTACTCAGGGCCTTAACTACAACATTGATTCCGCATGCTTCGGCCGTCCCTTCAAAATTGAATTCATACAAGAATTCATATTTTTCACTCCAACGGGTCACAACATTCCTGCAAGTGTTTCATTTTTCTCTTTTGCAACTTCGCGAAGCATAACTATCAGGCAGCTTGGTCCTGTGAAATAGCGCTGACCATCCGATCAAAAGAAACTTGATCGAGCATTAGATTAACTAACAACTTTGGCTCCGTGCCAGGTCTCGCTTCTCTATTAGCTATATGATACCACGTGGTGCCCAACCATTGGCCTTGAAATTTCATTCGCATTCAACTTAACACTGGCTGTGTGTCTTTCCTTTATACTTCCGGTTCCACCTTGGCAGGTCCACACTTTCTTCTTAGACCATGTGTTGTCGGACATGTGGACGGCTCTCATTCACTCTCGCTATTTCGTAGGGTATAAAGAACGAGCATCTTACCTTTGCGAAATAGCACGGGCCGTCAGATCATCTTTTAAGTTGATCGGCATTTAATCATCTGAAAAGGCTTTCGGGAGGGGTGGGCCTGCTGACTCACTGTCAACACCTGGCGTCCAGTCACCTTCAGAGCTGACTTGTCACTTTTTCATTTGCTGAGAGAAAACCACGGGGCCCCAACAAACTCTTAACAGATGTATCCTCCAGGGCCGCCATCATGACATGTGGATGGCTCTCATTCACTCTCGTTGTTTCACGGGGTATAAAGAACGAGCATCTTACCCTTGTAAAATAGCACGGGCCGTCGGATCATCTTTTAAGTTGATCGGCTTTTAACCGTCTGAAAAGGCTCTCGGGAGGGGTGGGCCCACTGACTCACTGTGAACACTTGGCATCTAGTCACCTTCGGAGCTGACTTGTCACTTTTTCATTTGCCGAGAGAAAGCCACTGGGCTCCAGTAGCTTATTGATAGCTGTACCTGCCAGGTCATCTCCTAACTGCGACCTGACTCACCTCTAGGGCCCGCCTTTTAGCCTTTAATCCTGACCCGCTGACTGTTGTAACTTATGCCATGTGCCACCATTTTACTCGCTATCATCAACTAGCTGGACCGTCTATGTGGCATGCCATGTCATTTTCGCAACTTCGCTGGTTTTAAATTACGCGAGCCGTGGATCCACCTGCGAGATGTGCACCAGTTACTGGGCCTGACAACTTTAGGAGAAAAACATATGAGGCATAAATTTTTTGATTAATTAACATGACTGCCTAGGCAAACAATAAGGGGGAACACTTCCTATGACCCCATGACCCATTACTTAAGTGAATAAAGTAATGAAAGATTAGAAACTAGAGGGTTTAAAACAAACACAAGAGGATCTAAAATCAAAAACCCTTAAACCCTTGAGGTATAGAACAAAGTTGAAGCATTTGAAACTGCACCCTATTCAAAATTTCAACAAACCATAGCCAATCATGGGAAAAGAAAAGCCCATTTTTAATCAGTGATAACAAAAAGAAGTGGCTACCTCCCTACTTGAGTCCTGGTCTCTATCAATGAAATAATTTTTGTAGGACTATAAATCTATTTTTGACAAGTACTACTCCTTATTGTCATAAACTTTTATTTTTTTAATATCAAATGGAAATAGGGTTGTTCAGCGGTACTTTGTCATTGTTCGCAAAGGGGGAGAAGTACTCTATCTATTTTGGAGAACTATAGGGGAGAAGTATCTGGCTTAAAAATTTTGTGATATGCTTTGATATATGCTATATGCTCTGACATCTCAATTTTTATGCTCTGTATGCACAATTGCTATACATTGTATTGATTAAGGGATAGTGTATATGCTTAGGGGGAGCAATTTTGTTAATGGCATGTTTTTTTTTGTAAAACACTTAGATGTCAAAATTTTATTTTCCTAAGTGTTGCCATCAATGCCAAAGGGGGAGATTGTTGGCATTTTTGATGTTTATGTTGTGATTGTCATTGATGGAGACACACTTGCATTAAGATCCTCTTTATATGTATGAGCTAGAGCTCAATCGGTATCTGTTCCAACTGGTATGTTGTATTCTAGTCTTTAGACTATTGGTGATTTTGTAGAATGTGTTTCCCAGTCTGAAGCGGCATGTCGACCCCAAGCGGTTCATAGATCTCAAGCGGTACGAGGGAGCAAAGCGACATAACACATTCTTACTAGTCTTCATTTTTGTCAAACCGGAACCGGTATTTTGTATGAACCAGTAATACTCTGTGATGAGTTACTAACTGGCATTTTGTGATGAGTTATCAATCCACCAATTGTTTGACAGTGCTGACACACTAGCGGTGCTTCTTGTGTCATGTTAATGAGTATGTCTAGATTCATTGAACCTAGGAAATTGAAATGTAATCCTATTGGATCGACATGAAATCAAATTCCTTTAGAAGGACATCATGTTTGGGGTTTTAGGTTGTTGCTGAAAGGGTTTATGTTGTGCTAGGGTTTAAGGTGGTTGATGAGTTGATGTAAGAGTGATCTTATCTGAGAAGATCAAGTTGTAACTGAGTGAGAGATAGAGAAGACTGAAGTAATGCTGGAATGCATTAGTTGTGAGCTATACTGGATCTAACTAAGTAATATGTTCTATCTGATAGATCACACACTTGTTGATTACTCACCTCTTTGACAAGTCTATAGCCCTTAACCGGGTAGGCTCAGAGTAGCCTTTGTAAAATCCTCTAACAAGGTGGTTCACCTCTGTGAATCTAAAATCCTCTAGCAAGGTAGTCTTTAATTGGACTTATCTCCTAACAAAGATTGAGATTCCTAACAGGATCTGTTCTGGTGAAGAACATTGTAAGACCTTAACCGGTCTGGTTTCTATTCTGCAGATAGTGACTTGTGAGTTCCATCTCACCATGGTTTTTCCCATTTGGGTTTCCACGTCAAATATGTTGTGTTATGGTTGTATTGCTTTTGTGGGTGAATGCTTTATTTGCATTTTGGTTTGCTTGTGTGATAACCGATCTATCTGTTAAGCTATTTTACCAGTTTATCTTTAGATTGTTTAAGTGTTTAAGTGCAGTGTTTTTCAGTATACTAATTCACCCCCCCCCCTCTTAGTATTCATCACCCCTAGTATTTCTTACCTACCCTTGTTTCTCATTGAGCCACATGTCATGATTGTGTGCTCATATATCCATATGGCCTTGCCTATATAAGCAGGCTCATATTCATTGTATTGGTTGATCCAATTGATCATTTGTATATTGATGAGAATACAGTTTGTTCTTGTCATTCTATTGTCTCTCTTTATGCTTTTCATTGTGCCCTTGATATTGGCAAAATCTCACACTCCTTTTCTTGGAAATAACGTATCTCATGCAAGACCAATCCAAAATTAAGCATGGTCAAAGCTCATTATTTGTCACCACTAATGTATACATTCAAAATTAAACTTATTCAAGACATCAAGTGGAAGGGAAAGGATTTTTCCAAGTATACATGATCCTTGATTGTATATCCTAGGATATCATAGGAATTAACCACTTGGTTACCTTAATGGTAAGTATGAAAGGTAATTATCTTATTGAAAAATTTAAGTAGATTTGTGGCATCTAACATTATATTCCTTATAGGCCAATGGACCAAAACTTGCGAGCTAATCAAATCACCACAATGTTAAGGAAGTTTCCTTCTATAATAATATTAGGAATGCTCATTATTTTTCAATAATTAGGCCTAAATCAAGGTAGCTAAATTCTCAACCACATTGTTGGTTTGAATGTTTGAATCCTAGAAATAGGCAATAAGAATATCTCCATTATAATTTTTGGTGATTCCACTATCTCCTGATTTATTAGGCTTTCTTTAGAATAACCATCAAAATTTTATCAAGCCAAGGCCAAGGGTTTTCTACTCTATAGAATTTTTTCTCATATATTATCTAAGGGCATAGTAAATTGCTAGGTTTTAGCCAACATTCTCTCAATTTCATAGGGAACACTTTTGGTTTCTTCGTAAGAGAGGAATGCATATTTTATTTAATAGAGCTAATTATTCTTGTAAGAACTATACTCCATGGTTTTCAAATTTCTCTCTAAATATCTTTTTGTTCCTCTCCTTCTATATATCCCAACAAAGATGGTGAAGAGATTGGTCATAGAGTTCAATTATCATTAGGTGTCTAAAATGAGGATGCTAGCTACTAACCAAGGAGAAAAAGTCTCTAGGCTAGGCTAAAAGAGTCTCAATTTTTTTGAGAAGAGATTCTTTCAAATTATAGCCAAATGGATAGTTAATGAGCTAGTGGTTGATTGATTCCTCAAATAACACAAGATGTGTAGATATTAGAAAAGGAATAATCATCTACAATTCATTTTCTAATGGAATGAAAAAATCCATTGAAATGAAAAAATCCTCTACAAATTAGATTATCAATAGTTAGAATCTTACCTTGACAAGTAGCCCACTAGAAAAACTTAATCTTTTGGAGATGATTATCATGTTGAATTTATTTCTAATTGAAGTTAGCAACATACTAAACCTTGAGGAAGTTGAAGCCTAATTTAATAGAATACACACATCTAGATTATTAGACCATATTAGAATATATATATTCTAGGAAATAAGTTGTATCTTTTATTAGAAAAAATAGTTGGCAATAAAGTAGCCATATCTATCAATAATATGATCTTTTATGAAAGCACAAGGGTTGAAGTAGGCTAGAGGGGAAGCAAAAATCTAGGGGACTTCCTAAAAGTGGATAATCTCTCTATTACTTACATTCCATCTAATTCCCTTATTGAGCAATTTAATTGATTTAGAGATATTATTCAAAATGGCAGATTTGATTGGAATAAGATTCATGTTGATAAGGGAGAGGTTGCCTTGATTTTTTAAGTATTTTTTCCTCATGATTATACTCTATTTAGTACTATTGATCATGAATTTATAACTAAATTTGGTTGTGATGGCTGTATTGATATCTTTGACCTTCCTCACTACTAGATCCCTATGATAATTAGTATACAAACAAGTAAACATGAAAAATATAGAGAGGACTATTAATGAAAAAAAGATAAATAATTTCAATCATAGATAACTTAAGACAATTGAGTAAATGAAGAAATTAAGCATAAATCACCCTAGATTAAATCAATTAAGAGAGAAGATTGTATTAGATTACATAATATCAAACAAAAAGTACAATCATGTCATGATAGTAATTAATAAAGAGAGAGAATACTTAGCTCTATGATCAAAGCTCATATGTACCTTATGAAGATAGTGAAATTGACGTGCCTTAGAATTTGGAAATTTTCTAGATAATAATATTCATGAATGTCAATGAACTAGCTTAGGTCACCTTGATGATTTTAGAACTAGTTTGCAACTATGATCTCACTATATGCCTATGAACTCTACTTGTGATGTTCTCTAGATTCTCCATTAATTATCTAAAAGGTAGACTTCTAGATCATATATTTCCATTACATTTTTAGTTATTTTACTCAAGCTAGCAATGTCTAAAAATACCTTAATAGAAAGTAGGCTTTAAACATGCACATGAATTCTAGAATTATTTTTGTGTGGTAAATATGTGCTACGATGAGCACGAACAAATAAATTAGATTTATTGCTTGATTGGAGATATTAGGTGTAAACACAAATGATTATTCTTGTGATAATTAATGTTTACAAATAATGGTTAGACAATCTATGATGATAAGAATGAAGGAAATAAATGTCTCTTTTATACACAAACATAACATCACATTGCAAATATTTACACAAGTCAATCTGGGACCAAAGTGTAAGATGAGGCTAGTCGATGAAATGTTTGGTTTTGATCTTGCATTTAAAAGAATCAAGTTTGTGGCTAAATGGTGGCCTCACACTTGCATACAAGCTAGGTCAAGCAACCAAATTGCATCACTATAAGATTCGATAGATTGTATGCAAATAAACATGACTATAAATGATAAACATATGATTAGATGCAAATAATAATAGATATACGTTGTATGCAAACGAACATGACTATAAATGATAAACATATGATTAGATGCAAATAATAATAGATATACTAATCCAACTATAAATAAAAACAAACTATTTATAATTATTTAAATTACAAATTAAACACATAACTAAATCTAATGTTTTTTTGTTTTTCTAGGTAAAAAGGCAGGGCCCATGAATTAAAATTAAAAAAAGAATTACAAAGAGTATATTAGAGAAATATAAAAACAAACTAAATCTAATATTATATAATTAAATAAACTACATTTCTTTTCCTTTATTTCTTTGTGTTTTAGTTTTCTTAAGATGTGGCTATACTCTCTATATTATCATTCTCAATCCAACAAACTAATTACATCTTTCATAAAAATTGATATATAAATCAAAATAATAATAATAAAAATATAATAAAGAATACAAGTACCTAATAACCAAACAAACATATCTAGCCGTTTGTCCGCTAGAGTCGTAGTAGCAGCACACGTGGATAAAAGTTAACGTTTGATCAAATGATGACTGTACGAACGATAGTGATTCATTCCAGACATTTTGGAATACTGTATGGTTTTTTGAGTCCTTTTTGGTTCGACATTATTAAATTTTAAATAAATAATGACAGAGCATATTTCACGTGTAGCTTCCTACAGTTTAGGCTTTTGGCCAAGCGCTACTTTTTCAAGTTGAATTAAAAAAAAAGTGTATGACTCTCTCGGCAACATGAGGAAACTCTACAAGTTGCAACTTCTACAAAAGCTCTCATGGATTATAGGCCAATGATTATTGCACCCCAATAATATGGAGTGTACTCTTCCTTCATTTAAAAATAAAATAAAAATACACTAATAATTTTTGTAAAGATTATCTTCAATTTATTTTTTAAATTGTTGTAGAGGTGAAATTTTAGATCTTTTATTTTCTGTCCGTTTCGGATTCAAAACAAGGAAACTAGTTTTGACAATGATAGATGGAGGAAGCATAAAGGCATGTCACACTTGTAGGCCACATGCTAAATTAATAATTTATGCAAAGTAGATTAAGCTCGTTGTATTTGACATTTTTGGCTTGCATACGTGTGTCACTTAAACATTTTATGTGGTACACTTTTCCTTCCAAACACGTGGAAAAAAATATTACACACATTGTTGATTTAGATCATCCTTTTTCATTATTAACCAAAGTCACCATGACATATTTTTGTAAGAACATATCCCCCTAAATAAGCTTTCCAAAATATAGATATGTAATATTATATTTATTTCTTATTTTCTACTAAAAATAATTTATTACAAAAATCAAATACCTTTTTTTGAGATTAAGAAATAAATATAATAATATATTTTTCTTTATAAAATAAGGTCCTTCATATTGATGCACTTTAAAAACAATTAAAATATACAAAATAGGTTGTGCATTAGGAAAAATATGTGTCCAAACTAATTGTTGTTCTCACTTAAAAAGTTAATAATAAATAAAATAAACAACAAAAAAATTACAAAAAACTATGTGTCCTATATGTGAGTGCTAATAATCTATGTTAAGAAATAGAAATAAAACTAATTTCTATCTCAAATTGTGCATTATAGATAAGTGCACCATGATGGGGGACAAAATAGTTGCAATTTTTTTTTGCCCAAATGAAGCCATTTGACATGTGCCAAATAAGGTGTTGTTCTCGATTTCTGATCTCCTTATTTCCTCTATAAGAATTTTAAGCCTCTGTCGCATATGGAGAGAACAAGAAAATGGAAGTCCAAGACAACATTTAACAAGGTTTATACAAAAACCTTCTACACTTCAAGCTTGCACTAAGCTTACGTGGGTATACCATTTGTAAACACTTTTCACAATTATGATAGAAGATTCACAAAAGACCAGTGTCAACTTCTGCAAACTCTTATCACCTTAAACATAACTGAACATAAAGGAAAGATTCATATTCATTTTTTAGTTTTGATCTCCAAGAAAGATAGAAAACCCAACACATTTCATCACTTTGGCTTCATCAACTTCATATACGCCTGACATATATAAGTTTTTCCTTTTATGCTAAACCCATTTATCAAATTCAAGTAGAACTATTGATTTACTAACAAAAAGAATTTAAGTATATTTAATCCCCCTCCTTGAGAGAAAAACCTAAAACATCTCTGTAAAATTGCCTTGCAACGCATTCAATCACATAACCCTAGATTATCTAACTGAACTAGTAAATAAATCATGCATACAAGAAGACAACAAGAATTTAGGCTCGAAATACTTTGATCTGTATATTAATATTCTTCTTCAAAATCATACATAACTTAGGATGATATCTGAAAAACCAGAAAACTCAAAATATATTTTGCCAGAGTTTCTTTGCAAATTCTTGTGATGATCTTTTTCCTAGTCCCGGTATCCATTTATAATGATATGGATGCAACAAGCTTCGGACTTTCCTAGAAATAGTTTGTTATAACTATAATTCTCTCGCAAAAGAGGTTACAATCGTTTTCACTCCTAACTCCTTGAGGGTTGTTACAATGCTGCAACATCAATTGATTATTCTTGAGCCTTCGCTTCTTGCACCATATATTTGTCTTTCCATTCTTTAAACACGTCATCACTAGGCCAAGAGTAAGTAACAATTTCTTTCTTCAACTTATTTAATCTTTTCCAAGTGTTCCTTAACTGCTTGACTTCTACCTCCGAAAAACCATAATGTGACTTTATCTTTTCAATTTCCTCAATTGTTCTAATGAATAAAGTTGTATCATCTGAATTGATGACATCATTTATCCGTTGAGATAAGTTATGGCCTAACTCACCAAGCCATACTTCCTCCTCCTTTAGCTTGATGGCACTAACAAAACCTCTAGGAAATAATTCAAACTTATGTTCAACATACTCTTTTCTGTACAAGTTTGCCTTTCTTTCTAAACTGGATCTTTCCTCTACCAACCTAGACATGCCCTTGACCAACTCACAAGTGGACTTAATAGTGGCATCAACATTTGCCTCTTCATGAGATGAGCACATAAGTTCCAAATCCACCTCCCCAACCATCCATTTATTCAAAATCGGCTCCAGGGTAGCCTTGTCCTCCTTTAAAGCCATCAACATGCTCAAAACTCTTTTCATATATATATACACAATAGAAGCCCCCACTCTATTAGCAAACTTCAAAATTGTGCCCCTAATCTTTTCCTCATATTTACTTGCAAACACGGCTTGAGCATGCTTCAATTTTTCCATTTCATCTTGGATAGAATCAGTGGATTGGAAACCAGAAGTTATAGGGGACAAGGGAAACTCAATGATTGGACTAGCAGATGGAGGTTTAGCTGGAGAAAAGGCAATCATCAAGGTAGAAGATTCACCTCTCTGATGTTGCCCTGCTATTTGATTCTTCAATTTTGCAATTGTACCATCCTTCTGAGCTATTTCAACTTTAGCTTCATTATAAGGTTTTAGGATTAACTCCAACTTAACCTGGAGATCAGCGTTTTCCTTGGCCTCTTTCTCAGCTACAACCATATTGAATTTTTCTGATTCCAAAATTGTGCTAGCAACCTCCACTACCCTTGTGTCATTCACCCTCTTCACAATCATGCCTCCGAGATAGCTGGACTCTGAGGTGTCCTTCCTCTTTTTTCTCTCCTCCCTCCTTAGTGACCACATGACTAGGGCAACATGATCATTACTATAAGTCACTCCTTCCAAGGGATTTGTTTCCTTCCTTACTGCCTCAAGCACTAATGCATCTGCTATATCCCATTCAGGGAGAATCAAAACTCTCACTTCTGCAATCATCTTCCTTCCTTGCTCTGGGGTAATAGTCCCAAATTTTGTCAACATTTCTTGCTTTACATCTACCTCAACTGCAGATGTATCTTTGTGAGGAAATTCATTTTTTCTTTTCTCACATCTTGCCTTGAACTGGTCTATATTTTTTCTCCAAACAAATTGCAAAAAGGACCCTGTTTTGATAAAACTACCATCTGCCAAAAACTCCTCACTGGCCTGCTTAATAATAGGGTCCAATTCTTTACCTATAAATTCCTTTGTAGTTAAGTCCATTTGGGCACTTGCTGGTTCTTTAGGCATTCCTTCTTGCAAATCCTCATAAGTGAGAGCAATTTCCCCAAGACTTTCTAATTGCAACAGTTTCTCTGCTACTACATGTTCATCCCCTATATGTGTTGGGGATTGAGAAGGAGAATACAAGGGCTCATTTGTCTCCACTTCTGCCCCTATTTTCTATCTTTTAGGGGAATCTGGAATCTCAACCACATCTTCTAATGTCCTTTTTCCTTTTGAAGTAGAAGGCTCCTCCCTTATTGGCATTAGTACACTGTACTTTGATCTTTTTTGCACTATATATTTTCCTGGAGAGATCATCTTGGCATGGGAAGGGTTGGCTACAACCAGTTTGGCCTTTTTCAAGATTGGCTTTCATCATAGCCTCCTTCTTCTCCTTCAGAGTTTGCATTAAATCCTCAAAATAATCTACCAAAAACTTAATGTTTTCCTGAAAAGGATGAAAACTATTCAGAGGATCATAATTGTTGTCAAAATAGTGAATGAAATCCAAAGTTTTCTTAAAGGCTATCCATTTTTCCTTCCTAACTTCTTGCTCAACTAAATTGAACTCGTTCCTTATTAAACCTCAGGGAAGTGAAACTAGTGTGCTTTACCTTTACATATGGCCCTCTTCTTGAACATACCATTAAAGAAATCCTCTGGATCAGCAAACCTTGCCACTGTAGTAGACAACCTGTATGGCTGAAAGAAATCATCAAAATGTGTCCAACCACCCTTGGTGATTACAAACTGATGTGCTACAGTAACAGTTGGGAAAATTGTTCCTTTCCCCCTATTTGTCAATTCTGCTTTTTGCAAACCTCCAATTTGCCTCAAGATCTCAACAATTCCTATCTTCAATGGGACTTGATAGGGGAGCAAATATGGAGTTCCTCTAAAACCATAAATTCTGAATACAGTAGAGATAGGGTACAAATATATATCACCCCAGTTGCACAATTTTAATGCCTTTAGAAAATTCTTTAAGCCTAAGGAATTCAAGCAGAGTTTTAGGAATCCTAGGGTTCTGTGGGCACAAGAGGATTCTAAGCCTAGATGCAAAACATCTATCAAACTTCAAGTAACTTGCATTTGTCCTATCCCAAGACAGAATTGTGCTCCATAATTGAACAGGCATCTCCTCTCCATCCTTTTCCTTGAGCAGGTCCATTTCATTAGCAAAATATTCAACACCTTTAAATAAAAGCATGTGCATAAGGAGAGAATACCATCCAAAAGGTATGTCCACCTTAGCATTCTTTATCCCTATCAATCCCTCATGAATGGCATCAGTGAGATAAGGTGCAAAATCAAAAGTCACTGCCAGAGATGGGTTCAAAATATGTGCTATCATGAGCATATAGTGGGTTGGCATAGTAGTTTCTGCATCTTCCCTAAGAATCTGACATAAGGACCAATACATCCCTTTAGCCCTCAAAGTAAATAGGTTTAAAGAGAAGGGTTCCATGGTGCTGGGGCCTACAATTGTCAGTCCTCCTATTTTGGCGAAGAATTCTTTCAAGGGGCCATTTCTGAGGTGATCTCTCTGTGCCTCATAGACCTTTGCCAGTGTTTCAAAATTCATGGGCTCTAAATAATTTGATACCTCACTAAGTCTGAAAACTCTCCTGAACTCATCATCATTTATTTTAATTAGAGACCCACCATTTACATTCTTCACAGTCCTGGTATCGGGATCATAATTATTTGCAATTTGGGTTAGCAGGTCCACGTCCATGAAAACCCCAAGGACTATGAGCTTCCCAACATCTAATTCCCATATACTATTCATTAGAGCAGGGGAATTTCTCTGGCTAAACCCCGCTTTGAAGAGTCTCAAGCCAGATATTCCTATCTGGGAATCCCTCAACCAATTCCCTTTATCATATAAACCATCGCCAATTCTCAGGCGGGAAGCTTTAGGCACCAATTCCTTTACTTTAGCTGAAGCATTAGTGGACCTAGTTAATTGCTCCAGAAAGTCATCACAAATGGCTCTCTCTTGGTAATTGTAAAGCGGAAAATCGAACCCTAGGTGTTCCCCCACTCCAAGGAGAGAGAAAGGAGGTCACTAGGGTTGACGGTTTTCACTTAGGAGAGACTTTACATTCAAAAGAGGGGTTGAAACCCACAAGATCCAATCCCACACAATGCAAGACTGGATTCTAAATGAGTTTCAAGGGTTGAGACATCAAGGATACCCTCTTTTGTAAAGATTGTAGATAGAAGGATTGAACTAGGAGTGTATGTAAAGTAAGAAAGATTCGCTTGTAGATAGAGATAGGGACACAGGATGAAGCTACGGACCTAAAATTAGCAGTAAAATGTCGAGACGAAGCTGTCCTGCAAGTTTGAACGAAAGTTGATGGGACGATGGTGCCCAGAGTGCACACGGTCCTCCGAAAAATCTGCGAAACGAAGGGGTATCTGTTCGTCTCTGCACAAGGATTCCAGATCTTCAATTACAGTCGCGTACCTGCAACCTACACACAAAAAAGAGAGGACAATTGGGGGGTTAGGGATGAGGGGTTTGCCTTCAGGTCAAACCCTAGTTTTGGAATTAACCAAGAAATGAGAAATGCTGTAAATGTAAATGTAATGTAATCAAGTACTGATACCTTGTTGTAAGAATGTTTGTGATCTTACATGCGAAGGTGTAATGATGTTGTATGTTGTATGTTGTGGGTGATCTCCTCTTCAATGGTTGAATCCTTGTCTTGATGCAACACCTAGCCTTGAATGGAGACTTAGAATGCTCAATTGCTTGAAGGAATGCTTGAATGCTTGAATGCTTGAATGTTTGAATGTTTGAATATTTTCCTATCGCTTCCGCGTCTTGCACACCTATGTTTTTTTCTCTCTCTCTTTTCTGAAAGGGGAAATGTAGTTTATATACTTGTCAATTAGGGTTAGGAGACTGATTTTTCCGACCTTAGGCCGACCTAGGAACATTATTTTCCAATTTGCAAACTTGAAGACCCGATGCCCAACAAGAGACCGGGCCCAAAATAGAGCCAAGGACCAGGGCGCTAGGCGCCATGGTCCTAAGGGACCAGGGCGCTGGGCGCCCTAGTCCTGAAGGACCAGGGCGCTGGGTGCCATGGTCCCACCTCCCGGGATAGCAGGGTGCAAGGAGGATCAGATCAAGGTACAGAAAGATGCAGTTTTTGATGTCGTAAACAGGTTTCGGGGTCTCCATTCAGGTTTAACATTGCGCCTCCATTGTGAAGACCCAAATGCAGTCGAAATTGCAAGTGTCGCAATTTTAGGACGCTACATTTAGCCCCCACTTTAGCGGGAGTATAAGCGTACGCCCATACTTCTGATAAGGTACAAGGAAACAGAAACAACATTGAATGACTTTCACCACGTCAAGGAGGCAAGATACACCAAGCCCCCAGTGGACTAAGGATCTTACAACTTCGATTGACAAAGTAAAAGGGAAGATCCCGAGGGAGAACCATGACTCTCAATAGTAAGGTTCCCTCACTATGAGTCATGTAAGAAAAATACCAACAATTTTCAAGGCAAAGCTAAGTTCGCCAAGAAATTTTCATCGGGGGTGACTGCTTTAAGGTAGTGATACATATAAGAAATGAGAAGGGAAAGGAGTGCGTTATCACAAAGATTTAGCCCCCAAGTGTGAGATAAACCCAAGGATAATAGACACAAAACACAAAGCATGAGGTGACTTCGCTTTCCTCGGGGTCAGTATGCTGTATGATAATTCATGTATATCATATGTATGTATGCATAATTGTTCTTCATTCCCCAATCAAGGAAGGTCACCTAGAAGAAGGGAACACATGTGTCATTTGAGTCAACATGAGAGAGACCAAAAGAGATCTCAATGTTTTGCATCATCCTCAAGTAGACAACATTAAGGACAACAAATAGAAGAATGAGAATAACACATAGAAGAAGTAACAAAAGAGATCAAGAGAGGAGGAGAGAGTCTGCTATGCTAATGAACTAGTCTAGCACGTCATCCACCCCCCAATCTTGCTGATCAATATTTCGGGAAGGCAGGAAACACGCTAGAGGAGGAACATCCAACACAGCAGATGGAGCTATCACAAGATCCAAACAAGGGCTATGTTCATGTTCCAAGCCACGTTGTTCTTGTCTAGGAGCTAGGATAAGTGCTTTAGAAAATTTGTTAGATAAATGGTTATCAACATCAACATATTCATATTCACTATCAGAATGAAGAGGAGTAACATTTTCATCATGAATATCATTTTCATCTATATCATCATCAAGATTTATAAAAATAGGATCTATAACTCGCACAGGATCAAAACCATCATGCATCTTATGTTTAGGAGATTTTGGCTCAATTTTCGGCTGAGGAGAAAATGGAATAATACTAGCTGAAGGTGTTTTTGGGGATTGCAAAGTTTGAGAGGCAGCTGCACAAGCTCTAAGACGACGCTTTCGTCAGTGTTCACGCGCAGAACGATTTCGTCTAGTCTTAGTAGGAAGTTGAGAAGATTGAGGAAGAGGAATGTTCTCATCCTTATCACTTGGGTGTTTAGGTTGTGGTCTCTTAGGTTGGACAATAGGAGAAGAGGAGGGTCTCTTCTCTCTATAAGAGGAAGGAGGAGGAACTGCTCCATATAAAGGAGGAATATCTGGTTTAGGAAGGAGACCAAGTCCATCATGACGAGGAGGTATAGGTCTACCTTTAGAAAGTTTATTAGACATAGACATAGTCACATCCATAGGGATGGGTTGGGAATCTCCTTGAGAAAAGACATTAGTTTTATCTTTCAAAGGAAGAACTTCCTTCTCAAGAATGATGGGAATATCAAGTTTGGGTGTTCTAGGTTCACTTAGAGATAAGATCATATCTGTTTTCCACTTTTGATAAGATTTGAAAAGATGATCACTTCGCGGTGGAAGAGATTGAAATTGTTTAGGCCAAAAATAATCAATAGGAACGCTAGAAGTTCTTTTAGCTGGTTTAAAGAGACTATGATTGATAGTAACAACTTCACCATTATGGGGAAATTTCAAACACTTGTGAATAGGAGAAGCAATAGCTTTCATGGAAGATAGCCAAGGATAGCCTAGCTTCACATGAAATTGTTCGGATGATGGAATAATAGCAAAGCTCACATTAAGGGATTTGTTATGGACCTCAATAGGTAATGTAATAGAACCAATTGCAGGAGAAGAAAATGCATCAAATAATTTCACAACCACATTTGTTTTGTCATAGATTACTTGATTCAATTGCAAAGTAAAAAGAAATTCTTCAGTAATGATATTAACCATACAAGAAGGATCAATAAGCACTCCACGGCAAGGTGTATTCTTGACTTTTGCAACTATATATAAAGGACCATCAGGTGCCTTGATAGTTTCACTGGAATCAAATGTGATGGAAGGTTCTTTAGGGATTTTTTGCTACTCTACAAAGTTAATCACATTCGGAGTCATAGACACAAGACCATCAGGTGAGAAAGAGGAATCATTAGTCTCAATCACATTAGAGGTGTGAGAAGGTAATGGATCAGTAAAAATCTTAAGATTTTGGTTAGGAAGAGCTACAGATGTGTTGCCTTTATCATTCACACCTGAAACAGAGATAGTATTATTATCAATCAAATCTTGGATTTTACCCTTTAAAGCAAAACATTTTTCAGTATCATGCCCAGGTTGACGATGAAATTGACAAAAAGATTTGTTATCAAAGTAGGGTGAATTAATCTTTGCAGGATCTATTTGCTTTATAGGAGGGAGAGTAAGCACATTTTGTTCCAATAACTTATTCATAATACTATGCAATGATTCATTCAAAGGAGTAAACTTTCTTTCTTTCTTGAAAAACTTAGAAATAGGAGGCACACCTGATGCTGCATTCACATTGTTGTTGATGATGTTTTCATTGAACTTAATGAACTCTCTGTTCAGTTTAAATTTCCCAAATGGTTGTTGACTACTATCAACCTTATCACTCGGAGCCATAGGATTTGCTTGTTCCATTTGACTCACAGTCAGTTGATAATTGTGAAGAGTTGCGCACAATTGTTGGAAAGAAGTAAACTCAGAAAATAGAAGTTTTTCCCTAATATCTTTTTGTAAATTAGAAATAAAGATTCTTTGAATATCATTGTCAGGTACTGGAAAAGAAATTTGAGCACACAAATGTTTATATCTACCAATGAAATCAGTCACTTTCTCTTTAACACCTTGTTTACAATGCATTAGATCAATCAAAGTAACTTTAGGACCTATATTGTTTTGAAATTGTTGAATAAAAGCATTTGCAAGTTGTTGGAAAGAAGTAATAGAATAGGAAGGCAACGAGCAATACCATTGTAGAGCCTTATCTCTTAATTTTCTAGTAAATAGTTTTGCAAGCAACCTTTGGTCATGAGCAAAATCGGTACATATTGTTTGAAAGGTCTTAACATGTGTTAGAGGATCACCTTTACCATTATAAAGCTCCAACTGCGGGATTTCAACATGTTTAGGGGGGATAGCTCTAACAATGTCAAGAGAAAGTGGGCTCGCAACATCAAATGTGGGCACACTACACTTAGGTTGATTCATAGAGGCAATTTGTTGCTGTAAAGAAGAGACAGTTTGTGCAAGATTGTTAATGGTCGCTTTAGTCGAAGAGTTCATATTAGACATGTTAGATTGTAATGGAGGTATTATGTTATTGAAAGAAGGTAATGATTGAGAGTAAGGTGGTGGGACACTATGATGGTTAGTCATAGGAGATGATTGGGAAAAAGGAACACTACAAGGAGGAATGGAATGGTTAAATGAATTGCCCCCTTGCGCCAGGTTCATTTGTGGAGATGTAATAGAAACACTCATTGAAGGAATGAATGAAGAAGTCGGATTGAATGAAGGAAGAGGGTTGATTGAAGAAGAAGGATTGCCCCCATGACTGATGATCATAGGTAGAATGTCCTGTATCGAAGTAGTCATTATGTTTGATGTAAATGTAGGTATACTAGCAATAGAAGTTGTTAAAGGAATAGAATGATTGGCTTGAGTAGGAGGTTGTGTATAACCTAAAGTTTCAGCACAACTCTTCATCGGCATCACATTCGAATCCATGATGTGTGCAGTACCACGCAAAATATCAATTCCATTCTTATCACTTTGAACCATACATTTTAGACCCTCAATTAATGAAAGAGCTTGACTATCGGGGTATTCTTGAGACATCCATTGCTGAAAATCATCAAATTGGTTATCCAATTTCGAAAGTTGTTCTACAGAAACCTCATGGAGAGCTTCTTCATCATTAAGAGGATTAGAGGAATTACTTGTGTCCTCGCTAAAAAGGCCATTCAAATTAGGTTCCATCTCCTCAGTAATTAAACCTTGGAAAGACTTAATTCTAAGGCTTCGTCTAACAGGAATAGTGCAAGTAGGGCTTATTGTTGTAAAACTCATGCACAACTTCCAAGAAAGGTAGGCACAATTGAAAATTAGGGCCAAGGAGGTAGCACTTAATTTTAATTGTTATCTTGAAAATTGAGATCTTGAATTTTGAATTTATTTTCGAATTTAGAGGTAGCAAATTTCAATAAAATCAGCCAATCTCCTAAATTTAAGCTGTTAAATGCAATCATGACAATCTCCCGAAGTTTCAGAAAAAATTTCGGGGACCGTGGCGAACGGAGTGCACACGGTCCTCGCAACTTTTTTCGAAATTTTCAGAGATGAAAGTTATGGTGATTTTAAAGCTAATCTGAAAAAATTGAGTGATTTTACGATCTGTAGATAGGCCAAATTAAAGTTGCAATCTCCAAATTGAACCCTACCAAGATTGTTGAAAAATGCAAAATTTGAATTTTGAAAAAGAGAGGGAAACTGAAATTTTGAATTTTATGATTTTAGAGGGAATACTGAAAGCAATGCAAGCTTTGAAATTTAAAAGTTGACTCAATTTCACGCAAAATTCAATTTTGGAAGCGGAAATCATAGTTGTTGTAATTAAGCACTTAATTTCAAAAGTCACAAACTGCAAGAATTTGAATAAAGCACTGAAATTTCGAATGAATGCCAACACACTTTTCAGATTTAGGACAGTAAGAAACACAATCTTAACACAAAATTTCAATTTCAACAATTTTTGAATGATTAGAAGCCTTAATCCAAGCAATCACTAGACCAACTTTGACTTTAACTCTGAAAGTGTTAGAATTGATAAAATCAGCCAAGATTCTGGATTCTAGCAGAAAAATACAGTAAGATCTAGCTCCTGAAATTTCGGAAAAAATGTCGGGGACGATGGCGCTCGGGGTGCACACGGTCCTCGCAACTTTTTTCAAAATTTTCAGGGATGAAAGATATTATGATTTTGTTGCGGAATCCAAAGTTACAGCCGATTTGGAGGTATTCTGATCAGTGAAATCATCCGTCAAAGGTTGAATCAAGAGGGTTTTAAAAATTAGGGTTTTGACACTTAACCACTTAATTTTTAGAATTAAAGCACAAATATGAATTGACAATTTGCAATAGAAGGGTAGATCTGAAACAAGCATTAACAATTAAACATTTCACAAGCTCAATTACTAAAAAGAAAATTTAGGGTTCTTATGCAATTAACCTCTAAAATTTGCAAAAGATCAAACATGGAAATGTAATTAAGGAAGCAAAAAAATTTCAGATCTAACCATGAATAATCAGAATTAGGATGTTCACGTCGGGTTCACCAAAATGCAAAGCGGAAAATCGAACCCTAGGTGTTCCCCCACTCCAAGGAGAGAGAAAGGAGGTCACTAGGGTTGACGGTTTTCTCTTAGGAGAGACTTTACATTCAAAAGAGGGGTTGAAACCCACAAGATCCAATCCCACACAATGCAAGACTGGATTCTAAATGAGTTTCAAGGGTTGAGACATCATGGATACCCTCTTTTGTAAAGAATGTAGATAGAAGGATTGAACTAGGAGTGTATGTAAAGTAAGAAAGATTCGCTTGTAGACAGAGATAGGGACACAGGATGAAGCTACGGACCTGAAATTAGTAGTAAAATGTCGAGACGAAGCTGTCCTGCAAGTTTGAGCAAAAGTTGACGGGACGATGGTGCCCGGAGTGCACACGGTCCTCCGAAAAATCCGCAAAACAAAGGGGGATCTCTTCGTCTCTACACAAGGATTCCAGATCTTCAATTATAGCCGCGTACCTGCAACCTACACACAGAAAAGAGAGGACGATTGGGGGGTTAGGGATGAGGGGTTTGCCTTCAGGTCAAACCCCGATTTTGGAATTAACCAAGAAATGAGAAATGCTATAAATGTAAATGTAATGTAATCAAGTACTGATACCTTGCTATAAGAATGTTTGTATTCTTACATGCGAAGGTGTAATGATGTTGTATGTTGTATGTTGTGGGTGATCTCCTCTTCAATGGTTGAATCCTTGTCTTGAATGCAACACCTAGCCTTGAATGGAGACTTAGAATGCTCAATTGCTTGAAGGAAAGCTTGAATGCTTGAATGTTTGAATGTTTGAATATTTGCCTATCGCTTCCGCATCTTGCACACCTATGTTTTTTTCTCTCTCTCTTTTCTGAAAGGGGAAATGTAGTTTATATACTTGTCAATTAGGGTTAGGAGACTGATTTTTCCGACCTTAGGCCGACCTAGGAACATTATTTTCCAATTTGCAAACTTGAAGACCCGATGCCCAACAAGAGACCGGGCCCAAAATAGGGCCAGGGACTAGGGCGCTGGGCACCATGGTTCTGGAGGACCAAGGCACTAGGCGCCATGGTCCTGAGGGACCAGGGCGCTGGGTACCATGGTCCCACCTCCCGGGACAGCAGGGTGCAAGGAGGATCAGGCCAAGGTGCAGAAAGATGCAGTTTTTGATGTCGTAAACAGGTTTCGGGGTCTCCATTCAGGTTTAACGTTGCACTACCATCGTGAAGACCCAAATGCAGTCAAAATTGCAAGTGTCGCAATTTTAGGACGCTACAGTAATTAACCTTCCCCCTAAATTCTCTTTGTTGTGCCATCTCATAATTATAATTATTTCAATTAAATCTCACATATTCTTTGAGAAATCAAACACCCAGTGATATCAATCAAACTGTAATTGTTAAACAATTTGTAGAAACTTACTTGTTGCTTGAGAAAATTTGCTTTGTGCACTGGTTCCTCTACAAGATTCCTTGAACTCACACCAAAGCTTCAACTCATGTAAATATTATTACGGTAATCAAGCATTGATTAGAATCAATCAAGCCACTTGCTTCGGCAATTAATTCGTAATCGAATTCGAAAAATGGCTCCAACAGACAACAAAAATTTCTCTAAGTGTTTTAACTTTTCATTGTTTCGCAAAGAGTAAACTTCATGCATCTTTGCATTGTGAAACAATGCGCATCGTTAGATCATGCAAAGCGTGCTCATTCTTTATATTACCTGAGTCATCCTCCTTTAGAAACGGGCCCCACCATCCCTTCGTTGTTTCATGAAGAGTAAACTTTGTGCACCTTCGCATTGTGAAATAGCACGTGGCGTCCGATCAACAACTAACTACTCAACCTTTATCCTTCACCGTGACTGTTTGTCTTTATAACCATGTGTAACCGCCACCACTAGTGGTTTTTCATTGATTCGTGAAGGGTAACCATCTTGCACCTTCGCATTGCGAAACAACTCACGGCATCCGATCAACTTAAAGATGCTCGACCTTTAGCTCCTTTAGCCTTCAAAGTGGGCCCTCTGTACGAATCCACTCATCTACAAACTTCCGGCAAATATCTCCACGAGTCTACCACTTATTTACTTAAGAAATCTGCTTGGCTCCACATCGGAACCACGACGTGTCTCACTAAACCATGAATTTCATCAACACTGCCACTTTATCAAGCTGACCAACTCACAATCCATTTGGAGTCATGTGTCCTATTGACATATCACCTTTTGCTATAGGCACACATCCAACTATCTTGCTACCTAACCCACCATGTAACAACCAGCTCCTTTTCGCTATTTCGCGAAGAGTAAACTTCGTGCACCTTCGCATTGTGAAACAATGCCTATCGTTAGATTGCCTCGAAGATGCTTGGCCTTTAACTCGGGAGCCGCTTACCTGTCGGGTCCACCACATTTTTGCCATTTCACGAAGAATAAACTTCATACTACTTTGCATCGCGAAACAATGCGCATCGTCAGATCATCTTGGAGATGCTCGACCTTTAATTGGCCTGAGGCTTACATACCCCTTTTCATTATTTTGTGAAAGATAACTCTTGTGCTACTTCACATTGCAAAACAACGCCAACCATTGGATCAACAGGAAGTTGGGCGAGCTTTATAACACCCGGTAGACAAATAAAAGCAAAATAAAAACTTAGGAAAAAGGGGAATAAGTGAAATAGAATGTTATAACCTGCCTAGGCAAAGACCTTAAAAGGGACCCCTTTGCTAACAATGGACCGACCCTTCCACTTAAGTGGAAAAAGGTAACGAGGAAACATGAACGCATGGATTACAAGATGAAAAGGTGAATTCGCAAAAACCCTAAACCCTTAGAAAGATAACCCTCAGAGGCAAAATGAAACACTGAAACATTGCAAATTTTAGTAGATTGAAAGGAGAAAATCCCAACACTCAAAATACTGACAACATAAGGCACTCACCATATTTGGCATGCCGAACTTAAGGTTTGGTCATGTCAAACCTATTTGGCAAGCACCAAATTTGGTGCTAGCCAAATGGAAATGCATTCTCAAAATTGCATTTCCATTTTGGCACTAGCCAAATGTGTAGCATTGGAAAATTGTCTTTCTCTTTCACTACCTCTCTCCTCCAGCAAGAATATATACATGAAATATAACATTTAAGTATAAGTCACATTTCAATATTTCTTTCTCCTTTCTTATACTTAAATGTTATTTTTCATGTATATATTAGCAAGATGTTTGAGAGTGGTTTCAAATCTCTAGGATTTATAATGCAAATTCTAGGTTTTACAAGATCATTCAAATTTTCAGACGGTCAAATTTTAGTATTCAACTCTCTCTCTCTCTCTCTCTCTAAACTCTAAACATTTAGAGCTCTATCTATCACTCTTCCTCTATCCCATTTCTACCTCTCTCTATCTTAGTCTCTCCTCTCTCCCCCAAGATCTAACACTACCTCTTTACCTCTCTTTCTTACCCTTCACTCTATACTATATGTTTCCTCTCTTTTTACGCACCTCCCCCTCACTCCCTCACTACCTCTATTTTTCTAGGTCTCTCCTACATTCTTTCCCTTTGTACCTCACTTTCACTCCTTGCCTCCATATTTATAACTTCCTCCCTCCCTCTCTCTTCTTCTCTTTCCCTCTTATTGTTTCTCTCCCCTCTATCTCAATTATCTCAATCACTATCTCTCCCTCCCACCCTCTATCTCTCCCCATCACTAGGTCTTTCCTTCCCTATATCTTTACCTCTCTACCTCTCCCTCCCTATCTCATTACCCAACTCTCTACCTCTCCCTCCCTATCTCATTACCCAACTCTCTCTCTCTCTCTCTCTCTCTCTCTCTCTATCTCTCTCTCTCTCTCTCTCTCTCTCTCTCTCCCTACATCTCTCACCCAAAATTCTAGGTCTCTCATCTAAATATCTCTCCACTCTCTAGTTCTTTACCTCCTTATCCATCTCTCTCCATATCTCATCACCCCTCTTTCTCTTTTTCTGAACTTCTCTTGCTCCCTCACCTCTCTAGGTCTCTATGGGCCATCTCTCCTTATCTACGTTACCTAACCTCCTTACCCACATCTCTTTCCATTCTCTCTCTCTCTCTCTCTCTCTCTCTCTCTCTCTCTCTCTCTCTCTCTCTCTCTCTCTCTCTCTCTCTCTCTCTCTCTCTCTCTCTCTCTCTCTCTCTCTCTCTCTCTCTCTCTCTCTCTCTCTCTCCACCTATACCTCTCTACCTATCCCTCCCTATCTCATTACCACCTCTCTCCCCCCTATAACTCTCTCCCAAGGCCTCACACCTCTCTCTCTCTCTCCCTAGGCTCTAGGTCTCTCACATCTAGACAGAGAAAGATCAAGTGAGAGAGAGGGAGGAAAAGAGAGGCAAAGATGTGTTTTTGTTAGAGAGAGAGCCCAAGTGAGAGAGGGAGGGAGATAGGTAGGTGTTGTGTGTGTGTGTGTGTGTGAGAGAGAGAGAGAGAGAGAGAGAGAGAGAGAGAGAGAGAGAGAGAGAGAGAGAGAGAGAGGAATAAAGGGAGTGAAATACCTAGAGAGGGGGGAGAGAGGTGAGAAATATAATAAATAGAGAGGGAGAGAGATATAGGGAAGTATTGATACATGAAATACCCTCAACCCTATGTATCTTATACCCTATACCATCAATCTTGTATGATAAACCCTATATCCTACACCTTATTCCCTAAAATCTATAGGAGGGAGCTGATGGCCAAGTGAGGAGTGGGAGAGAGAAAATGAGAGAAAGAAGACAAAGATAGATTAGGCTAAGGAGGGAGGGAGGGTAAGGTTGACAAGGAGTGATTGAGAAGCCTAGAGTGGAGAGAGGAAGAGAGTTGAGACATAGAATTTCAAAGAGAAAAATATGGGTAAAGAGTAAAAGAGAGAGGTAGAGAGGGAGAGAAAGAACTAGAGAAGGGAGAGATATAGAAGTGAGATACCCAAATCCTAAGGAGAGAGGGGTGAGAGACTTAGGGGGGGATATAGAGGTTAGATACTGAGAGATAGAGGGGGAGAGAGAGATGGACAATGAGACAAGGATGGAGAGGTGGTGATGTAAAGAGGGAAGGAGAGATAGACCTAGAGATGGGGTTCGAAAGGATGGGGGAGAGAGGCAATGGTTAAGAGAATGGAGAGAGAGGAAGGTAGGGATAGAGATGAGGGTAAGGAAGGAAGGTGAGGTAAAGAGGGAGAGAAGATGGGAAAGACCTAGAAAGAGGAGAGAGATGTGAGGGAGATGAGAGGGAGAGAGAGGTGAGAGATAGAAGAGAGGGAGAGATATAAATCTAGAGTTTGGGGGAGATAAAGAGAGTCAGATAGAAAGAGTGAGAGAATCCTGATAGGAGAATCCTAGTTTTTAAAATTTGACTGTTTGAAAATCTATATGATCATCTAAAACCTAGAATGATTATTATAACTCCTAGAGATATGACACCACTATCAAATATCTTACCAATATATATGTAGTGTTGAAAAAGTGACCCTACAAAGGGAAGAACTATGTACCCTTGAGAGCCAATTTCACAACATACATTTAGATATCTCCAACTAGTGAAACTGGTGAAGGTATCTAATTAGATAAATAGTAAGAGCATACGATAGGGAGTTTTTGATTTGGATAATTGTCTGCCTTGTCGTGAGGAATCATGATCCCCTTTATCCCTCATTACATTACTTATAGAAGGGGGAGAAGCAATCAAATTAGAAATGTTCAATATATGATGTTGTTACTGGTAGGACCCTTAGCACTTGTGTAGCATGTATAATTACTAGTTGCCCTATAGTAGAAGCCTTGCTGAGAAAATTTTGGTTGGTTTGATCCTATGAATTTGTATTTTTTCTCCTAGCCAGTTGATTCAAATCTGAATCGATTGTGATAACCTTGACCCTTACCATGTAAGTTTTTAGGTCTTTTATCATGGATGTTGAGTTTATAACCTTGGTCGCATCTATACTCCTCTTATTAGCCAAGAAACCATCATAAACTTCATCTTCTATTTCTCTTCTTTTCCTTTTCTTGGAGGTTGTGATCTTCTAACCTTTCTCTTTAAATCTGATTTATATTCTTCCATCCACCTCTGACTAGATCTTAGAATAGACTCATTCACCACATCTAATGATAATGCCTTAGGTTGATTCTTGCATTGTTTGGAAATTGGATGATCTTCAACCTGCCCAATTGTATAGCTAGTAATGAATACTTCTTCATCATCCTCACTAATTTGAGGTGGGATATCAAATCATAGAGTATTAAGACCAAGACTTTACATCTACCTTCAAAGTCAATCTTTGTTACTGTCTCTGTCTTACTTCCTTTTCATCTTTATAATCTATCCAATAACCCACCATGTTAGTAACATTTACTATCTTCTTTGTAATAAATATTTTTAACTTAGTGGGTGGAAAGATACTCTTTGAAAATCAAAATATTTCAAATGTTTGGCCAAAAGGTCACCCTCTATCTTCCTTGCACTTGCAAGAGAGTCACCCATAAATTTTCCCATTTTTAGAAGAAATTTGAGCCAGAACTTGTAGTGTGAGATGTGGTACAGGTCATGAAAATCTAAAAGTTGTCAGCAAATTTCTATTATTCACACCCAATTAGAAGGGTATAACCTAAAATATTTCCCTATAAATCATTTAATTTGCATGTAAGACCATGTAGATAATTAAATATACCAACCACAATACACTTGAATTACTTCTTGAACCTCTTGAGGCACTCTGTTTCTCACTCTTCCTCCCAATTCTCTAGTCATTAGCATCACAAAAAAGTCTTTCACTTCTTTGTAATGGAGTTATGACTATTCCAAGATAAGAGGAAGGTAGTAAGAATACACCAAATTTTTCCTTGGTCCATTACCCAAGACTAGCCTATTGTGTTCAATCCTTGGATGTTATCTTTGACTGCACAAACACAGGTCAAATAGGATGCAATGTAGAAATTAGTGGCTAGATCCACTGCATATTTGTGAATTGAGTTGCTAATGAATTGTTCCTAGATCAAAACCTTTGTTTACTCTGATAACTTTCATAAAGGAGAACATCCATCCTTCAAATTGTCCATTGATCCTCAGTCCTACCACTCAACTCAAAAACATTATTTCTCCATATATATCTGGGTGGAAGGTTTCTTTGAGAAAGAGCTTGGGCAACTTACATATTAGCCAACCCTTTTTTCTCTTTACGTAATCTTTATTGATAATTATTTTGCACATACTTTTTTATCTCATAAATTCTTCAATTGACTTCTCCATAGTCATGGCAATGACAATCCTAAGCCTATCAATCCCAAAAACCTCTACAATACCCTCATGAGTGAGGTTGACATATACTCGACCATCTTTGATTATAGCTCATTGCTTTGCATTGTAATTCAACAAACATTGTTGCACCAATTCTTGTGCCTCAACTACAATAAGAAACCCTATTGATCTAAGTAGCCCACTTTTCCCAAGGTTCTTTATCTCCTTTGTAGGAATTGGTTTATTATCCCTATCTATGAGGTCTTCCAACTTGCGATCTCCAAGATGTGTGTCCAACATAAAGTGCCCTATTGGAACTACTTGTAGTAATTTCCATTCAAACTCCCTTGGGAAATTTCCTTTCATCGAACTCATGTGTTCTTTTGATGTTCCTAATGAAATTACACAATCACCTTTTTGCTAAAATTTTAGAATTTATTCTACCTATTATGTTTATACAATATATTACACAAAATTATTACCTATAGAAACACTTAATTTGAAATTAGGGGTTTTATATAGTGCACTTCCTCAATTCATACTCTATGATGGTTATGATAGATATTGATGGACTCCTCATGCATGTCTTGATACTTCTTGTTTCATTATTTGCTTTGTAATATTTTGAGATACTTCTTCATATTAGATGATACATTATGATACTTATGATTATGATTCTATATTTAGGGATACTTGATGATGTTAGGGTTTACTATTTGATGGACCTTGTGATTATACGTCTCTTACATGATATGGTTTATGGTTTTCTATTTATAATGTTATATCCTATGCTAATCCCGATTCTAATAATTCTATTGGATATGAGTGATGGTTGTTTGATTATGATATATATATATATATGTTTATGCTATTTTTTGTCTATAAGTGTGTAAGGGATGATATCACATCACTCATCATGAGATGGGTGTGATGTTATAATTCTCTTTCAATTGACTATGTTGATCTAATGAATATATATGTAACTATTTGTTCTTGGATGATGTTGTGGAGGAGTGCAGGTGATGGGCATCGAATCCACCTAGTCCCACAAGTTTGAGCATGCATCCTTTCCCAATGGTAGTTGATTGGAGGTGACACTAAGGCCCTACCACACCTAACCCTTGTCTGTGTATTGGTTTTGACCCTTGTCATGATTGCTTTACCCTTGGTTTAATCTCCAATTTGGTTATGTGGTCTTGCAGATGGCTATGCGAGTAATTGTGCTTTATCCCTTTAATTATATTTTATTTAATTTGGACGATTAATGATTATTTTGGTATATGGATAAATATTAAATTAATATTAATTTTATAACTTACATGTAATTTAATAATTAATTGTGATTGGCTGGGAAATTTGGTTGTTTCTCGTACAAACACCAACTCCCATTTTTGGGGAACAATTTTGTGCTATAAATAACATGTTTTTTCTATGTGTGGATGCTAGAGATTTTGGAATGATGGTTGGAAAAAAATGGAGTTTGAGAGGAGATATGGATGTGGCATTGGAGAGCAATATTTGCATTGAATGGAAGGGGAGTTTTTGTGAAAGTTTTTGGTGAAGATTTTGTGAGATTTTGTATGTGACTTACTAGAGTCCATTGTTATTGTGGACTGGTTTTTGATTGCAACTATTGCTTGGATTGAAAGTGCAGATCATAAGGAGTTGATTTTGCAAGGTTTTCTTCTACCTTTCTTCTACACTTACTACACTTTCTAGGTTGGATTCAAATTCCACTTGCTATTCTATGGATAAATATTTTTTTAAACTTGAAAAGATTGTTTTCTCTATTTTTTCTATGCCATGGTTTCATTTTGAAAGTTGAATGCATTCATTGTTATTTGTTTGATTTAAAAATGAAGTGTGTGTTCTTTATATGGTGTATTTCTATACTGGTTTTAGTGTTTGGTTTGGAGCATATTTATTATTTATCTTGGGGGTGATCAAAAGGAATTTATGGAAAGAGGATTCATCCCTTTAAAATTGGTTTTATTCATATTTTTCTTTTGGGTTGGTCTGATTATAGAATTTTGAGCCCAAAGTTAGCCTTAGTTTGGCTTCCCACTTCAGGTTTTGGATCCCACGTCGATCTGGATCAGTCTAGGGGTTTATTCTAGGGATTTTAACTTTTGATATGAATTTTCTATAAGTTTAATGCATTTTTAAGAATGGATTCTTACTTCATCTATGAATTGTGTACATTTATCCTTTATGGTTTGATGAGTTTGCATCCCTGGTGATGCTTTGAGTACATTTGAGTAAGAGGGTGTTATGTTGATCAGAAAGTAAGTTTTGGGATCTGATTTTGATATGAATTATATGGTCTTATTTATGTACGGATACTTGGATTTGGATTGGTGATGATAGGCTAAATCCCATTCTTGATGATTATGAATCAATGGATTCGGCACTTGACCCCTTTGTTGATTGGGGTATTATTGAAAGTCATGTTTTAATTTATGAGACATTTTTCTATGAGATAGATTGTGATGAATAATTATATGTTCCTTATATGTGTATGAAGTTGTTTTTATCCTCTTTTTTTGTACCCATAAGTTAGTGGTGTCTAGGTGCAACTTAGGGAGAGTGACTTCCAATTGAGCATCAGGCCCCAAAGTGGCTACCAATATTAATCATTGGAAGTTTCTTTAATCACGTGATAACATTAAATTAAATAAACTAAGGAGTGCGTAGAATACACACATTAACAAGATAATTGATGGTTCCCCATTCATGCCTCATGTGATCACATAGTCTGAGGATGAGATCTCATGGCCTGGAGTACTCATTTAGACTTAGGATGGGATTGGGAAGGTTTGTATGGCACATCGACTTCCTTGCCTCCATGGAAGGATTGTTCAGTTCCACATGCATAGTCAAATGAGCACCAAGGTCTGGAGTTCAAAGAGGGTTAGACTACCAGAATCACTCATATTGATGTCATGTGATGACACTCTTTCCTAGTGGTAGCCTTGTACCCAGTCTATGTGGTGATGTGCAGAAGCCTCTAGTAGTTAGTGTTGTGTTTTTTTCTAGTCCTTGTTGTTGGGAAAATGGTGTCTCAACCTTGCATTTATATGAGGTTAATATTTATAATTTTTGTTTGAGCATGAAATGATGCAAATTTCTCTCCAAAGCTTCAGATTGGCTAGAAAAGCATGCCTGTAAATTTTCGTCATAAAATCATAGCTAGTTTTGAAGATATTAAATTTTCTGTTTTTGAAGGGTGGGATGAAAGATTTAAATTGAGGACTTTAGAGGCTCCTAAATTCCATAAAAAGTGGGTGTAACTAGAATAACAGGTTATGAGGTGATAGAGAAATTTGCAATCTTTTTGAATGTAAGCCCTACTTCTCAAAGGAACTTTGGGAACAAAGCAGGGTTAATCCTTCCTCTACTATTTAGGTGTTGGTTGAATGCCACTTTCTGAATGTAATCCCTAGTTCTCAAAGGCGTTCTGTCAAATTCATTTTTTTCCCTTAGATATACAACCGCATATGACACCAGAATTTGCGATGTGATGCAAAGAGTTGATGATTGATATAGAGAAATTTATTCCTTTTAACAAGTGTCTTAGAACTAGGTTGTCTCCTCTTCAACTTAGTCTTTTGATGAAGACTTGTTCTTCTCAAAATATGAGGAGTGGTCATACACAAATGATCAAAGATTGATGTTGATGTTGATGTTGGATATGGATATTTCATTTGAAAACTCAAGTTTACTTTATCAATTAGAGGTTTAGTTTGATTTGCCTCCACGACAAACTGTGTCAAATGATATGGATAAAGTTTCTCGATATGGAAACTTGAGGATCCAACTAGGTATTGTTTGGATAGGATTCGTTGGATGGTGGAATCTTGATCACTGTTCTGCTACTCCTTAATTTTGTTCGATGAAATATGATTTCAAGATAGTTGATGATTTGAAAACTCGTTCTAAGAGTGCTTTGTTGGATTCAAAAATTTTCCCACTAATGATCTTCTTCGAAGTTTTGTTGCTGGATTTACTAAAGGACCCAAAAGGGCATTTGAAACTGTTGATAAATTTTTTCCAGAGTGACTGGTTTTCTCTCTGTTTTTCAGTAATTTTGATCATGTGCTAGAGTAGAGACCTGAAGCGCTAAAAGATGTTCTAAACACACTATAGAATGTTCACTATGCGCTATGTTGCCTCTGTCACATGCTATTTTAGACTATTTGATAACAAAATTGTTGGATAGGTTATGCGCTAATATGTTCCTATTATGTGCTAATGTTTGATACAAAATCCCTAGAGTATGATTTGAAAGCGCTAGGCTGATGCTTAAATGCGTTACAAAGATGTTGACAAGCGCTATCTAACATTTCACTAGTATGATACTGGTCATGCGCTAAATTGAGTGATGAAAGTGCCAAGTTTTGGTGTGAATGCGCTCGATGTTGTTTCTATGTGCTAATTGTCTTGATTTCTTTGGTTGATGCATTTGCTACGATGTTAAAAATAACACTTGTGTTTTGATGGATGATTTTCTAAAAATGACTTTTTGAGGATTTTTTAAAATTCTCGATGTTTCCATGGTTTGGATTACAAAGTAGACATATCAAGAAGACTCGTTATTCAAGGGTCATCAACAATATCATATCGCACTAGTCT
This sequence comes from Cryptomeria japonica, assembly GCF_030272615.1. Taxonomy (NCBI): domain Eukaryota; kingdom Viridiplantae; phylum Streptophyta; class Pinopsida; order Cupressales; family Cupressaceae; genus Cryptomeria; species Cryptomeria japonica. The sequence goes on from NC_081411.1 coordinate 625,949,076, forward strand.
CGATACTTTGTTAGCTCAAACGACCTTGTCATCCCCTAGGGGGCGCTCATTTTTTTGCCTTTTGCCAGAAATTAACCCAAAGAGAATTGCTTCACAACTGAGTAGTTATCTTGAGATATATATGGTGAGTGATCTTGGGTGCGGATTATTCCCCACCCTTTCACTATGATATTGCCAATATTTGGTGACTGACTCGCTTCAAAGTTTCTAATGCTATAGTTCTGTTACTACTTATCAAATTGCCATTAGTTTCATATCCAAAGTCATACTATATATTCTAGTCAGTTAGTATTACCGAATCATGCAGTCGGTACACACAGAGAAGTCGGTATGAAAAGTCTAGTCGGTTACAGAAGAAAGCAGTCACAGAACGCAGTATTCACTGAGTAAAGTTTCATGGCTACCAAGTGGTAAAGTTAACTCACCGAGTGAAACATTTTACCAGATACATTGAACCTGGACATGCACATGAAAACATGTTACAAGATCGAGGCACATCTAACCGTTTTTGCATTGGAAATTGCATTAGGAGATTGTGTATGATTACAAGGTCAATCTAACCAATGAGATATTTTGTTTAGTTATTCATTCGAAGAATCTTTTTGTAAGATCAAAGCAATGAATTAAATCACCACTATAAGAGATCTATTTATACAACATGATTTTAGGGTTAGATACAAGAGATGTGATAAGGTGTGTGTGTATGCATGAAGGAAGACTATTACAGAGACATAGAGAGGTCACCAAGAAGGTTATCAGTGAATAGTCGAAGAATAGAGTAAACAGAAGGGTTTACTGAGTTTCATATGGGTTACCGAGGTATGCTACAAGCTAGGTAATCTTATTTAGAGCACATAGAATCTACTTTAGCATTTCAGATGTAAAGTTATAGATATTTGTAATGATTTTATTGTAATATTTTGAAGTTTTAAGAGAAACCTTTAACAGGGTAAAAGACTCTAACCAAGTCTATAAATTGTAAATCCTTTAACCAGGTGCTTCACTTGTATAGTGTTGTAAAATCCTTTGGTAAGGTAGATCTAACTGATCTTGATACTCCTAACAGGGTAAGCTATCAAAAATAGCTAAATGTAGCTCTAACCAAGAATTCTTTATTATTGTAGTAGTGAAGTTGTGGGTGCCATCCCCACCATAGTTTTTCTCTCTAACCAAGAGTTTCTGCGTGACCAAAATATTTGTGTTATGGAGTGAATCATGTATGATTGTTATCTATTGATTTTAGTTTTATTTTATGTTACTGCACTATTTTGTTTATCCATAACAGTAAGGTTATTATCAAAGAAAAGTTTTGGAGTACTGATTCACCCCTCCCCTCTCAGTACATCAGCTTTCCATATTGGGCCTAACAATTGGTATCAGAGCAGCAATCTTGGAAAAGGGTTTAACTACCTAAAGAGAAAGATCTTAGCAATGGAAGGCTACAAACAATCTCAGAGGATTGTGCATCTTCAAGAAGATATGGATAATGCAAATCAAGTGATTGCAGACATGTAGAGGTAAATGCAAAAATCTCTAAAAGTAAGGAGAAGATTATTTGATGACTTGCAAGATTCTCAAGAGCTAGTGGAACAAATCGAGACATCATCTAATAACAGTATATCTGAAGAGACTGAAGAAATGATTGGAATGTTGAAAGAAAAGAACAAAGCATTGGCTGATCAACTAAAAGCAATGAAAAGAGAACATGAACATTTCTGTACACAGATGACTGAAAATCTAGATGCATTAAGGATAGCTGAGGATAAAGAAAGAGATCTACAAAGAGAGAAACAACAACTTGAAGCTCTAGTATCTGATAAGGATGATGAAATCATAAGGTTAATTGGTATTCAACAAAATATGATAGATCAACTAGGTTATGCACATGATGAAGCAATTCTGAAGAATGATGAAAATCAATCATTGAAACTTGAAGTATCAAGATTGACTGGTGAACTTGAAACAGAGAAGAAATCCAGAGAATCATTGGAGAAAAGTTATGAAGCATCAAAGATGTTGGATGAGCAACTGAATACAAGAAGACTCTACGAAGATGGAGGACTTAGTTACAAAGGAAAAGACTCTACCAAGAAAGGAATTCATACTACCGAGAGAGGAGAATCATCAAAACAAGCTGGAAAAAGGAATAACATCAAAAAGAGGAAGCCTATTTGCTACTACTATGGAAATCAAGGTCATACTGCCAACATATGCCAGATCAGAAAAGGTAAGCAATCGAATATCTCTAAGTCCAATGGATATTGTTACAATTGCAATAAATATGGTCACATACCTAATCAATGTAGGACAAAGTTTGTTAACAACTATCAGAAGGCAAAATTCAAAGGGTTTTGTAGAAACTGCAATAGATATGGACATAGTACTGAGAAGTGTTGGTTTAAGAAAAAGAACTACATGGAGTATCCACACCAAGCAAACACTGGAGGTTACCGAACTCACACATATCCTTACCGACAATATGCAGTAGTACCATGGGATTACAATACAAGGATATGGTGCGAATGTTGTGGAAGATATGGACATATAAGTGCCAACTATTTTATAAGATTTGGAATGAACAATCGGAGATCATGTAGAAATTCTGTTATGGCATGTTTTCATTGTCACAAAGCTGGACATTTAGCTGGAGATTGCAGAGATCAACCAAGAAGAGACACTGAAGAGATAAAAGAAAAATTTAAGATGATTTGGAAAAAGAAAGAAATTATGTCTGATGAAGAAAGCACCTTACCTACCGAGTTAGGTGCACCTATTTCAAATTAGTCAAGGAAAGGTATGAAGGGACAACATTCTTTAAAAGTTAAAATCATAACAGTTCCTATTCTATTATGTACAAAATTCAAAATCTGCATAGTTAAGATGCAATTAGTCAGTTTATATACTATACAGGAAACCTGTCAAGTCAGTTAATAAAGAAAAGTTGGGTACTTGGTGAAAACAGAAAAAAAGAGTAAATCGGTAAAAGGTGAACCGAGTGCATTTAATATCTTGACCTAACTTGCACGGAGCTCGATAAGGTATTTTTGAGTACTTAAAAGTGTTTTCACGATCATTTTCATTCACCCAAGTTTTCGAGAAGCAGAGCAGAGCAAATCAAAGTGATCAAACTTCATTTAGAGTGAATTTCGAGGTATTTACATCAATCTATTCACATTGTTAAGCTGGTTTCCGATCTAGTCAAATTGCTATTGTCTACCAAGTGTGAAGAATAAGTCATTTGTAAACCCTAAGGATAACTTGTCAAATCTTATGTGAAATCTACCATGGCACCCAAGATCCAAGACCCTGTAGTTGTCCAAAATGTGGAGAAGCCCTCATTGAAATATTCTCTAACTCCTAAAGTTACCTCAGAACTAGATGATAAAACTGCATCTTCACTCATCCTGGATCGAGTCTTGTTAGTGGAAGATGTCAGATTCTTTACCAAATGTCGTGTTGAGGAACTCAGTCATGTAGAGATTAGTGACACATATGATGAACTGTGCACTGATGGAAAACTAGATAGCAAATTTGAGCATATCAAAATCAAGGGATTAACTGAAGCCCTAGTCTATCCCCGTGTGTTCAAACCCCAGTGGGTTAAGTTTGTATTGAGCAGAGTACATGATGATTTCATGTGGCTACAAGAGCAACCATTCAAGATCACAAAGGAAGTCATTCACGTGATCACCAGATATCCCATCTACGATCATGCTCATGCACAGAAAATGATATCACAAAAGGAGCTAATCAGTCTAACCGGAGTAGAATTTGATTACCGAGGACTGAAATTGAATAATGTCACTGATGCTGAACTAAAATTTGCAATCAGAGTTATTGGTTACTATTTCTTCCAATCTGCAAGGGAAAACAGTGTACCATGTGTTGCAGTGGACCTGGCCTACAAAATAGTGAAGAAGGGAATGAAAGTAGACTTATGTGAAGTGCTACTAAAGAACTTGTTTGAGAACCTGAACACAATAAGGAAGCCGAAGAAGAACAACTCGGCAAACACACTAAAGTTCGGTTCACCACTTGTATGTATGTTTTTCTATTTTGAGAAGTTCTTTCCCTCAGTCGGTAAAGTAGTATGGGAGCTACACCTACCTATCACCCATCAGATCAATGACTACATCAAGAAGTTAGGAGATAAATTTAATGATATCATGGATGATTACTTCAGCAAATTCCAAGAGAAAATGCACAACAGGTACAGGATCCCACCACAGCTGGTTGAAAAATACAAGGACAATATATGTTTTGAAGTCGACACTGATTATTGCTATGTAAATGCTGTTGAACCAAGGACTCAATCATTGCAACCAATGGGTTATGAGATTGATTATGATATTACACAGCAACAAATTGATGCCTATCTATCATTGCCAAGGCATGCAACTGAACTAAGGTATGGAACCTACGAAGAGGTGAAGGAGAAAGTAAAAATGAGCATTGTAGTTCCTAAGGCTACAAGAAAAGCTACAAAGATGATAAAGACTTTATCTGAGAAATTCGGAGAAGAATCCTCCTCTACACTTGTCAAAGGCAATCTTGCCATTACCGAAGAGGAATCAGAAGCACAAGACGTTGCAATAACATTGAGCACAGAGTTGCCAAAGGGTAAAGTTTTGAAAAGAAAGAAATAGGACATCACAAAGGCCTTACTGACTCCACCAACAAAGAGACCCAACACTAGAGCATCAGCTGCATCACCGAGTAAGAAACAAAAGACTGTTGCCGCTCCTAAGGTAACCAAAACTTATAAGAAATCTACTCGGAGACTCATTTTGGCAAAAGAGTCGAGTGATACAGAGTCTGATGATGCAAACAAATTCCAGATTGTGAAAAGCAAAAAGGTAAACATTCACAGTGTTGAAAATTTTTGTGCCAATCTTAAAGAATACGGTGGATTTGCAGGATTCAAATATGTTAAGTATGAGACTAGGAATAATGATGAGAAATGACAGATTGAAGAAGCTATCATATGTACACTTCTGAAGTTTTGGTTAGCACCATTAGAACTAGCAAAGTCACTTCCGAGTGAACTCTACTCACATATTGATAATAGATGGAAATATGCAATGGATTCAGAGAGACAAATAAGAGAAAGAAGTCTAGTCCATCTATTTCCTGACATGTCTGTAGCTGAAATCAAGGAGCATTTGTCCACATACAATTCTATATTTCTTGTGAAACAGAGAGCCTTAAAATTGATGAATGGGCTATACATTGATGTGGAAAATGAGACTAAAGCTAAGTGGCAAGAGATCTTCAAACAAAAGGATGTCAGTGAACAATCTCAAATTGAAATTGTTGATGTCACCAAGCAAGATCTAGATGTCACTGAGCAAGGTCCAGACCCGGTTGAGACTATACAAATTGATGAAGATGTAATGGATGAAGCAACACCGGAGTAGGAAATGATTGAAGGTACCACTTATGCAAAACTTGTCTCTAGTGAATCTGTCTTAGAACAAGTTCAGCCTTATCTGATGGTGAAGCCACCAGTCTCAACCAAAGCTCCCAAGGACACCGAGCAAGCTACCGAAGGTAACAAATCTGAAGCTGCAGGTGATACAACCAAAGATCAGAAGTCTCAAGCACAGACAAGCACTACAACTATTACAACTGAGACCCATAGCACCGAGCCACCCAAAGACACTGCAACGACTACAGGAACCAACCAAAGTGTTGCATCTATCGAGCAACCTACCAAGGGTCAGCAAGCCTCACAAGCACTTGTCTTAGTGCCACAAACCAAAGGAAAAGAAAAGAAGGTGAGAAAGCATGGTTTTAAATTTGACTTATCTAAAACGATCGTGTTGCCCAATGTAGACATTTACAAATTGAAAGGGCAAGCACTCACTGAATTCGGTGAACTATGCAAAGCAAAGGCCGAACAAGAGAAGCAACTGGCCATACAGAAAAAGAATAAAGTACTTCAGAAGGTTAGGACACTACTAACAGATATGCTACCATCAGCAATAGTGTCAACCGATGCAGCCATCCATATTCAGTTGGATAAACTCCTTAATCAGATTGAAACATCTGGAGTTGATGCATCTGAGTACTTAAGCAAGCTCAAGGATAAAGAGCTTACAACAAAAATGATAGAGGAAGTACAAAAATCAATTGCTGTTGGCAAGGTAAAACTTGTCAAATTCATTGCTGAGTTGTCCCCTCAACTCAAGCACATTCTTTATTTATTAAAGATATCAAAAATAAAACTGATGCAATTGAGAAAGAGATCATCGATCTCTCATCTAAGTTGACCACTGAGCCTAATTCAATTTAGCATTTTTACAAAAATCTACAACAGCTCATGGCTCAACAATTAGAACCGAGGAATGAAGAGCATAAAATCAGGATGGATATAATGACCCTTCAAACATTATTCCTGCCTCATCTCTCATCAGTACAGGAACAGCTCAACCGAGCTACACACTTATCAACTACACAAGAGGGAAGCACTCTTGATGGCTTGATATCACTATTATCTGATATTCAAACATAAAACTCATTAATGGAAAGTGTCAAGGACTCACTCTCAGTCATCCTCACCGATGCCCGGACCAAGTATAAGACTATTTTTGATCAGTTACTGCCTTCGGATGGAAATTAAGTTTTTAATGTTTGTCAAAAGGGCGGAGTAATATTATGATACTAAAAAGAGGAAAGCCTAGCAAAGGGGGAGTACTTCTACATTTGGAGAGTAATATAGTTTTGTTAACACAATTTTGAGTATTGTATACAAGGGGAGTATACCGAGCAGAATATACAGAGCATTCAGAGCACACAAGTACATAACAGAATAGAACATGCAAAATTATGAGTTATGTATAGAATAATGATAAGGGGAGTATATCTGCATATACTATTTTATTGACTATTGTATATATTGTCAAGTATAGTCATTTTGTCAAGTATATAGTTTTTGAGTTATGACTTTGTAAGTAGTTTTTGTCAAACATCTCAACTAATGTCAAAAGGGGAGATTGTTACTACTTATCAAATTGCCATTAGTTTCATATCCAAAGTCATACTATATATTCTAGTCAGTTAGTATTACAGAATCATGCAGTCGGTACACACAGAGAAGTTGGTATGAATAGTCTAGTCGATTACAGAAGAAAGCAGTCACAGAATGCAGTATTCACCGAGTTGTTTATCGAGTAAAGTTTCATGGCTACCAAGTTGATATTCACCGAGTGAAATGTTTTACTAGATACATTGAACCTAGACATGCACATGAAAACATGTTACAAGATCGAGGCACATCTAACTATTTTTGCATTGGAAATTGCATTAGGAGATTGTGTATGATTACAAGGTCAATCTAACCAATGAGATATTTTTTTTAGTTATTCATTCGAAGAATCTTTTTGTAAGATCGAAGCAATGAATTAAATCACTGCTGTAAGAGATCTATTTATATAGCATGATTTTAGGGTTAGATACAAGAGATGTGATAAGGTGTGTGTGTATGCATGAAGGAAGATTGTTACAGAGACACAATGAGGTCACCGAGAAGGTTATCAATGAATAGTCGAAGAACAGAGTAAACAAAAGGGTTTATCGAGTTTCATTATGGGTTATTGAGGTATGCTACAAGCTAGGTAATCTTATTCAGAGCACATAGAATTTGCTTTAGCATTTCAGATGTAAAGTTATAGATATTTGTAATGATTTTATTATAATATTTTGAAGTTGTAAGAGAAACCTTTAACAGGGTAAAAGACTCTAACCAAGTCTATAAATTGTAAATCCTTTAACCAGGTGCTACACTTGTATAGTGTTGTAAAATCCTTTAGTAAGGTAGATCTAATTGATCTTGATACTCCTAATAGGGTAAGCTATCAAAAATAGCTAAATGTAGCTCTAACCAAGCATTCTTTATTATTGCAGTAGTGAAGTTGTGGGTGCCATCCCCACCACAGTTTTTCTCTCTAACCAAGAGTTTCTGTGTGACCAAAATATTTGTGTTATGGAGTGAATCATGTATGATTGTTATCTATTGATTTTAGTTTTATTTTATGTTACTGCACTATTCTCTTTATGCATAACAGTAAGGTTATTATCAAAGAAAAGTTTTGGAGTACTGATTCACCCCTCCCCTCTCAGTACATCAGCTTTCCATATTGGGCCTAACAAGTTCTTAATCAAGCTTTCGTTCGGTCTTCAGTTATAAACTCCCTCGGGAGACTCTCCAACCTTTAGAACAAAGGCTTTACATATCTTAAAGATATAGGAGGAATACTAATCATTGAGCAAAATTGTTGAAGGGGACTTTCGTCAGCCTCCTCATTTGATTATAGTGGGTTGGAACACTTGGCGATAAATTCATTTCCCACTTAGGTCATTCCCCTCTCACCGGCCATTAATGGCACCCTAAGGGCAACTCGAGAGGGCAGGCCTTCTAAAATATTTAATTGCTTGAAGTAAAATAAAGCATAAGAGTGGTTTGGCTTTTTGGTCACTCAATTAAGGGGAGAGCATATACCTTACACTTTCGAGACAAGGCAAACAATTTTATTTTTTTAACCTTCAAGAGAATTATTTGTCAAGATCTATTTGGAGATGTTTCTCCAACAAGGATGGTGTTATTTTTAACCTTTCATAGAAAAATGTGTGTGTCAAAACTTTTGGAAAATAAACCTGGTCAACAAAATAAAAATCGTGCAACCAATTGTCACTGAGGTTCTTTTTATTTTGTACCAAAATGAAAGTGAACTCCTTTTTAACTTTGCAAAAATAAAGGTTTGTTTGTAGTTCCTTTTAACCTTTTGCAAAATAGAAAGTAAGGTCTTGTTTTAAGCACAAAATAAATGATGAGGTTCTTTTTAACCAACTTGAAAAGATAGGAAAAAAGAGAACAATCAAATTCCTAAATCTAACTCCTTCAATCTGCAAGAAATGTTTATTAACCTGCAATAAAATAAAATTAGTGAAGAAAATTAAAACCTTAGGTGGGCTTACACAAGCCTAATTTTTTAACTCTATTACAAACTATTTGTTTCTTTGTCAGAGTTATGTGCTGAACTTCTGGACAGACGTGCTACAAAAAGGTACAAAAGTGCTAAAGGATGACTCCTATGCACTACTCTGATTTCTGAATGCACTACACTGATGCCTCAATGCACAAGAAAGAAACAAAAAGTGTTATGTGCTAAAAGTAATCTCCAAAGCACTATAAGAAGGCTCCTATGCGCTAAGCAATGCGATGAATGCATTGTTGTTTGCCACAGATGCACTAAAGTATACTCCAGATGCACTAAAAGGGTATTCCAACATGCTTGTAATCCTTGTCCTGCATAAAAATGATGTTATTTATGAAGATGTACCCCACAGTGGGCTCTAGAAATGTATGCAGGAAAATAAGGTGTTGAAAATAAACAACTCGAATAAAAAAGACCCACACACCAATGAGACTCTTGGTGCAAGTATATGAACCGATTCAATCAGTTCAACTTCCCAAGGGGTGTCCCATTGTTCTCTATCTCACAAGATCCCTAAAGTCAATTTTTTTCTCTCAGAGCATTGAGCAAAGTGACTTAGGAATGACAACTCCAAGAACGAGTGATGTTTGATTTATATGCATGAATGCATTCTAAGATGTATGATAGTGAAACTATGATGATTAAGCTAGTATGAAGATGATGATATGATAAAATATTAGCAAATTATCTTAACATTATATACTATCCTAGCATGAATATTCTATGATATGAAAAATGCTTCTAAATGCTATTATGAAGATTTAACAATGAGAGGCTAAAATGTTTAGTAAATTAGACTATAATGTAGGTGCATGAAACTTGGATTCTTGAAAATGAGGAATGAGAGCTCTCTTTATAGGATAAATAAGGCAATGGATGTATAAGATTGAACAATCTTAACAAGGGCAAGGATTGAAAGTTAATCAATCCATCTTTACAATTATCACCAATGAAATGGTGAAAATTGGCAACAAAAGGTTGCTTGAGAGGAGATGTAACAAGCATTAAATTCTTGAGGAGACATGAAGGTTACCCTAGGAGGTAAGGGTTAAGGTTAGGTTAGGGTTATCCATTGGATAAAGCTTTTATCAAAGGGGTAAACTCTTGTGCAAGGGTTCATAGGATAACCAAGGTTAAGGCCATGAATGTTTGATAAGACCTTTGGGTTAGATGAAGGTTAAGTTAGAGAGAAAGTCTCTAACCATGCAAGAAGGTTGAGTTAACTATTAATGGTTAGGAAGACTTTGAGGGTTAACTCGTTGAAGACAAAAAGCCTTTAATGCATTTCAAAGACTTTGGAGGCTTTGAGAAGTGACTTCCCTTTGCTTAGAAATGTGACAATAATTACAAGATGAATTAGGATAAATTGGAAGTGATTAGAAGAATCTAGAAGGGGTTTAGGAGGCAAGTGGGAGGTGTAGGAAAATGCAAGTGGATGAGGGAAAATGATTTTAATTAAAATAAAATTGATTTATTTCAATTAAAATAGGATGCAACTTGAATAAATACAAGTGTGGGGATTTAATAAATAAATTAGATTTATTTATTTGCAAGGATCAATTTAATCAAATGTAAATTTAATTAAAAAGGGAGAAAGGGGAATTCATTAAATAAAGTGATTTATTTAATCAAAGGCTAGAAAAGGTTTAGGTGAATTTAATTAAATAAATTGCGTAATTCATTTAATCAAATAGATGTAAATGAAGAAATTAATTAATAGTGGGAATGAGGTTAAAATAAATATTAAATATATATATATATATATTTTTAGATAAAAGTGGAAAATCCACTCAACTTATATTAATAAAAAGCAAATTTTACATCGGGTTCAGACATGGCATACTGACAAGAAAGAACCCGCAAGAAAACCTCTGGTTGTAGCCATTTTAAAATTTACAACAAAGATATATATAGTCCTTACAACCAGTATGTTTTGACTAGAATCCCCACCCTCCTACCACTACCTATTTTTACAAAAAGTCCTATCTGACAATTTTAAAGCAGAATAACTCCAATTGGAGAAGAGATGGGTGTGAAGAGATACAAGATAGCTACATGAGAGAAAATTCACTTTTAGAACCAATGCAAACCATTTCGAATAGAAAAAAAGCCATGCTGCCTGCAACCCTACAAAAAAACTTAAAAACCACCAGCTACACCAAAGACAATATGTTAGATATCGAAGAACCAGGAACTAGTGCTCTCTTCTGGTGGCAGATGAGAAGAGAACGGAGGTGAAGCCACCCTTAAAGGGAATGCCACACAAGCTAGAGTAGAGCACAAAAAGCCCAAAGAGATCAGTGAATGCAGAGCCTAAAAAACAACCCATGCTTTATCCACAAAATGGTTAGGAGCCAAATATAACAAAAAATCCATAGAGGCTCTAGTAGTTTCCAAGGAATCACATATCAATCCCATTCATAACTGATGAAGATAATGACCAGACCAACCATTAGCCAAAAGCTCATGGCGAGGAAGAAAACCCCCGTAAGGAAAAGAGCCCATATCAAACTAATAACTATCCAATGCAGCAGAGACCAACTCCCAATTACACACTGTCAGAAAGACAAACGAGGATACCAAGAGGCAAACCAAATCCAAATCGAGCAGAACATCATAACAAACAGTAATAAAATGAGAGAGAATCTCACCATAAGAAATTTGGCGAGCAACCTGTAACCACCTACATCCCAAAAGCCTGCGAAGCTCAAAATCCACTGCGGGAGTAAACAAATTGAAAATCTTGCCAAGTTTAACAGAATTATCCTCACTTGCATCATCATCCCCCAGTGAACAAGCTTCTAAAACCACTCTATATACTCCACATGGAAGAGAGGATGACATTTGCAGGAAGAAGGGCACTAACAACCAAACAAAAAAAACACAAAAAAACTACTTTTGACATTGACAGAAGAGAAGTGTATTTGAAGGAGAGAAATGGCCTGAATTTCCCACAAAGGTATTGAAACAACCAATACAATCACACTTGTATCAATTCACATGTATTTAAAATCCTTCCATTGAAAATCATAATTGACCCTCCCACAAGTAGGATACCATCATGCAAAGAAAAATGATCTGTACTCCAAAACTGATAGACCCAGACAAGCACAAGGTGGCCAACAAGTAGATATTAATCATCGGATAATAAAACCTTACAATCATATCCGCGGCTGGAGGAGATGAAGCATGCAGAAAAGAATGTAGGCCTAAAGGATAATGATTACACAAAACACACATGCCACAACCATAACATGATATAAATGAGGATAATACTAACAAGACATAAAAACACATAAAAATCGGAAAGCAAATCCTAAGGAAATCTATCTCCGAACTGAGATAGAAAAGCATTTGAAACTTTAGAGCAAACTTCCATAAATTACCAAATAAAACCATTTAACTCGAAGTGGCCGAGATAAAGACCCCATCCTGCAGCTTTAACACAATGTGCACCATATGTGAACAAATGACGATATCCATGTGTGAGAAAGAAAAACAACTTAAACCTCATAAAGAAAATAAATTTCTTGCCCGCATATGTATGCCGAACAGAAAATGAGTACACCATATTAAAGAACAAGCTGATAAAATATAATGCCATCCAAGCCTAAATCTCCAAACCTTAAGAAATACACACATTACCATCTAACTCAAATACAAAGATGTATAACTACTCCAAATGCAGATAGATATAAGGCCTTCTATCAACACATGAAGCAACGATACAAATTGTATTGAGAAGAAGATAATATGAATGCTTCAGTAAGAAATGGAGAAGAAAACCAAAGATTTTAACATGTAATGCAACCAGAAAAATAACCTCTCCAATCTTCTAGAAATATATACATTAACATCTAACCCAATTGCAGAAGTGTAAAGAACTCCATATGCAGATAGGAATAAAACTCCTCCTATTGCCACATGATGACTAGATACATACTGAACTGGGAAGAGGATAATACATATATTTCAAGAAGAATGGAAGAATAATGCAAAATAGATAACTTAATCTGAGGGATGAGGATATACCCGAGGAGGACTTCTTGAGGAATGTCGCCTACTACTATATTCTTATGAATAGCAGTTGAGTCAATAGCCAAATTAGCTAGGAAATCTGCCACTTTGTTTAACTCATGAAAGCAATGAGATAATACATAAGTATCAAAAAAGGATAACTTCTCCAAAATGTGATCAATTAAATACTTCAAATGCCAACAATTACTTCTATAGTTCAACACACTTTGGATAACTACCATTGAATCCCCCTGAATGGAAAGGTGTTTGATCCTAAGAGAGATAGCCAAGTCAACCCTAAGTGACAAAGCTTGACATTCAGTGAAATTGTTTGATTGAGACCCAAGAGCATGGCATTGAGCAGCAATTGGGACAACATTATGATAAAAAATGGCCATACCAGCCCCAGCCAGACCTAGATTCCCCCTAGAAGTACCATCAAAATGAAGTTTGAAATGACCCGGAGGAGGAGGAGCCTAGTTTGCCACGATTCTCTTTGATTTAAAAACCAGACTCTTTGCAACAGACCCATGAGAAGGGATGCAAGCCAAAGATTTCCAAGTCCTAGTGATCATGCCATCCCAATGGGAAAAAGATGTCAGATTATCTAAATTTTTATGAATATAAGACAAGGCCATCTCCAAGATAGAAGTCTCTATCTTGACTAAGATATCAGAGAGCGAAGAGGATGTCTTTTTAAAGATCCTATTATTTCTCTCTAACCAAATATTCCAAACAATAATCGATGGAGCTATGATCCAAAGACAGGCATAAAAGGAAGAGGAAAACAAAAAAGGCCAAGCTCTAAAGCGAGAGAGAAGATCCCCACTAGTGACAAAAGAGAGGCCTAGCTTCTCAAAAAACCAATTCCAACATCCTAAAGCAAAATCACAATGAAGGAAAAGATGAGATGATGATTCCAATTTCTGTTTACACAAAACACAAGGGAAAACAACCGATAAGCTCATCATCCTTCTTAGACAAGATGATGATTCTATCTTTGAGGGTCAAAGAAAATTCTGCCTTCAAACTAGGGCTAACAGGAAGAAACTCAATCAATTTCCATTTAGACACTACCAAATTTCCATATTGAACTACATTAAAGTAGTTTGATACAAAAACCCCCCATTTATCAAGAAGTATTGATTTCAAGGGAGACTAATCCCTAATAGAGTCCATAGGACAATAACCATTCCAAGCATCATCCCAAAATCTAACTTTTGAACCATTATGCACAACTCAAGAAAGATACAGTAATAGGACACTTCTGCATTTACCCATGAAGTTCCAAATAGCCGACCCCTTAGGCAAAGTCATGGCCCTGAAAATAGACTCCCTAGATCCATTAGAAAGATACTTGGTGAACATGATTCTAGCCCAAAGGGAAAGAAGATTATCGTATAGTTTCCATACTAATTTGGCCCCAAGAGCCAAATTTTGACTCTGCAAACTGCAAATGCCAGCCCCCCCTAGTTCTTTAGGAAGACAGACCTTATCCCAAGCTAACAAGGGGATCCTAGACTTACCATCCCTATTATTATTCCAAAGAAAAGACCTCAAAGTATCCTTTAAACTAACAATAATAGCCTTAGGAGCTTTTAGAATTGACATTAAGTAAATTGGAACCACATTCAAAATAGACTTAATTAGCACAATTTTCCTAGCCATGGTGAGCCATTTGTGGTTCCATGCCAAAATTTTCTTCGACACCCCTGAAACTACTTTATCCCAAAAACTGGGCTTAACCTTATTAGAAAAAAAGGGAACTCCTAAATAGGTACAAGGGAGAACCCCTTGTTGGAAACCCCAAAACCTTTAAAGCCTATCCTGAAGCAGAGAGTGAGTATTTAAGAATTTTTTTTAGATTTCTCCTTATTAACCATCTGGCCTAAGAAAGCTACATAATAACGGATCACCTGATCTATAACTCAAGCCTCCTTCAAAGATGCACAACCAAATAAGAGGGTGTCATCAGAAAAAAGACAATGGGAAATCCTCTAATCAAAATTCTGAATTTTGATACCCTTCCATAAATCATTCTCCCGAGCTGAGCCAATTGCCTGACTTAGAGCTTTAGCTAATAAGATAAATAAAAAAGGTGAGAGCGGGTCCCCTTGCTTTAAACCCCTAGAAGAGTGGAGGAAACCACAAGGGGTCCCATTAATGAGAACCGAGAACCTTGCTGAAGAGATACAAGCCATAATCCATTTTATCCAAGCCAAGGAGAAACCCAACTTAACTAGAACTATTTTTAATGCCTTCCATTCAACCTTATCATAGGCTTTCATCATATCTAACTTAAGGATCATGGCAGGATATTTCTGGGCAGAGATCGAATGTAAGACCTCATTGTTGGTATTTTGGTATGGTTTTGTCATTGATGTCAACACCTACTGAATACACCTACTTTGGAGATCTAGCAACATTCACCGGCAAGCAGTAATCTGTGCAACAGTTACTGGTATATGGTTAACCGACAGGGTATAATGTTCACCGATACCTGGAATGACATGGAAGACACTTGGTAATATCGAAGACATCATGTGGACACTTTATTTTGAATAAATAATCATTGGTATATTCATATTTGTATATTTGCTTTTATCGACAAATAGGTCCAGGATTATCTAGGGTTACACCAATAGGTTTATCTTTTCTAGATCAGCATGGCACGCTATGGAGATGATTTATTATTGTTGTAAATGCAATAAGACGACATGTTTAATCGGTTATTGCATCAGATATTATATTATTTGTAAAATGTTTTTATTGTAATATCTTGTAGAGCCGACCTACTAAAATTGGTCTTAGGGTATGGTATAAATGTAAGATCTTATTTGTAAGATCAAGTGTGAAATGCGAAAAAGATTTGAGTAAAGGTATATGCGAGATCAAGCAGAGGCATACATGAAGACATCATTTGAAGGTGAAGTTAGGTTTTTGTAGAAGCATATCAGCATTACATCGGTACTGAATCCAACATATGAAGATGCTATTTTGAGCAGTACATTCTTATTGGATTTGACCATCCAACTGTAGTCAGTGTGACTCCCATTTGTGATTGAGTAGTGAGCTCTAGGCTGTTGGCCTTTCTACATGTGCAGACCCCTCTTTGTACACTTACTATCTGCAGTAGTATAATCTGATTGTGGGTAAGGTTTCCCACCGTGGTTTTTCCCCTTACAGGGTTTCCACGTACAAATATTGGTGTCATGAGTTGTGGATGAGTTTATGTTTATGTTTCATGCATTAAATATTACCGGTATAGCAATTTACTACTAACACTGTCTACCGGCATACTTAATTGGTTTACTGGTATTAAGCATTAAGTTGGTTAATAGGTTTTTGGTTTAAATTTATTATACAACTGATTCACCCCCCCCACCCCCACCCCCCCCCTCTCAGTTGTATTAGGGACCTAACACTCATGAGCAACAATAGCCCCTTCAGGAGTTTCTCTATGAGGAACAAATCCTCCTTGTTCTAGGGAGATAATTTTTGGTAAAAGAATGGCTAGCCTCATAGCAATCACCTTGGGAAATATCTTATAAATAGTGTTACATAAAGCTATAGGATGATAATCTGCAAAGGTTTTAGTGTCCTCCTTCTTAGGTAAAATGAATATTAAGGTAGTGTTTAATTCTTTAAGAATAGAACTATTTCTCCTAGCTTCCTCTAAAGCCAAAAGAACATCCTGGCCCACAAAATCCCAACATTTCTGGAAAAACAAAGGAGTAAAACCATCAAGCCTGGGAGCCTTATCTGGATTCATAGCAAAAACCACCCTCTTAACTTCATCTAATGAAAAAGGAGACATTAACATTTTATTATCCTTAGGAGAGACAAGAGAGGGAATGAAAGATGAAATATTATTAGAATCATCAATATTCTCCAATGAAAGAAGATTTTTAAAAAACTTAACTACTTCCCTAGAAATATCCCCATCATCCGAGAGAATATTCCCTTGACTATCCTGGATGCAAGAAATCCTACTCCTGACCCTTTTCATTTTAGTGCTAGCATGAATTTTTTTTGTATTCTTATCCCCATCAGCTAACCATAACTCCCGAGATTTCTATCTCCAATAGACCTCTTCTCTAGCCAAAATTTCATCAAGTTCACTCCTAAGAGACCTGATTTTGTCTAGTACATTACAACCCAAACCATGCTGCAAAACGTTCCTATTCAGGACTTCTAACATATGTAAAATCCTTTGTTTTTCTTCAAGAATATTCTTGAAGTGAAGAGAGTTCCAACTCCTAATATTTTTTTTTAGAAAACTGATCTTCTTGACCAACTGAAACATTATAGACCCTCTTAAAAATGGAGCCTCTCCCCACCATTGATGTAGGAGGGGAAGAAAAGAGGTATCCCTGAACCACATTGGCTCAAACTTAAATGGAATTTTGAAGGAAGATCTATCCTTGACGATAGTCAGCAAAACCGGGAAATGATCCGACCCAGACAGGGGAAGGATGGAAGAAAAAGACTCAATGTCAGAATCAAACCAATTAGAAGAGAGTAAAAATCTATCCAAACGTTCCGCAATCTGAGAGAAATTTTTCCTCATATTAGTCCATGTGAAAAGACCATTATTAGGTTTGCAATAAAAAAGAGACATGTCAGAAATGAATGCATTAAAATCCTCTATTGAGTTCTTGTTTGGAATAATCCCCCCCAATTTTTTAGAAACATCCAAGATAGAATTAAAATCTCCCCTAAAATGACAAAAGAATGATCCCTAAGCAGTGCTGACACCCTAATGAGTACTTGCCAAAGATCATATTTGGCCAAGATACCTAGGGGGCATAAATGTTAAACACCCATACTTTAAAGCTAGAAGCTCTGTGGGAAACTAAAGACAACATCCAATTTGGCTTGGACGCTACCATCTTCAAATCAACTACAAAATCATTCCATAATAAAGCAAGGCCTCCCTGATGCGGAGCATCATGAAAATCCATAAAACCTTCATTCAAGGGTAAACTTTAAACTTGAATCAAGAGACATATAAAAAGATAAATCACTCTTCTCAACTTCAAAACAATTTCAAAGGCTATATTTCATCCTTAAAACCCTTCATTCAATATTTCAGATCATAACATTCACCATAACATGAGAGAACAAATTCCTTATTGCCATGGAATACCCTAGTTTAGGGTTTCATCCCTTAACAACTGTTTTCACCAAAATAATCACAAAATATTCAATTCTTAACCAAATAAAGTAAGAACAAAATCACTGGAAATAAGATTCAGAGACCTTTCCAAAACATATATCCTTTCTTCAATATTATCCCTCATGTGACCACACCAAATGCTACAACCGGGTTGTTGCTGCCTTCACCAATCTGCTTTTCACCATGAACTGTAACAAACAGTCATCAATAAAATTTTATATATTTCTCATAAAGACAATCGCTTCGGTCAAAATTTATATCACTGAGTTAAAAAAGTTCTCTCAAAATTTCAGCCAGATCCAACGGTTAAATAAAACGATATGATCATTTTCCCAAAACTGGGTAACCCTTGGCAGGGTTTTGACAATCATTGAAAAAACAAACATATCTTGCCAAATACTCCACAAAAATGCACAAGAAAGGATTCATCTGAAATATATTTCATAAATATATCATTAAATAAAATCTACATATAAAAATTACATCAAATGTGATCCTCCATGGATCTATGACAGCCATAGATTCCTTAAAACCTCATGACAGTTTGAGGGTTTGATGGATAATCTTTGTCAAATCCCCTCCAAACTGATCTGCCTTCTTGATTTCAACCAAACATGGTTTTATAAACCATTTAAAACTCCTTTCTAACTTCTCCAACCACTTCATAACCAATGGATTTCATTTTTACACTTTTGTTGCACTTTTGGCAATATTGCAACTTTGCAATTTTTACAATTTTTGACATAAATGACTCTAACTCTTACATGGACAATTTTAAAACTTCAATATGGACCAAATATGATATATTTGGAAAAAATGGCTCATTTATCCTTACATATTATGATTTAATTGACTCAAATAACCTTAATACATTATGAATAACTCAAATGCAATAAATTGTTCATATTATGACTTTTGACCTCCTGCTATGCTTGTGTGCTTAGGTGCCTCTGCACCACTCCCGATGCCCTAGCAACCTGACATGAGAAAAACTTCCACTTTTTCCAAGATGAAAAAACTAAATCCGAATTTTGTAACGAGAGTTTGGTCTCCTGGAACAAACCTATATCCCACTTAACCAAGTCTAATTGAGACTTGATCAAGAATCTCTTGTTAAGGGTATTTAAGCCCCTAACATTCCATGAAATAAACTTCATTGATCTCAAGGGGAGGTTGAAACTCCCCTCTTTTCTGAAATGGGAGATGAACAATTCTCCCCAAAGCTTTCATGTAAGCTTCGCTTGACTGCAACAGATCTAGTCACCGGAGGACTAATAACACACATTTTCTTCTTTTTAAGGGAACCACCACTTATTCGCTTCCCCAGTGACAACTTGGAAGTCTTCTTGAATGAAGATGGCAAAACTTTTTGAATGCCCGCATCTATTTCTAGATGAGTTTTATGATTCTTTGGAGGTCTACCCCTACCCGGGGACACTAAAACATTAGGGAAATTTAGCTGAACATGAGAAATCGATGATCTAATGGGTGTTTTGGCTGGGGATGAATGAAGAGGTTGAGCCACTTCCTGAAGAACCACTCGATTTGAAACATCCTGGGGGGAATTGATAGGGTCCTCAGAAGGATTTAACAAAGGAGAAAAAGGCAGGCTCTTATGAATTAAATCCAGGTCATTTCCCAAAGAGCACAAAACCTTTTTAGAGACCTCCTCTTCCACGAGATCCACATTAGTTTTAAGAAAAAACTCAACTTGCTAAGCCATGTATTCATCAGGAGAAATATGTAGAGACTGAGGCATGTCACACTCCCTAAAAGGCTCGTTATGAAGTAACTCTTTCACCTATTGAATTAAAACATCCTCCTCATGATTTAAAGGAGTTGACACAACCGGAGCAATAATCCTGGAATCTAAAGGAGGACCAGATGACCATAGTAAAGATTTAGGAACCTCATCCCCTGACGTAGCACCCAGTCCCTCCATCGGAAGAGGTGGAACAGGGTGAACAATTGACTCATGTAATGGAGGAAGACATGAGAAGCTCCCTAGATTAGGAAAGCCATCTTTACCATGACCGTCGGACTAGGAAACTTCTAAAATACCCTAAGATAAATTGATTTTGTCCCTATCTAGCTCAACTGTAGCAGAATTATGATTAAGAGGAGCAAAATTGTTAAGATCCAACTTAGGTTGATGAACAGACCCAACCAAGTCTTGAAAAAATTCATTAATAGTAGTATTCTGCTTAATTTGAGCTGCATTATTAATAACCTCCATGGGTTGATGAACAGATCCTACCAAGACTTGAGAGGAATCTTTAGCAGTGGTAGGGTTTAAGGGGGCATTCCGATCCTCCTTACATTTCATACCAGTTTTTCCTATTCGAAAATTAAAAAACAATGGAGCATCCACAATAATCAGATTTGGACACAAATGAGCATCCATCTTCACAATGGGTTGTCTCCAAATGCCATCATTAGATTTAATATTGCATGAAATTGGACAAACTGATGAAGGCGAAACCAGAACACAAATTTTTACCAGAACCTTCCCTTCCTCAAAAACAAATTTAGAAGTCAAAAAATTCCCAAAATTATCCCCTATGGATTTCAGGACCTCTGGATCCATGAATTCAAAGGGGAGTTGTGGCAAGCCAAACCAAACTAGAAGCGATTTAGGTTTGACCCATTCTGGAACAAAAAAAGGTTGCCAAGCAGAAACCCTAACTAAAACATTACCAAACCAATGAAAAGAATTTGCAAGGACATCATCCTTACTATGAGGGGATTCGAAGACCAAAACGCAAGAGTTAGAAGATAACATCTGAAGACAAACCAATGTTGACCACCGTTTATGAAATTTAGAATATAATTTAGATAAATTGGTCAGAGGACCCCAAATTTCTCCTAAAATAGCCACAGAGTATAACTTGGTAGCCCTATCAGCCACAACAAAACCAGAGAAATCAAAAAAAGGGTCGCAGAAACCAAACCTCCTTCGAAGGACCAGACTGACCCATGTTACCATTTGTGACCTGGGCTTTACTACTCGAGCTTCCTGCATCTTTACCAACTGTATCCATGACATCCAACTTTTTAATAGACTCGGATGCCCTAGAACTAGCCAAACCAGCAACTGACATTAGTTTTTCATGCCCGGATGCCCTAGGAGCAACATTGGTTCCCTCGGTTACTACTTCAACAAAAGATCTATTTGCAGAAAGGAAAATGTGCGACTGCATTCCCTTGATGATCTTTCTCTCATTTTTATTCGGACCATGCCAAATAGAACTCCCCATCCTACGCCACGGAAGACCCTTGAAAAAACCCTGAAAGTATTTGGAAATTGGGCGAAGATCCCTGTATTGCCTTCCCAGATGCGGAGCCCTATCTTCCCATCTACCCTTGGAAAACACCCACTGTGGCACATGTGGCAGATCATCCCAGCCAACATCTGCCCAAGCACCAAGATGTCTATCGCCACCAAATTGCAGAGCCATAGTATTATCCCGATTAAAAATTAATATTAAATATTCATTTAGGAAAGTGGTCAGATTTATACAGCTACAGTTATTAATCCAAGAAGGGCGGACCACCTAGTGTGGGGTGGTACCCCTTCAAGGATTTATTCTGTGGTGTATGTTGTCCTTATGCTAGCTCAGTCTCAAGACTCTAGTCCCTACTGGGCTAAGGCCTAGCATTTAGGTTTGACTCATAAAATTAATATTTTTTTTAATGGATTCTTTTGCAAAATAAAATTCTAACCACAGATAACTTGAGAATGAGGGGATTCTGTATCCCCAATAGATGTTATCTATGTATCAATGATGAGGAATACGTGAACCATATTTTTATTCACTATCCTTTTGTCCAACCTATCTAGTCGATGTTTTTCGAGCATTGGGGTTTAAATTGGGTGTTCCCTGAGGAGATTCAAGATTGTTTCAAGAGCTCGTCTTGCAATACTAAAAATCCGACCATAAGAAATTTATGGAAGTTTTCCTTTCCACATATCTTATGGGGTATCTAGAAAGAAAGGAATAACAAAATTTTCAGGAATGACATTAACCCCTCCAAGGTGGTTTGGGCTAAGATAAAATACAATTTTGTTGAGAATGTGATGGCTATTGGATCTCATTATTGCAATAGTAAGGAATATTATGATGTTCTAAAGAGCTGGAACATCCCAGCCCACATGGACATTAATACCAATCAATTCATAAGAAGGATGTGTTGCTGGTCTTTTCCTCCCAATGACTGGATTAAGGCTAACTTTGATGGGGCTGCTAAAGGGAACCCAGAGCCAGCTGGCTGTGGTGGAGTTATTTGGAATTGTGCTAGCTTTTGCATAGGGGTGGTGGCCTTCCCCTTGGGGAACCAAACAAATCATTTGGTTGAAGCTATGGGTGCCCTCCAAGCTATTAAATTAGCACATCATCTGGGAGTCAATTTTTTATGGCTGGAGGGGGATTCTAAATATATTATCAATTGCCTCCTTAGTAAGCATCAACCCTCATGGATGATTAAAAATATCATTGACTCGACCAGGGATATGCTTGAGGGATTCGACCAGTGTTACATTTCCCATGATTATAGAGAGGCCAACAAGAGTGTTGATTGGGTTGCCAATGAGGCAATATGGAGCGAGAAAATCAAGATTTGGTATGGTGAGGGGGAGCTCCCTTGAGTGGCACGTGACATTTTAAATTATGAAAGATATCATGGTAAGCAAGGCAGTATTTGATATCATTTACTGAGATGGTAGAGATGGTCGTGGCATCATGAAACGATATTGCAAGCAACCAAGAGGGAGGTATGTTATTAATTGCCATATCATCTCACATTCTTTGTGGGTGCTTCTTTCCTTTTGGAGCGGAAGCTTGGGAAATATCTATTTGCTTCTAGAGGCTTCTTCTCTGCTAAAAAGAAAGTTTGCAGAGAAGAGTGGTATTTCCTAAAAATTACAGTTGATTGAAATCGATAAGAAGATGGGGGGGAAATCACAAGTGCATGAAGACAACTAAAATTGAGAGATAGTGGGACCCTCCCTAGGTTTGGGTTGTGCTACAAGCAGCAAAAATGTCGGATTACATGAAGAGAATGCAAGAAAGAAGGTCGGAAATCACTAGGATTTTCAAAAAGGGGTGGAATAAGGGCACCTTGACCATCAACAATGCGAAGAAAATCATAAATACCCAACGCAATAGCTTTAAATCCTTGGAAGACAGAGCTGGGGCTACTGAAAAGAGGATGGAAAGGGTTAAGAAGACTCTGAAAAAGATTGGGGAGGAGAGACACAAGCTTTTAAAGGCCGACTTTGACAATATTAAGGTCCTTATCAACAAGCTTGAAAGTGTCCAAGGGGAAAAGGCCTTCAGGGATAACATTGAGGTGAAGGAAGACACCCATGAAGATAAGGAGATGGGTCCTGGAAAAAGAACTCGCACAAGCACCGGAAAGAAGCAAAACCAAAGCAAGGATATTGAGGAGATCAAGCGGACTGCTGAGAACATGGAGCAACTGGAGATGGAAGCTGTTGAGTTGCTAAAAAACTTTACCTAGTCCTCGATTTTCTTTTCTATTTTTTCTATTATCTTGTCTTTTGTTTTTGTGTGTTGTGTCTTTCTATTGCTATTTTTTGGTTGTCCGGCCAACTATCTTTTATATGTCTGTTGTCTCTATCTTTTTCGTTGTTCTCTATGGCTATCTTTTGATCTAATGTTGTAAAGGGTTTCAGAGGCCCTTCAAAACCTGTTTTCCCTTAATTAAAAACATAGAAAATACAAGAAGATAATAACCTATTTTAAATTTTTTTAATAAAATAAAATTACAAATTCATAAATTACAACGCTACAACAAAATGGGCTTCACTTATCACAAAGAAAATCAACTCTCTAAGAAAAATGTATTATTTGAAGCCACAATCTACATTGATGAAGATGTCCTCTATAACCTTTGTCCCCCTCTGTATTTGGCACCAATAACTATTTCAAAATATTTGAAAAGTGAAACCATTCATTTTCTCACCCAAGATGAATTTTTCAATTGAAATTTGAGTT
The DNA here is from genome assembly GCF_030272615.1 of Cryptomeria japonica. Taxonomy (NCBI): domain Eukaryota; kingdom Viridiplantae; phylum Streptophyta; class Pinopsida; order Cupressales; family Cupressaceae; genus Cryptomeria; species Cryptomeria japonica. The sequence continues at coordinate 625,973,285 of NC_081411.1, forward strand.
TTGGTAGGACAATTTTCGAGAGCCATAACTTTCGAATTGAATGTTTGATTTTTTATTATAATAAATAGTTGGAAAATTTTCAAGGATATTTAATATACTTAATTCATCTAAAGGTCATTTAATCAAATTTTTTATCTTTTTTGAGGTTTATAAGGTCTTCAAAATTGATTTTATTTATGGAAAAAATTCTTAGACAAAAAATTTAATATCTCCCAAGTAGTATGAAATATCCAAATGATTCTTTCACCCATCAATTTATTTTTTAACTTTTCTCCTTAGGGCCAATTTTCATGTCTATACGTGCTTGTATAAGTTGATTTACTAAAATTACCACATTATATTTTTGGCCTTTCCAAACTTCTAACTATCCAACACATCACAAGTGTCATCACTTGGGCTCCAATACAACTAATGAAACCTACAAAATAGAAGGAAAATGTAGGTTTTTTTTAGGTGATGCAAGATTTCCCTTACATGACTAGATGCTCCTACATCAATTTTGTTAGTCATTTGACCCCACTTTGTAAATTCAATGTATGTTAAAGTGATAACCTAATTAATTTTAGCTTTTAGAGATATTATTGACTGTTCATTATCTAAGTGGCTATAAATTGGTTAAAAATATTTACTAGGGGTTATAAGTAAGGGAATTGTATCATTGTAAGAATCCTCTTTAGAATCATCATAGGAAATTTATTGAGAGATTCTAAGTTTGTAAATGAATGTACATTTTCTTACAATAGATTCAAGACACATTTCAAAGTTTTCATAATATGAAAAAGGTCCTTAATTTGAGCGATAAAATTTAACATTCTCGATTTTTTTTAATACATTCTACATAGTATTCTATGAAGCTTTTGACAAAAGAAGAAACTCTATCATTACATATCTATATAATGTTAATTTCTTAAGATTGAAGTTATTAAATAATTTCTCTAAAAGATGATTTTGTGAATATATAAATATATTTATATATTATATTACTTATAAGATATACACATATTTTAAAAAAACTTCCACTTAGTTAGAATCTCATCTATCTTCTCTTCATCTCATAATTATCATATTATTTATTTATTTAAAATTATGAAAATCTCTTACAAAAAATTGCATATACCATTTTCCCTCTATTGTGTAATTGGTGCAAAGAGATACAAATCTCTATTTCTAATAATAAGACTAAATAGTAATAATTTTTTTATAATGGATGATGATGCCAAAAACTATAGAGGTAGACTTCAGTGCTAGTAACTTCCAAAATCTAAAATTCCACACCCAGGGAAATTAAAAAACCCAAAAAAGCAAAGAAAACCCTAAGGAATCATTGTCTTGTAGTACCCTAGTGAATTTTTTATTCTTGAGAACAGGCTGCTGAAATCAGAGTAGAAGTCTTCCAAGGCAATACAGGATTATTTAACATTAACATAATCTTCCTACCTTTTCAATCATTTCACTCACACTAGAGAACATTTTCTCCATAAAAATTTAAAGAATTGCATCATCACTCTGGATAGGGAAGAATCGATGGCTACACCAACCACCCACAAACCATTAACATCAAAAACAATCTACAAAGTAAAACCGACCAACAATTAAATACAAACGACAGTTTTTGTTGAATCCTTAGACGCAGTTTTGAAAGCAACCAAGCATAAAAAGCTAACCCTAGATTTTCTATTGGCTCGAAGAGTTTGAAGTTGACAGAAAATTATTTTTATGGGTAAACTGTCAATTGTACGATCGAAACTTGCAAACATATTACACTGTATAACAGACCTGGTAAACTGTTTGGATTAGAAAAAGCATCTTAGCAAATTGTGAGCCCGAAAGAGGCCATTGCCCCACCTGTACAACAAATTATTAATACAATGGAAGATGGGGCGGTGAATGAAAGCCTTCAAATGCGGAAGGATCATGTGGTGTTCACATTGAATTGGGTTTTAGAATTTGAGATTACCACGTAATTCCCATCCTCAAACAGTCTCTCCACACACAAAAGGTCGGCTCTCTTTCGAAGCTTTGGAAAAAAACGTACTGATGGAATATGATTACACCTCTGACACAAATCTTCCCAACTCAATATTGACAGTGAATTATAGTCCATGTCTGATGAGTGCTTACTGAGAATTGCAGTGCTCCCCATGGAGCTGTCGTCCAATATATGAATCCATCTATCTCGTTTCTTCCATGTACTTGCACTTGCCTATCTAGTGCCTTCTCTTTCATCTTTGTGCTCGTCAATTCTGTTTGAAAAGGACCCAAGAATGAACATGGAGCATTGGCCAGTTATTGGAAGGCAACCATTACACTCTTACGTCACCATGCACATACTATCTTGCACTATGCAACAAAAGCTAGCCTCCATGGCAAGTTTTCTAGTCTTATGGCGTAACCCTAGGATTTTGAATCTTATGATAACAGTTCCAAATGGGTTTAAAGAAGTTGGGTTCTAGAAGAAGATCCAAGAAAATATTTGTGAAAGTGCAATCTCCATGACTCTGATTCTTCTTTAACCTTTGTTGAGAGATGGGTAACTGTATGTCTTCTTTAACCTTTGTGGGTAATCAAGTTGAGTGACTTTTCTGTCAAGGAAGAGGTAGATTGAATCTTGATGATTCATGTAATGGGAATGTCAATACAGGATATTTTGTATACTGAATTTACAACATATGTATTGATTCCATGTAACTTTGTAAACTGAATTTAGAACATATGTATTTGTCTCATGTAACTTAGTTATGAATTTTCAAGGTTTTTATAATTAATAAGAGATATTAGAAGTTATTATCATCATTTTCATCATTAAAAATTATAAGAGTAAAGAAATTGTAAAGAATTATAAAGTAGTGCCTATTATTATTAGTTATTGGAATAAATTTGTATTGTATGATTAAAAAAAATGTCAAATATCATATATATTTTGAAAGATTAATATATTTTTTTAATAAAAAGTAAACACTGTATACAAAGGATATTTGCTTACTAGATAATTCTAAGATTTTATTATTCAAGTGAGTTATTGTATTTCAGTAGATAGATACATAGGTTGAGGTTTGTCTCTTTCTAATATTAGAAATTGGGAGATACTTTGATTGTACAATGGAAAAGTGATGCTTAATTATGTAATGGGTGGAACTTTATTAGGAATGTAATTTAGAAGTGGGGTCTTAAAGGAGGTATGATATACTCTTAGGGTAGAGGGGAGGTAGTTCTTCTTCCATGACTTAAAAATATGTGTAAATAGAGATAATGAATGACATTGTTTTAAAGTATTATTAAGATAATCCTTTAAAAAAATTATAAATTATAAATTTATGGGTGTTTAAATATTCACCAATGATTTGTATGAGTGAACAAGAAAAAAATAAAATACTCATCTGAAATATTAGATCAACTAATGGTACAAGCATAGCTCTCCATTACTATTTTTTCTAATGAGATGTACACGGAGGAATATATAAATCTCTAGAATTTTTAGAATGAATTTTATTTATGAAACATTTTTCCTACAATGATATTCTTTCCAAACATCCTTTGTAGATATTCATGTGTGCCTTATGAGATGAAAAGTAATCTATAAAAATTTTAGGCCCATATGTCTAAACATAAATTCTATAAAATATATAAACAAATAATTCATGACCATAATTCATAATGAAAAATTTGAACCTTCTACATTGTACCATTAATTTGTAATTTATTATAAGTAATATTTATACATTTTGTAAGTTTAATTATTATTTAATAAAAGCCCGTTTAATACAAGGATTGGTATTCTTATTCTTTGTGTAATCTAGATTATAAATTTTAATGTTATGTTCCGACATGCAACTTTATATGAGAGAATAAATATAATTATATTATATATCAAAATGTTAATATCAAGAAATTTCAAATATTATCTAGTGACAACAATATTTTCTAATAGTTTTATTATTGAAATACAAAAAGTTGAATGAAAAATCTAATAATCATATAATAATTTTAATAATGACATCTAATATTAATTTTAATAAAAACATTAATGAAATTTAATAATAACATTAGTAAAATTTAAACTATCAATGTAGAATTTGTATTGACAATTTCATTAGGACCCTTAGATTGAAATAAATCTAAATTTAAGAAAAAGATGGTTATACACACATTATTAATTAAATAATAAATGAAAGATTGAATAGTTGAAAAATAAAATTCTTGATGCTAAAATCTATTTAAATATAAAATTATCAATTTTGATCTATATCTATTAGTCATATAGTTAATTTAAATGAATGTTAAATGGAAGTTCATGAAATTTTTGAGCATATTTGTATAATAAGAAATATTGTATTAATATAAAATAATAATTTGTTGTTTTCTTAGATTTTTTCATATATTACATATTTTTTATTATAAGATTAGAGTTGGAGCCGGTTCTTTTGTTAACTCATATTTTAAAGTGGTTTAATTGTAATATAGTAATGTGAAGTTAGCTTATACAATATTTAAGATGAAAATGGACTAGGTAGGATTAGGGTTAAGATCCACTTTCACATTTAAATTGGAATATGAAATCATCGAGAGGAGCGATCATATTTGACTAGTTCTTGTAAAAAGAGAGTCAAATGATACTTCTAGGGTTTCTATTGCTTTGCTACTTTGTGAAGTTTATGGACTCAAAATGAGGTGATATAAAACTAAGATCTAAGTATAATGTAAATATAAAATAAGAATACTATAACATATTGATATACAAACAAAAACTCAACAACATATACAAAATTGAATAGAAGATACAAAGGTGCACCTATGACTGCAACTCGGGAATGAATTCATGGGATTGCTACATACAGAGAATTCTTTGTTGGAGATTGTTGGAGTTTGATGATAGCATAATATTGTATGTTCGTCATTCATGTCAAACCTAGTTATCCGGATGGATGTTGGTCTGGATATTCTTTCTTAGACTATGGTTATTTGGACAGATGTTGGTCCCGATATGTGTTTAGTGTTGGTTGTGTCATCTTGCATTCAAGTTGATCTAGAATACCTTTGGTACCCTCTGAACATTGTTCTTATTGCATTGCATTTTAAAGTTGTAGCGTCATAAATTGTACACCCTTAATTAGGTTGTCCAATTCCATGCTTAAGTTAGGGCCACCCACCTTAGTATGTCCCATTTCATTTTGCATTGTAGGACTTATTTAGGCATTTAATTATTAATTTAATAAAACCTAAGCCCTCTCCCATCAATTTTTATATAATAAAATTGGACCCTTACTCCTAGGTGTAACCCTTTTTATTTAATCCTAATTTAATCCTAATCTTACCCTAATTTAAATCTTCAAGATATATTTCACACATCTACACATCATGTTTTGAGTCACCGAGCTAGATTTAGCATTATAATTATGCTAGGATTCTTACATCCCTAGAAAATTAAAAAAGGTTGGCCGGACCAAGTAGTATACTACCTAGTTTTGAACTTATTTCCTCAAATTTTTGGAGATTAATTTGGTAGTCTTGCCCTATTTAAATCCCACTTGGTGTCAAATTTAATTAATTCTAAGTTGGCCTTCTATTAAATTTAATTTTAAGGTTTCATATATATGGCATTTCTTTCTCTCATTTGAGGATCCTAATCTAGCAAATTGGAAGGAGATTATTGTGAAATGAAAGGATTGATAATTTGCAAATTCATCCAATAATCAAGTCTTCATCAACATATTCATAAATTATGGAATCTTTAGGAGATATTAAAGAAAAATAAGGGTGTTGGCCATTTGATGGAATTGATTATGTGTTTCGTTGATGTTTTGTCATTGATGCCAACATTAGCTATTTGGAGGCTTTACCGACACCTTTCTGGTCTTAGTCTACATGTTGAGTGGATTCTGGTTGTTTTGGATCTGACCTGATTTGGTAGGCTTCAATATGATTTGGTTATGGAATTGGCTTATTCATGATACTCATACTCATATCTAGTTAGTTGGTTTTGGTGTGGTGATTGGATGCTATCCTGCTTGCTTAGAAGCTTAGCTTCTGGTTCTAGCGAGGGTTTCACTGGGAGAGCTTTTGGTGAAGCTCTTTGATGAATTGCATAAGTGGTGTTGGTGCAGCTTCTGGTGGAGTTTCAGGATGTTGTTGGTGATCATGTTCGAGACTTGGCAGATGGAGATCATTGATGTAGTGTGTGGACCTATACTGGGTCCTGGTTGATCTAGGTTATGGACCATCTTTAATGTAATGTGTGGATTGGACCTCTCGATGTATTTCCAGGATGTCTTATGTGTTGGATATTATTTGTTTGGTCTAAGGCTGACATGGTTTGTAATTATGTAATTGGTTTATTATCTGGTGGCTGACTTAATTGTTTATGGTCGAGGGTTTGTATATATCGATCTGTAAGATCTCATTATAGATCATCATGGTTATGTTAGAGGTCATGGTCAAGGAATGTAATGTGCGAATAATGTAATATCATTCAGGAAGAGGATTTGGTCAATCATTGGAGATTGAATTGGGTTTATGTAAGAGGATTTAGTCCTCTGGTATTGAGATTAATTGGAACTGTACTTAGGCATAGGAGATGCTATCTTTTGCAATTCAACACCTCTAGATTGTAGTCAATGAGGCTCCTTTTGTGATGAGTAGTTCACTCTAGGTTGTTGGCCTTCCTGCAAGTGCAAGCCCCTCAATTGTAATTCATCTACTTACTACAGAAGTATTATTTGACTGTGGGTAGGCTTCCCATCATGGTTTTTCCCTTTACTGGGTTTTCCATGTATAAATCTTGGTGTCATGTGGATGGTTTTTATTCTGTGATTATTGTTTATGCTTAATGGGTTTAACTGCTATTCCAGTATTAATGTTTTGGGTTATGGTATTAAAGTTTTAAATTTCTAATAGTTTCGGTAATCTATGACAACTAATTCACCCCTCCCCCCCGCTCAGTTGTCTTTCGGTTATTTGAATTGTCTAACAAAGGGAATCACTGACTATTGAGTAGTTTGTACCTTTTCCTTAGGATTTTATATGATTTCATGTTGTTTATATGTCTCTATGTTCAACTTTAGAGTTACATCACATTAGTTTTCATATTTACAATATTGCTTTAGATTTGCATTGCAATTGTGATTGGAAGCAGTTTCATTACAAGAATTTAGGGTTTCCTCAAAAACACATGGTAGAACTCTAGTTTACTTTTAGCTCATTGAAATATTACAAACACATAAGCTTTGGGACCTACGCACATTTTCAATACAATATCATCTATTTTTGGAGGTGTAAATCACCAAAACAGAGGGTTTGACTAAGGAAAAACCCTATATAGCCACAAACACACCATTTTTTAGATTTTAGGCACAGTTGCAGGTTTCTATCAAAGTAGATAATTAATGGGAAGTCTAAACAAGAAGGTGAAGACCAATCATAAAAAGTGGTCCTAGATTTTAGGGACCAAGGTGCCCCACACCCTAGTCCTAAAGGACTAGGGCACCCCATGCCCTAGTCCTCCTTGTTCTATTCGAGATTCTTAGGATAGCACTCAGACAATCTCAAACAATGGATCTTTAGTTTGTAACTCATCATAGTTTCTTAGACCAAGGCATACAAGGCTCTAGTCCTACCAATTCAAGCTTAGTTTTTTCCCATGGGTGCACATACAAATTCTATTCATAGATCTGTACTTGTTGCCTCAATTTTGTTATCATTTAGTTGAGTTTTATTGTTGATTGGTTTCTTTTTTTTACATTTTAATTGTAGTTTTACATTGTCGCTAGATTTTACATATTCCCTTCCATAGAAATGAAGGAAAAGAAACCCTGAAAGTGTCCCTTGACTCTCTTTTATAAGAGTTAGTCAAAGAGGAATACTACTTTAGGTGCTTTCATATTCTAGTGTTTGTATGAAAGTGGGGTTAGGTCCTAATACTACTTGATTCTATTTTTATACAATACATTTTGGTAAACCTGTCATTCTTCCATTTGCATTACTTCTTATTTGTGCTCTTTGATATAATTTTATACACTTAAATATTCATACTTGCAATCATAATTTATTAAACACATAGCTTATGCACTTTCATGAATTATATTCGTTAGTTCATATGCCTACACTTAGTTAATTGCATAATTACTTGATTGCTTCAACATTTAGTTTTCTTTCTTTCCTTGCACTGCTTATTTCATTACATTGTAAAAAACAAAATCAAAATTAAAAAAATATATATATTTTCAAAAAAAAAGAAACCCTGAAAGTGTCCCTTGACTCTCTTTTACAAGAGTTAGTCAAACAAGAATACTCCTTTAGGTGCTTTCATATTATAGTGTTTGTATGAAAGTGGTCAGGTCCTAATACAACTCAATTCCATTTTTATACAATAGAAATGGATTATATTCTTTTGGTCCAAATATGTGTTGAAAGATGTGTTGAGACGTTAATTTGGATCAAACCTTGATGTGTGGAGATCCACATGGAGCATTTTGCATTAGAAGTGGTTATGGGGCCAACTGGTTGATTATATATACACATTGGGGTTTGTAACACCCTTTAGATTATGTGTTAGCATGTGAAAATTGTTGGGTCATTCATGGAATAATGTATTGTGATTTGTTTTGGTTCCCTCTTTCTCTTGGAGTGGACCGATCTAAGTATTTTAGGTTCGGGTGGCTTATTTTGTGTAATATTGATTATTATGTTTTGGCCAACGCTCAATTAGGTTTTCAATATTGTATGTCAGACTTAAGATGTGCGGATGGGAAATGAATTGTGTGAGAAGTGTATGTGAATGATTTGCAAGCAGATTTGAGTTTATTATATGTAATAAACCTTTCCACTTTTTCTGATTCCTTTTGCTACTAAATTTTTGGTTCTACCTTTTCATTTAGGGACGGTGGAAAATATGCAAGAGGATCCACTTTGAAAGAATAATAGATGGAGATACTATAAATTCCAAACAAGGACCATGCCCTAATGATGAATCACTTTGTTTGTCACTAGGATCTAGGGTTAATGCTTTTTAAAAATGTGAAGATAAATCATTATTAACATCAACAAGTTCATACATATCATCAAACTTATTATAATCAACATTGTTAGCATGAACAACACCATTATCCATATAATCATCTAGATTAATAAAAAAAGATCTATAATATGAAAATAAATTGAACCATCATTTTTCTTAAGCATTTTTAATCTTGGTGATCTTGAGTTGAACTTCCTTCCTAGGGTTAGGAGAAGGATGGGAAAATAAGATCAAGTCAACATTTGGTGTTTTTGGGGAGGAAATGGTTTGGGAAGAAATCTCATTACCCTTGCCACAATTCTCTCGTGCACAATAGATCTTTTAGTTTTAGAAAAAGGTTGTGAAGGTTGAGAATCACTTGACATAGGCTTCTTTTCTTCTCTTAAATGAGGAGGAACCAAAGAAACCCGACTAGGTTGAGATATAAAATATGTCAAACACTTTTCTTTGTAAGATGTATGAGGTGAAACTGAGGCATATATAGGAGGAATATGAGTAGGAAGAATACCGGGTCCATTATGAGGAGGAGGTATATCTAAAAATATAGGGTCTCCAGGTTTACTCAAGGACATGATTATATTATTTTTTCACTTTTGATAAGATAAGAAAAGGGTGTCAGTTTGAGGCTTAAGAGGTTTAGGTTGTTTAGGCTAAAAGTAATCAAGGGTTAAATTTCCATGGTTCCTTGTGGGTTGGTAAAGGCTATGATTTATTCTTATAATAGTGCTGTTATGAGGGAATTTCAAACATTTATGAATTGTAGAAGGGATAGCTTTCATGGAAGAGAGTCAAAGATGTCCCAACTTCACACGAAATTGATCTGATTTAGGAATAATAGAAAATGTCACATATAAGAGCTTAGTATCAAACTCAACAAGGAGAGTAATATAGCCAATAGTAGGGCAAGAGAAGCTATCATACAACTTAACCATAACATTAGATTTATCATATGTAACTAGATCCAATTATAAAATATAAATATATTCTTCAATAATCACATTTACCATACACACTAGATCAATGACCACCCCTCATGATAGTATGTCTTTGATCTTTGCAGTGATATATAATGGGCCATTAGGTGCAATAATAGTCTTACTAGGATCAAAATTTCACAAAATTGTTAGATTTCATACCAGGGTCATTAGGAGAGAAGGCTAGATATTCAAACTCAACAACATTAGTAGAGTGAGAAGGTAAAGGATTAGTTAAGATTTGGATATTTTGATTAGGAGGAGGTACAAACTTGTTTCCTTTATCACTCACATTAGTTATAGATATAGTATTATTATCAATGATGTCTTGAATCTTATTCTTCAACTTGTAGGATTTCTTTGTATCATGGCTAGGTTGATGGTGGCATTGACAAAGGCTTTGGGATCATGGTACAATGACAATGGTTTATAAGTGTCAATTGACTTGATGGGAGGAAGTTTCAATACATTAGCATTTATCAATCTCGACATTATACTATACAAAGAATTGGAAAGAGGAGGTAATTCTTTTCTAAAGTATTTGGATAAAGGGACAACATTTGATGTTGGGGCTTCCACTTGAGTGTTGATTTTTTCATTTATCTTGATGTAACATTTGTTAGGTTTAAACTTTACAAACGATTATTGAGCACCCTCATTCTTATCAACTAGATACATTGAATATGATGATTCAAATTGCCTCACTTGAAGTTGATATTTATGAAACACTACACACAATTGCTTAAAGGAAGGAAACTCAAAAAATAGAAGCTTATCTTTAATCACTTTTTGTAAATTAGAAATAAAAATTCTTTGAACATCATGACTAGGCACTTGATAAGCAATTTGAGAGTGCAAATGTTTATATCTACTAATAAAATTAGTCACGTTTTCTTTAACTCCTTGCTTACAATGAGGAAAATTAGTCAAGTAATTTTAGGAACAATATTATTTTCAAATTATTGAATGAAATAATTAGCCAATTGTTGAACAAAAGTAATAGAATAGGGAGACAAAGAATAATACCATTGCAAAGCCTTATGTGTAAAAGTTCTATTAAACAATTTAGTCATAAAGCATTGCTCATGAGAAAAATCACTACAAAATTTTTGAAATGTCTTCACATGAGTCAAGGGGTCACCTTTTCCATTATACAACTCCAATTAAGGGACTTCCATATGTTTAGGGGGAACCATATAGATAATGTCATTGAATTGTTTGGCTGGCTACATCAAATCTAGGAACATTGATCTTGGATTGAGTAATGGAAGCCAATTGATGTTGTAGTAGTTTAGACTAGGTGATTGATGGTTGCTTCCATGGATGAATTGAAATTGGACATGTGGGATTCTAACAGAGGAATAACATTGTTATATGTATGTGGAGGTTGAGAATAAGGAGGTGGAAGATTATGGTATGTTGGTATGGGAGATGTTGTGAAACATATGGAAGACTCACAAAAGGAGGTATGCAAGAATATTGGTTAACAAGATTTCCCCTATGACTAACACATGTAGGATTAGCATTTTGTGCAGAAGTAGTCATGATACAAGATGTAAATGTATGCACACTAGGTAAGGATGTAGCCATCGGGATGGAATGATTGACTTGACTAGTGGGTTGACAGTAACCAAGAACTTTGGAAAAAGTTTTGATTTCCATGATATTAGTGTCAACAATATGGGAAAGGCCATGCACAAAATCAACACCAATTTCATCACTTTGCACCATTCTTTTTAGTCATTCAAGCAAAGGGATTGCCTCACTTTTTGGGTATTGTTGACTTGTCCATTATTGAATATTTTTAAATTCATTGTCAATCTTCTCCAATTGGTCAATAGTAACCCTAGTTAGTGATTCATCCACATGATGAGAAGTATGAGGATAATAGGGATAAATGATGTCATATGTTGGATTAGATGAAACTCCAACATTCTCATGAAACAAGTGATCCAACTTAGGCTCCATATCATTAGTGTTTAAACCTTGGGAACCCTTTTAAGTCTGCAACTTCTTCTCACTAGAATATTGTATGTAGGGCTAATGGTAATAAAACTCATGCATAAAGGAGGGAAATTTGAATGCCAAAATTAAAAACTATCATTAAGCAATGCAAAGTTATAACAACGATTTATTAACCAAAAATTTAAACAATGTGATTTATGAGTTTGAATAATAAACACCTTTAAATCATAACATAACATGTCATAATAATCGGATCTTAAAATATAGTTGAAAAATTATGCAACCCACAAGTTAATTTTTGTTATCTTTAATTTTGGCTTGCTCAAAATTGTGGGACAATCCCTACAAATTTTGTCCAATTTGTAGCCCACACCCTCTAAGAATGCATGTCAACGCACTTGTCAAACCTCCTCATGTGTAGTTAGGCTCTCAAAAAATCATCTTGATTTGAGTCTCAATTTGTCAATCTAAAAAAATGACAAATTCTCGTTTTAGGAGTTAGACTTTATTTCTTGGTATAAATTGGTTTTATAGCCCTGATTTGCCACAAATTCACCCTTTTCGGTGTAAATCGGGTTTATAGCCCCGATTTACACCAAAGTCCCCCCTTTGGTTATAATCAGGTTTATAGCCCTGATTTTCATTAAATTCCCCTTTTTGGTGTATATCGGGTTTATAGCCTCGATTTACACAAAAGTCCTCTTTTAGGTGTAAATTGGGTTTATAGCCCCGATTTGCACCAAAGTCACCCTTTTGGTGGAAATCGGGTTTATAGCCCCGATTCGCACCAAAGTCCCCCTTTTGGTGGAAATCAGGATCATATCCCCAATTTACACCAAAGTCCCTCTTCTTGGTGTAAATCGGGTTTATAGCCCCAATTTGCACCCAAGTCCCCTTTTGTTGTAAATCGAGTTTATAGCCCCGATTTGAACCAAAGTCCCCCTTTTTGGTGTGAATCAAGTTTATAGCCCCGATTTGCACCAAATTCATCCTTTTGGTGTGAATCGAGTTTATAGCCCTGATTTCCACCAAAGTTCCCCTTCTTGGTGTAAATCAGGTTTATAGCCCCAATTTGCACCAAAGTCACCCTTTTTGGTGTAAATTGGGTATATAGCCTCGATTTCCACAAAACTCCATCTTTGGTGTAAATCGGGTTTATAGCCCCAATTTGTACCAAATTCATCTTCTTGGTGTAAATCGAGTTTATAGCCCCGATTTGTACCAAAGTCACCCTTTTGGTGTAAATCGGCTTTATAGCCTCAATTTGCACCAAAGTCGTTCTTTTTGGTGTGAATCGACTTTATAGCCTCGATTTGCACCAAAGTCGTTCTTTTGGTGTAAATCAGGTTTATAGCCTCGATTTGCACCAAAGTCACCCTTTTGGTGTAAATCAGGTTTATAAACCTGAATTGCACCAAAGTAACCCCTATTTTCTTTTTTAGTCTTTTTTGTCCTACTCTAGAAATTATTCAAATCAATACTCCACTCCACTCTAGATGCCAAATTCCACACATTGGGACTAGATGACTCTGAAATACAGGCTATCTTGCAACAATATGAAGATTTCTTGATGAAGGATGATCATAATAAAGATGCGTCTCTAGACATTGAGTCATTTTTATGCATCTTTAGTGCAGTGGCATTTTGCAATATCAATCGATATCTTTGGTGTCATTTTATGTATGCACTAGTACACATGTAGGACTGCACATGTCCTAAGTCAAATAGGACTCTACCTTTGACTTGGTCTCAAATTAGTTGTAACTTTCCTAGTTTCATGTTGCACCCCTCTTCTATATATATGAGGATTATTACTGTAATAAGGAACTTTTTCCATCTTTGTTTATGCAACAAAACTCTGCCAAAGTGAAAATAAAATTGAGACTTGGCATTCATTTTGTGAATTTGCAATTTAATCAAGAAAGAGAAAAGCTTGGCATTCAAGCTTTGTTTTGAGTTCAATCTTTTATATGATATGAATGTTCTTATGTCATTGGTGTTATATGTTCTTGAATGATTAAAATTGGAAATAGTCTTGGTGTTAAAAATCAAAAATTATTTTGAGTCTTTACAAGTAATTTTTGAGTTACTTTGAAGTTTCAAGAATTGGAAATTGGTTAAGGGGATAATTGCTTTGAGTCTTTGAGCTTTTACAATTTATCTCTAAAAATTATATTTAGAAGATAGAAAGTAGAGTCTTTGTGCTATATGAAATATCTGGTTAGAGTAGAGTATCTTTTGATATATTTGTGAGTCTTGGAGCTGACAATATATTTGGGTTACAATGGTTGATAGGAATTCTGGTATATTGAAGGATTTTTTGTGTTCCTAAGTGTGCTAACTCCTATCCCTAAGTCATTTTCAAGAAAAGAAAATTAACAAAAGACCAAATCTTTCATGGACACTTTACTTCCTAAATAAATTAGTTAATATTACTGCAAGTTTTAAGACATTTAGAGAAAGAATCTATTATGAAAAGAGAATTAGATACAACTGGTTCTAAAAGAAGAGGAGTAAGTTATTATTGTACCTTGGATTAGTGTAAAGTTAGCAAGTATGAAAAATAGAAAGCAATTTCACTAGAAAGGAGGAGCCTTCCCTTATAATTAGGAGTTATATCTTGCCTTCTGAGAGATATCATTCTATGTGTTGTCGTGAAACACACATTTTTTAAACCCTCATCAGTTTACAAAATTTTCTCCCAACAATTTTTTGGTGACTCCATTGGGGATACGATACACCTCCAAAGGCCTCATAGTTTTGGTTGAAGTATACTAGTATCCTATTCATGGTAATTTGTCAAATTTCACCAAGGACGTGTAAAATGGCTACCCAAGGTCCTTGGGGGAACACTTTTGGTCCATTGAATCTAACTCCACCTCTACAGGCTCTTCCTAATGGTTCACAGAATAACTTTCCCAAGTTCTACAAGTATGGCACACATCATCCAAATGAACATCTTTCTTATTTTTACATTGCATGCGGTGTTCTTGGAGTTGAACATGAAGATATTTTAGTGAGACTTTTTGTTGAGACATTCCAAGTTGTTGTTGTTGACTGGTTCTACCATCTTCCACCATAAACCATAAAAAATAAGCAAACATTTAGGACAAAGTTTGAAGAGAGCTTCAAGCCTACAGAAGATGCTCATGCATTGTTTGCATAGTTCACTCAAATGAAAAAAGAACCATAGGAACCCATGCAAGAGTTTGTGGCTAAATTTAACAAGCTATCTAATAGAATTGCAACGGTGGCTCAACCCACTACTTAAAATTTGAAGTGCTTCTTCATCAATTCTCAATTGCTTGAAGAGAATTTCTTGTTGAGAAGGGAAATTCTGAGAGACCTTGTAGCTACACAAACCTTAGTATTTTAGATTGAATATAATCTTATCCTTGCGGGTAAAATGAAGATAGAGCCAAATGGGTCCAGAGAAAATTCTCCTTTGGAATCATAGTTTACCAAGAGAACAGATCTCATGGCGCAGAGGCTAGCTAATGAATTCTTAGCCCTTAAGAAGCAGTTATTACAAAGTTCTTCTTTTATCTCTTACAAATATATCCCAAGGAATTATTCAAATATTGCTTCTAGTTATAATGCAAGGAATAAGAACAAGCTTCCTTCACCACCAGAAAAGCTTGTACTTGATGCACCACCAACAAATGTAGCAGTGGGGAACTCCAAATCTACACAAAGTGATTTTGCTAATCTCTTCCAATAGGAGGAAGCAGACATAGCTGGGGAATCTCATATATGGTCAATGTGTTATCAAGGAGTTGTTGTGAAAGATATTATGGGGGATAAACAACAAGAGGTTGAAGGCCACTTTTCAAAGGTGTTGGTAAAAGAGGAACATCACATCATGAGATGTGAAAAAATGGACATGCATGAAGGTACCATTCACGTTGAACAAAATGAGAAGAATGCATCTATATTTTAAGGTCATGAACTTGGACATATTGTGCATGAGAGAACTATTGAGGAACTTGATGAAGACCTTTTCACAAGCATAATAGAGGATATTTTCTCAAGCCTTCATAACAATTCTCTCAAATCTGAAGTTTGTGAACAAAATGATGAAGCAAGTTGTGCAACCACATTTTCACCCGACTCACATGAGGAAACTCATTCTACTCAACATGAGGTTGTGGTTGAGGAATCAGTTGATAAAGGCACAATAGGAAAGAAGAGGTAAAAGTTTTTTTTATCAAGGGGATGTCCTATAAGACATCTAACTTGGTTGGAACGTAACAAGATATCAAAGGTCACACATGTTCCTGAACATGAAGATATAGTTGAGAGTGAGGCCAAAGATAGATTGGTGGTTAAGAAGGAGAAATCTTGGTTCATTGATCTACTTTGGTGCAGCAATACATATGACCCATTAGAGGTGACAAGTGAATTAGTTCATTTCTTCCAAGAAGCAGTGCATCATCTCATGGTACTACCATTCATGATTCATCTATATGTGGCATTCTATGATCATGTCAACCATGACACCTTGTTGAAGAAAGGTAGCTACTTTAGAGTACCAGTTAATGGTTCCACTTGAAGAAGTTTCCATGGTTGGTTAATCTAGGTTAGGTTAGTTTCCCTTTCCAATAAGTGAAATAACACAAAGTTATTTCATTATTTCGTTTTAGTCAGTTGTGTTTTTTAGTATATTTTGTTGCTTGACTCTATAGCCCAATGGATGATAAAGGCACTTAGATTTTTGGATTCTACCCCCTTCACTCACTTTGGCGATCAAAGGAAGTTCCCCAGTAAGAGCCAATATTATTTGAACAATTTTGTCTTGCTAAAAATTGTGGGACAATCCCTACGAATTTTGTCCAATTTGTAGCCCACACCCTCTAAGCATGCATGTCGAGGTGCGTGTCAAACCCCCTCATGTGTAGTCAATCTCTTGAGATTATCTTGATTTGAGTCTCAAATTATCAATCTAAAAAACTTACAAATTCTCTTTTTAGGAGTTATTTATTTCTTGGTGTAAATCAACTTTATAGCCTCGATTTGCACCAAAATCACCCTTTTTAGTGTAAATCGGGTTTATAGCCCCAATTTGCACCAATGTCCCTCTTCTTGGTGTAAATCGGGTTTATAGCCCCGATTTGCACCAAATTCAACCTTTTGGTGTAAATTGGTTTTATATCTTTGATTTGCACCAAAACCTCCCTTTTGGTGCAAATTGGGTTTATAGCCCCAATTCGCACCAAAGTCCCTCTTTTTGGTGTAAATCAGGTTTATAGCCTCGATTTGCATCAAAGTCCCTCTTTTTGGTGTAAATCATGTTTATAGCCCCAATTTGCACCAAAGTCACCCTTTTGGTGTAAATCGGGTTTATAGCCTCGATTTGCACCAAAGTCTCCTTTTGGTGTTAATTGGGTTTATAGTCCCGATTTGCACCAAAGTCCCTCTTCTTGGTGTAAATCGGGTTTATAGCCTTGATTTACACCAAAGTCCACCTTTTGGTGTAATTTGAGTTTATAGCCCCGATTTGCACCAAATTCAACCTTTTGGTGCAAATCGAGTTTATAGCCCCGATTTGCACCAAAGTCCCCCTTCTTGGTGTAAATTGGGTTTATAGCCTCGATTTGCACCAAAGTCACCCTTTTTGGTGTAAATCAAGTTTATAGCCTCGATTTGCACCAAAGTTCCTCTTTTGGTGTAAATCAGGTTTATAGCGCAATTTGCAGCAAATTCATCTTCTTGGTGTAAATTGGTTTTATAGCCCTGATTTGCATGAAAGTTACCCTTTTGGTGTAAACCAAGTTTATAAACCCAAATTGCACCAAAGTAACCCCTATTTTCTTTTTTGGTTTTTTTTTGTCCTACTCTAGGAATTCTTCAAATCAGTACTGCACTCCACTCTAGATGCCAAATTCCACACACTAGGACTAGATGACTCTGAAATACAGGCTACCTTACAACAATATGAAGATTTCCTAATGAAGGATGATCATAATAAAGATGTGTCTTCAACCACTTAGTCATTTTTATGCATCTTTAGTGCAGTGGCATTTTGTAATTTCAATCGATATCTCAGGTTCCATTCTATGTATGCACTAGTACATGTGTCTTAAGTCAAATAGGTCTCTACCTTTGAATTGGTCATAAATTAGTTGTAACTTTCCTAGTTTCATGTTACACCCCTCCTCTATATATATGAGGGTTATTACTATAATAAGGATATTTTTCCATCTTTTTTTATGCAATAAAACTCTGCCAAAGTGAAAAGTAAATTGAGACTTGGTGTTCATTTTGTAAATTTGCAATTTAATCAAGAAAGAGAGAAGCTTGGAATTCAAACTTTGTTTTGAGTTCAATCTTTTATATGATATAAATTTTCTTATGTAATTGGTGTCGTATGTTCTTGAATGATTAAAATTGGATATGGTCTTGGTATTAAAAATTAAAAAAGTATTTTGAGTCTTTACAAGTAATCTTTGAGTTACTTTGAAGTTTCAAGAATTGTAAATTGGTTAAGGGGAGAATTTCCTTCAGTCTTTGAGATTTTACAAATTATCTCTAAAAATTATATTTATAAAATCAAAAGTAGAGTCTTTGTGCTATACAAACTCTCTGGTTAGAGTATAATATCTTTCGATATATCTGTGAGTCTTTGAGCTAACAATATATTTGGGTTACAATGGTTGATAGGAATTTTGGTACATTGAAGGAATCTTTGTGTTCCTAAGTGTGCTAATTCCCATCCCTAAGTCATTTTCAAAAAAAAGGGAAGTAAAAGAAGACTTTGTTCTTTCATGGACACATTACTTCCTAGGTAAATTAGTTAATATTACTTCAAGTTTTAAGACATTTAGAGAAGGAATCTATTCTAAAAAGAGAACTAGATATAACTCGTTTTGAAAGAAGAGGACTAAGTTGTTATTGTACCTTGGATTAGTGTAAAGTTAGAAGGTAGGAAAAATATAAAGCAATTGTAGTAGAAAGAGGGAGTCTTCCCTTATAATTAGGAGGGGTTATATCTTGCCTTCTGAGAGATATCATCTTGTGTGTTGTCATAAAACACACATTTTGTGAACCTTCATCAGTTTACAAAATTTTGACCCAACAATTTTAGAATATTAAATCAGGTGTTTTTTGTGAATTTAACCTCTAAATTTATGCAATTCAATTGAAAATAAGAACTATGAGTGAAAATCTAAATTTTCAAATGCACACAAAATTAGATTTGAGACAATTTATCAGAATTGAGCATGAAAGATGTTAGGTTCATTGAAATGTAATGTTGTAAAAATTAGGAACTAGGTTTTCACTAAGTAAATCCACTAAATTACCCAATTAACACAACTACATTGAAAAAGGAGTGAACCCAATATATCTAGCCTCAATCAAAATGAGGAAAGAGCTGAGATTTTGATTGGATTCACTAGTTATTATTGGTTATCCTCTTTCTTAGTTGAATTTGGAATGTGATTGTGAAATTAAGGTAAAAGTATGAATAATTGAAGTAAATTGTCAAAAATAGACTACTACAGATATCCCATAGAGCCACAAACTAAGATCTAGGAAAAATATGATGTTTAGAATTTGTTCCCAAAAGTTCATCATGATTTTTCAGAACCAAGTAACACAAATCTTCCCTAATCCTTTAATTTTTCCATCGTCAAAAGTTGAACCTATTTATCACTGTCGACTCTACCAAAATTCCTAAGTAGAGCTCCTACACCTATTCCCTGCACATAGAAAGATAGGAAATAGCTTGGGAATAGTGGTTTTCCTTAGGTAAAACCCTAATTTTAGAATTAACCATGATATTGAATTGATAAATGTAATAAAAGACTGCAATAAAATACTTTCCTTTTAAGGGAAAGGTTGAAATACTTGAAATAATAATGTATACCTTGACAAAGTTTTTTTTGACCCTCACACAAAGGTTTCAGGGTTTCATGTATGATTTCTTCATACAACATTGATCATGGATGCCATCTTCAATACTTTAACTTGACTTCATTTCTATTCCAATGCTTGATGAATGACTGATTGCTTGCTCACTTGAATTGAATTTTGCCAAAGTGTAATTGAGATCATAGAAGAAGTTAGGTTACAAATGAGAGGGGTAGACCTTCTTTTATACTTGGCTACCCAAAATCAAATTAAATTTTTAGAGTAGGTAGACAGAATCAAATTTCTCACTCAAATAAAATGTCCATTGTAGGGCCCAAAAATGGAACTTGATTAAGAGGGTCGAGGTGCTAGGCACCCTATTCTTGATTTAGGACTAGGGTGCCCAATACCCTAGTCTTGAACAAAAAGAACTCAACATGATGGTGAAGAAGAGAATATGATAATGCGGGATTCATAGGGTGTGTGAGAAAAATTAGTACAGTAATCAAGCATCGAAAGTTGAAATGCCAAATTGAGGCCTACGTGAGTACAAAATTGTGAGAGTATAATTTATGATGCTACACAACTAAACAGACAACTTGCATGATATGTCATCTATAGGCAGTTAAATATAATAGTCCCCCAATCATAGATTCTTACTTCTTATTGTGTAAGTGCATGAAGTTTTTACGAAAAAATGTGGACACCCTCTAAAAAAAACTACTAACATGAATGAGTTATTTTAAAATTTAAATAATCCATTCACATTAAGGATCGTATTATCGATCCTAAAATGTGAACGATTTTTTAGTTGTAAGGTCTAAAACATGAACAATTTTTTAGTTTTGAAAACCTGTTCGCGTTTTACTATCAACAATTTTTTTTTGACTGCGGTTGACTAGGTCATTTTCACCCATGGTCGTTTGAGGGGTTTTGTGGAAGAGTCCAAATCATAAATACGTGATTGGGTTTTGAGAAAAAAACTTCATGCACAATGCCATGGTGACAAAGAGGTATGTAACTAATTAGTTTTTATCCATTTTATGTATTTGATTAATTTTATTTGAAATTTGAATGTAATTTCATTATTTTTAATTATTTTTTTAATTTTTTGTTATAAATATATGTCAAATTCTCAAAACACTACCCGCGAGAAAAACATACCTCTTGAGAACTCGGGGAAAAATCCATAGGAGAACCCATAGCAAGAACCTCAAGATACAAACCCTCCATCTCCTCCAATAGACCCTTCACAAATGACATTGGAGGATTTGATAAACCAATTAACATAAAACTCTACAAAAATAACTAGATTAGTGAATAGATTGAAGACCTTCAAGGATGAATATAATGCATCCCTTGCCACAACCCTAGAATCAATGGCTAATAGTGCCAAGGAAGTTTCCAAACAAGTTACAAAATGGGGAAGCTATAGAGATTGATGTCGTGCATTTTATGCTAGTGGGTTTTCCTATAATGAAGCTTGAAAAATAAATTGATAAGTAAAGAACAAATATGTGCTCTTTTTAATGACCCCAAAACCAATGAGATGTTACCTCTTAATTCAAAATGGTTTCCTACACACTGGTGTAACCATTTGGGGATTAAAAATGCTTTTTAGAGTGGTGGATGGTCTTCGACCAACCACCTTGTAATAATTTTGAGGTTCCATTATAATTTTTGAGGAAACTATATTGCAAGTTTATCCTCAATCAAAGACCAAACTATTTTTATATGAGAGACTTCTAGGGTAGAGGTGGAGGTTCTTCCTAGGATGGACCTCGAGCTTGTTGGAATCAAGAAACACTGAGAGGGGGGGTGTGAATCAATGTTCTACAATTTTTAACTTTGTCAATCTATCCTTTTAACCACTTAATGCATATTAGGAAAATTAAAGTGTAGAAACATAAAGTAGAGATCATCAACACCATAACACCGAGATTTTTACATCTAAACCTGGTTAAGGGAAAACCAATGGTGGGATTCAAACCCAAAATATTAATATACTCTGTTAGAAGTATAAAAATATTACATAAGGGGAATGCACATGCATTCAGACACACTGCCTAGATCTCATAGCTAAATGTTTACAATAAGGGCCCTACAACCTGGAAGGCTCACTACCTTACAAAATGATTATAATAAATACAAGAGTGTTTTAACTATTTAATAGCATTAAAAAATGCCTGAATATAGTTCCGATTAAGCACAAAACACATATCCTTACTTTTCTTTGCAATACTACTCTATTCTGATATTTTGCAACATATAGAAGCACAAATCTTCACCTTGCACATGTGAAACTATGCACAATCGACCATTCACACACCAAATACAACCATTGACATCCAAAATTATCAAATCAATTTGCCTTATATATCTGCATCATTAATTTGAATCATTTATCTGTTGGCCCAAAACACATAACACGCAACATGAAACATGTTCCTCAAATCAGCTCAAATCCATCTCCAATGCATATGCAGACCAAAATAAATTGATTATATGCTTCCCACATGTCGGCTCAACAACCTTGAACAAAAAAATAATTGCAAAAATTTATCTGCAAGATCCGCATACTGAATTTCCACACGTTACTACTATTCTAGCCAAAAACCAATCCACTGGGTCTTACCAACCAACACAAAACTTAACATCGGAGGCCACAAACCTTGGATAAGGTAAATTTCCTATCCACAATAAATCTCCTAGATCCACAAATAAAAATACTCAACCAAAATAATCTGCTAACCAACAAACTGTACACTCTATCAGATACACTATTCTCACCGGACCATACAAATACTTGTTTAATCTTCAATCAATAATCTAGAATGATGAAAACATGAACTATGGATGCCAAATCTGATATGAGTTGCCATTAATAAAAATATCTCAACATACATGTAGTGTCTCTTGCCAACAGAACCTGAAGGGTACTAAACCTCCAAAATTGCAGCCCTCTAGCAGCAAAACCTATGTTCCATGTCACAGTCCTAGTAGCCCTAAAAGAGTCTATGGTGGTACAGACTCTTTAGGTGGTCACCACATTGATTGATGTCATCGTTCAGCATGGCACATAGTTATCACATCATCTTAGTGTTACTACTTATCAAATTACCATTAGTTTTATATCCAAAGTCATTCTATATACTCTAGGCGGTTACTACAACTGAAATATTTAGTTGGTATGAACAGTCTAGTTGGTTACAGAAGGAAAATAGTCACAAAGCCCAGTATACACCGAGCTATCTACCGAGTGTTATTTCATGTCTACTGAGTAGTAAAGATAATACACTGAGGTGATATACACCGAGTGAAATGTGTTACCAGATTCATTGAACCTGGACACACATATGAAAACGTGTTACAAGATCAAGGCACATAGAACCGTTATCGCATTGGAAATTGCACATATAGATTTTGTATAATTTTGAGGTCATCTAACCAATGAAATATTTTGCATGGTTATTCATTCAAGAAATCATGTTTGTAAGATCGAAGCAATGAATCAGATCACCGATATAAGAAATCTATTTATACAGCATGAATTAAGAATAAAAAATATGTGTGAATGAGAGAAATGTGTGTGCATATGTGTATGAAGCAAGACTTATGTGATACATGAGAAATCACAAAGTATTATGACTGTTATAGAGACACAGAGGTCACCAAGAAGGTTTTTAGAGAACAGTCAAAGAACAGAGTAAACAGAAGGGTTTACCGAGTTACTTTATGAGTTACCGAGGTATGCTATAGGCAAGGTAATCTTATTTTGAGCACATAGAATCTACTACAACATTTCAGATGTAAAGTTACAAATATTTGTAAAGTCTTATTGTAATATTTTGAAGTTGTAAGAGAAACCTTTAATAGGGTAAAAGACTCTAATGAAGTCTATAAA